>NC_091449.1:54459382-54807715 GCF_964237555.1 Oryctolagus cuniculus
TTTTAAAAAGTTATTTATTTGCTTATTTGTCTGAGAGACAGAGGTCTATCCATTGATTCACTCCTCTAACGCTCACAACAGTTGGGGCTGAGCCTGCTCAAGCCAAGAGCCAGAAACTCAACTCCCTGCCAGGACTTAAGCACTTGAGCCATCACCTGCTGCCTTCCAGGGTGTGTAATCAGCAGGAAGCTGAAATCAGGAGTGGAGTGAGGATTCAAACCCAGGCTCTCTGGTGTGGGATGCGGGCATCTCAAGTTACACCTTAACTGTTTTGCCAAATGCCTAACCCCTCCGTGGTTTATTGGGAATACTTTAAAATCCTGTGACTTGAAGTCTACTTATCTTTCCTATGTACCTTTCATTAATCCCATCCAGTGTATTTTTTTTCTTCTCAGACATTAATTATTTCATTTCTAGAAGTCAAATTTGGCTCTTTTAAAAATATCTTCCGTGTCTTTCTCAATTAACTTTTGAAAATATAGAAAACAATCATAATAATTATTTTACTGTCATTTGCTGCTAATTCTGACATCTGATGTAAGTCTTCAGTAGGTTTCAGTTGACTGATCATTCTCATTATGGGTTGTATTTTCTTGCTTCTTTGTGTGCCTAGCAATCTTTGATTGGATATCAGACACTATAAATGTTATCTTCTTGGGTGCAGATATTTTTGTATTCCTATAAATTCCTGTAAGCACTGCTCTGGGATTCACTCAATGTAGCTGGAAATAGTTTGAACCCTTCAGGTATTGTTTTTAATTTTGCTGGGTAGGGCCATAGCACTATTTAGGAATTATTTAAGCTTGTTTTAAAACACAAAAAATAGTTCAGGGGTGTATCTTGTGGCATAGTAAGTTAAACTGCTGCTTTCACCACCCACATCCCATAAGAAACATGCTAGATGGAGTCCTGGCTACTGTACTTCTGATGCAGCTCCCTGCTAATGTGCTTGGGGAGGCAGCAGAGGATGGAAGAAGTAATTGGGTCCCTACTACCCACATGGGAGACCCAGAAGGAGTTTCTGGCTCCTGGCTTTGGCCTGGCCCAACCATGACTGTTGCATACATTAGGGGAGTAACCCAGCAGATGAAAAATCTCTATGTGTCTTTCCTTCTCAATTAGTTTTCCTTTCAAATAAATAAATCTTTAAACATAAATAGAAACCACTTCAATGTATTCCTTTGCAGAGATAAACTTTTTAGTCTAATTTAAATATGGTTTGTGGGAATCCACTTCTTTAAAAGTGTAGCTCTCATTCTAAGATGAATTCATTGCACTGGGTATACTATATAGGAGACTGATAAAAACCAGGTCCCAGCAGGCTAGTCATTTTGCTAAACTAACTTATATCTTCTGTTTGTATGTTTATTTTGGTAACACGTAATTCTTACTTAATTGAAAAAGAAGTGCAATCAGATAAGTCTGCAAGGAAAACCTTAAATAGCCAATAGGTATTCATGAAACTGAACCAGACCTCGTGAAACAGCTGACACTGGCCGAGGTTTTACACACTCTAATTGTGGGGCTTGGAGGCTGGGGAGCAGACAAAAGATCTCTGCTAAGATGCAAAATGGCTAGAACTGAAGTTCTCTTTTAGGATAAAACCGTACAACAAGAATTTTCAGGCAAGAGAATTCAGACTAAGCAAAATAAGGACAATAGGAACCAAAGAAAGAGAAAAAGAAAGTGTGTTGTGAGCCCACATACAACAGAGAGGAGGAAAAGATCAGGAATTTGTAGATTGTGAGACCATATTTCTGATCACTCCATGAAAAACAAAAGAAGCTAGCAGTATCACCGGGGTTCTGAAGTTTAAAAAGTTATCCCAAATGATCTATTCCTCAATTAGCTTGAGCTAATTCACAGAAAAAGAATGTAGTTGAATTTCACTCAAAGTTTTTATAACAAAAAATAGCAAGGAGCAGAATAACATTCCACTAGATAATGAAGGAAAGACATGCCCACAAAATAGACAGAAGTCTTATAGTCTAATATTTAAAAATGAGCTAAGACAAAAACAAATTTTAAAAAGACACAAACAGCAACAAAACTAGAAAAATCTACACAATTACCATTTTTTTTAATCCATTAAAGGGCTGAGATTAGATAACAACAAGGACACCTGAATTTCCTTCCAAGGAAAAGGGGGACTCATGACTGTCTCGCTTCTAGCAGAGCGCAAGCAGCAGCTACTGTAAAAGCCTGTAAGAACTCAACTACAAATTTAATACAATGCCCGAGGGCTGATGCACCAGTTTGGAATAATTGAGGTGGGGAGCAGGTGAGTCTTCAAGTGAGTGTTACAGTCACTTGCAGCTCTTTTCTAAGGGCCTCGAGCAGGTGCTCTAGAAGTATGGGACAGGCCTTCTGGAAGTGATCAGTCTGCAGGGAGATGGGCACTAGCAGCTCCTGGCTCCCTGGACCTTTCTGTCCTACCAAACAGAACTGTCAGAGGGAAGGACAGCCAACATAGGGCTTCCAGGTCACAAGCAGAACACACCTTCTGGCTGGGGGAGAGAAGAGAAGGGAAAAACAAACAAACAAACAACTCTATACTTCTGGGACACGAACAGGGGCAGGAGAAGGCTTTGGGCCCAGAAACCCACACCAATACGCAGCAGGTGTCTACTACTAGTGCAACTACTCAGCCAAGGAAGAGTTTTCTTCCACAGAGAAGGAAAAGGAACACTGAGAAAGGCTTCTTCCCAGGATCAATGTGCCCAGAGTCTTCCTAAGACTGAGGCTGTACGTAGACAAGAAAAACATCCCCCTCTCCTCCCACTATGAGCCTAGCACTGATGGAGAAAAACCTTCTGAAACTCAAGAATCAATCCACAACAGAGCAACAGCACCTGACAAGTAGAGGACTTTGAAGTCGGCCTTATACTACTGAAGTCAACTCTACTGATTCCAACACTTAAAACAGAAAAGGCATATCTGTTTCTGGGATAAGGGCTTTTTACTTTACTCCCTACTGTTCTACACACAACCTCATGAAAAAATAAATAACCAAACAGCATTATTACATATGTAAGAATATGACATCATCTATGAAGTTACTTTAAAAATAACTTAACTAATTAAGGCTCTAGATGCAATTATCAACTCCCAAGGTGTCATGGGATGAATTGCATCCATCATTGCCCTGTAAACTCCCATGTTGAAGTCCTAATCCCCAGTACCTCAGAATGTGACTATATGTGGAGCTAGGCTCTTTCGAGTGATAAAGTGATGTCATTGGGGTGTGACTTAACCCAATATACTCAAAATACACTATAATATAATCTCAAAAATGAGATTAAGAGACAGAAATGCACAGAGGGAAGAGCCTTTGGCTAAGGAGAGAGGCCCAGTGGGTTAAACTAGAACCTGTGACACTGGCGCCCCATAAGAGGACCAGTTCAATTCTGCTCCACTTTTGATCCAGCTCCCTGTTAATATGCCTGGGGAAGCAGTGGAAGATGTCCCAAATGCTTGGGTTCCTTCACCCATGTGGGAAACATGGATGGAGTTCCAGGCTCCTGGCTTTGGGCTGGCCCAGTCCTGGCTGCTGCAGCCATCTGGGAAGTGAAACAGAGGACAGGAGATCCCTCTCTCTGTGTCTCCCTCTCTATGCCTTTCAAATAAATAAATCAATCTAAAGAGACAGAGGGAGGGAGGGAAAGGTAGGGGAGGGAGAAAGGAGGGAGAGAAAGAGAGAGAGAGACTCCCTCAAGGGAAAAAAAAAACAACCTTGCCAATATACTGTCCTTGGACTTGTAGTCTCTAGGCTGTGAAGAAACAAATTTTCATTGTTTAAGCCCCACACTTCCAACTGTGGCATTCATTTCAGCAGCCCAGCCAACTAGTACAGGAGGTATTTAAGAATATTTAACTGCAACTATAGCAGAGGAATGCAATAACCAAAATGTAGAGTCTGTGGAAAACTCTATAGATTAAATGAGTGGATTTCTTTATCAAATAAACTATGAGGAGTTAGAAGGAAACAACCTATACTTTAAACGCTACCTAAAAATTGTAATACAAATGGCAGTGCACTTGGATTTTGATTCAAACTATAATTTTTTTTCAAAATTATGATATTTAAGACAACAAGAAATCTGATGACTAGGAACTTCATAATATTAAGAAATCATAATTGAGGGAGAAGTGGTATGGAAATTGAATTCTGAGGGCTCCAACAATTAGAGGATTCTACCAGGAGATGCTTCACACAAGTCAGGACCCCAAGAGGTTAAATATAACCTTGTCGTTGAGGTAATTCCACAGGCAGAACAGGCTTCTCCCAGACTTCAGTTTGGGGTCAAATTCAAACTTTAAATTTGAGTTTTTGACTGATGGTAGCCCCTGTATCTGACACAGCAAATGTAAAGCTTATCTAGAAGAAGGTACATTCATCATATACCTAAAATGATCTCTTCAGATAAACTTCAGAGTATCCAGCTCACAAACATAAACAAGGACAAAGGAAATTAGACTCTACAAGTGAGTGAGAAACAACTGGTGAGACTTAAATTTTGAAATGATCAAATGCAGATCATTAAATAAGTATGCCAAACATATTTTAATAAAGGAGGGGCCAACACTGTGGCACATTAAAGCCCTGGCCTGTAGTACTGGCACTCTATATGGGCATGAGTCCCGGCTGCTCTACTTCCAATCCAGCTCCCTGCTAATGCACCTGGGAAAGCAGAGGAGGATGGCCAAGTCCTTTGGTCCCTGCACCCACGTGGGAGGCCAGGAGGAAGCTCCTGGCTACGGATTGGTTCAGCTCTGCCACTGCGGCCATTTGGGGAGTGAACCAGGAGATGGAAGACCTCTCTCTCCTTGCTTCTGCCTCTCTCTGTTTCAAATGAATGAAATGATCTTTAAAAAATTAAGGAAAAGCTTGATTTATCTTCACTGGATAAAAATATAACACAAAAATAATTAAAAACACAATAACTGAAATTAAAGATTCAACCAAAGAGTTGGACCTAGAGTAATACTTAGTGAATTGCAAAACATTTCAGTTTACCCAAAAATGCAGGCAGAGAAAAGAAAAAATAGAAAATACAGCTGAAAGAGTAAGAGATTAGACTTTGGTAAAAAGCTCTGAGATATATATTTATTCAGTGTCTCAGAAGCAGAGGAGAAAAAGGATAGTGAAGAAGTGTTTGAAGGGAAAATGGCTGAGAATTTTCTAAGAAAATGAAAGACAGAAATCCACAGTTTCAAAGTCCAGTAGAAGGTGAAAAGAACAAAAGAACTATGCATACACCTCATACTGAAAAGCAGAAACTAAGGCCAGAGCAAGCCTGTTCTTCAAAGAACCTTTAGATAGTCAGCTGATTATGCAATCACAACAGAAGACAACAGAATGGAATCTTCTTCCTGCAGAAAGAAAGAGACTTTTCAATATGCAATCCTTTACTCAGAAAAACACAGATGTAGAATGAAGGCAAAATACACATTTTCAAATGAATACAAAGAGTTGAAGATGTACTTCAGTTTGACGAAAAATGATCCAAGAGAGAAGATCTGGTACAAAAAGACATAAAAATTTTAAAAATATTAAAACTGCACAGTTATCTAAATAAAGATGGTATGCAACATTGTTGTATAGTTTTAAAGGCTATCTAGAATTTAAATATACATTGTTAGCATTTTAAATTAGGAGAGGATTTAAAATCTCCTGAAATTCTTATATTGTTCAGGAAGTAAATATAAGTACTGGGAGCCAACAGGCTTTCACATTTTTTTTTCTTTATTTTTTGTTTGATAGGTAGATTTAGACAGTGAGAGAGAGAGACAGAGAAAGGTCTTCCTTCCGTTGGTTCACCCCCCAAATGGCCACTACGGCCAGCACACTGCGCCGATCTGAAGCCAGGAGCCAGGTGCTTCCTCCTGGTTTCCCATGCGGGTGCAGGGCCCAAGGACCTGGGCCATCCTCCACTGCCTTCCTGGGCCACAGCAGAGAGCTGGACTGGAAGAGGAGCAACCAGGACAGAATCCGCGCCCCAACCAGGACTAGAACCCGGGGTGCTGGGCCACAGGCCAAGGATTAGCCAAGTGAGCCTCGGTGCCAGCCTTCATATGTTAATAATGATGGTTTCACTTCCTTTAAGTTTTATGCATCTATACATTTATATTCAAATACTAAAAATTACAAAGGGAGAGCTGAATATTTAATCAGTTCAATACATGTTCTAAAAATTAAGGCAGCATTCTATTAGAATAAAGCGTTCCTCAAAAAAAAATCACGTAAGAAATACAAATTATTTTGGTACAAAAAATTTTGAAATCTGTGCATTTTCTCTTTTCCAATATGCATTTTCCTTAAACTTTTTGAATATGGGCAGGTTTCACAATTTTTTGTACCAAGATAAATTTTTAATTCCATTACTACAAACTTCTTGGAGAACCACTGTATATCCACTAGTAAAACTGAAACCCTTACGCTTTTAACAGAAGGAACAAATCCTTGAGTACACATGTTTTTACTTGCTTTTCTTAGGACAGATTTATTGAAGTATAATCTACATATAATAAACATCATCCTTTTTAGGTGTGCAATTCTTTAAGTTCTGATAAGTGTATACACTGTGTAATCACACTAAAATCAAAATCAAAATACAGAATATTTCTATTGTCACTAAAAATCTCCAAGCTTTGTTGTTAATCCTCTTCCAATCCCCGGTCTGAGTAACCACTGATCTGTTTTCTTTTCCATAGGTTTGTCTTTTATAGAATACAATATAAACAGAATTATACAGTGTGAAGCCTTTTGTGTCTGGTTTCTTTCACTAAGTTTAAGACTTTGGAGATTCATCCACGTTGTTACATGTATCAGTAGCTACTTTTTATTGCAGAATAGTGTTTCATTGTGTGGCTATACCATGATTTAGCTATCCATTCATCAGATGCTAGATATTTTGGTTTTTTCCAGTGTTTGACAATTTTTAATAAAGCTGCTTTTCATGTATAGATCTTTGGGTGAACATCTTTTCATTTCTCTAAAATAAATATCCAGGCATGGGGTCTCTGGATCATGTAGTAAGCTTAACATATGATTTTATAAGCGCCTTCCTGTGGTACATGGACTCTAAGATAACTCCAAATTATCCTAGTCTCTGAGAATTTATGGTTTTATGTAATCCCTCCCCACGAGTGTGGCTGGGACCTATAATTTGCTTCTAACCAATGAAATATAGCAAAGGTAATGAGCTATCCCTTCCATGACTAGATTACATAGGATGGTGACTTCTTTGTTACTAGCAGACTCTATTATCTCTCTTCTTGGCTTTGATGAAGTTAGCTGATATATTGCGTGGTCCATTGACAAGAAACTGAGGGCAACCAACAGGCTGCTGTGAACTGAGGCTTTCAATCTGACAGCTGCCAAGAAGTGAATCCTATCAACACCCACAGGAGCTTGAAAGAGGATCCTTCCCTATCTGAGCCTCAACGGAGACCTCCAAATGAGACTGACAGCTTGACAGCACTCTTGTCAGAGACCCTGAAGCAGAAGACCCAGTATGATAATAAATGTGTGTTGTTCTGGACTGTTAAACATGTAACATTTCTTATGCAGCAACTGATAATTAGTACACACCCTAACTGTTTCCTAAAAGGATCATGCCATTTTGTACTTCCACTAGCAAAAAATGAGAGTTCCAGTTGCTTTGCACACTGGAAGAGTTTGATATTGAAAGGTTTTGTCAATTATAACATTGGTATCCCATTTTAACTCATTTCCTTTATGACTAAAAATTTAGATAATTTATTCATGTGTTTATTTTTCAACTACCTTATTACCAATGTATTTTAAAGAACAAAAGCTTTAAATTTCAAGTCCAATTTGTCAGCTTTTCTTCTGTGGTATTTATTTTTGGTGTCTTAACTAAGACGTCTTCATTAACCAAATATTTTCTCCTACCTTGTCTTCTAGAAATCTTAGTTTGAGGTTTTACATTTAGGTCTAAGAGTCATTTTGAGGTTTTGTTCATCATGTGAAGAACAGATGGGAGGGCACACTGTGGTACATGGGGTTAAGCTGCCACCTGTAGTTACCAGTGTCTCATATGGGGGCCAATTTGAGTCCCAGCTATTCCACTTCCAATGCAGCTCCCTGCTAATGTGCCTGGGAAAGCCGCAGCAGATGGCCTAAGTACTTGGGCCCCAACCATCTATGTGGGCAACCTGGTTGATGAGACTCCTGGCTGCTGTCTGCAGCCTGGTCCAGCCCTGGCCATTGTGGCCATTTGGGAAATGAAACAGCAGGTAGAAGATCAATCACTCGCTCTTTCTCTTCATCTCTCTCTAACTCTGCCTTTCAAATAAATAAATCGTTAAAAAAAAAGATTGGGGTTCATCATCATTTTTTTCATTTATGAGTTGATATCCAATTTTCCCAGTACTAGTTGTAGAAAATATTATAAATCCTCCACTGAATTATCTTGGCATCTTTGTTAAAAATAAGTTGGTCACATATATCTGGAACCATCCTGGACTCTTACTTATGTCTCTCTCTATCCAAGCCAACACCATATTGTCTTGATTACCATAGCTATGTCAGAAGTCCTGAGATACTGTAAGTTTTCTAATTTTGTTCTTTTTCAAAATCATCACTTCCCTCCAAGACTGAATGTCATATCAATACAAACTTCAATGACCTAATTCTAAAATGCATATGAAATAAAACAGACCAAGAAACACTCTACTAATCACAAAAAAGAAACAAGGTGTGATATTTTCTACAACCAGTTACTAAGACATGTTACAGAGGTAATTGAAAGAGTATAAACAACGCATACATGAGCAAACAGAACAAAAAGGATGGAACCCCAAATCAGACCCACATATATGTGGATAATTAATCTATGACAAAAGTAGCAATTTTAAGTGGTGTGAAAAGAATGAATCTTTCACAGGATGTACTGGAAAACTGAGTATCCTTGTGTGAAAACGTGTAATACCAAACTAATGTAGTATCAGTTTCAGGTAGACAATATAACTAAAATCTGTTTGGGTAAAATAACTAAGCTTTCAAAAGACAACATATAGAAGAACAATTTCAAGACCTTGGAGTAGAAGTAAATGTCTGTTAAAAATCATTTATGACAAAGAAATGCTGAGAAATGTGACTATATTAAGAACCTTTTCAGCATACCAAAAGACAGCTTAAAGAATAGGAAATGTGGCCGGCGCCTCAGCTCACTAGGCTAATCCTCCACCTAGTGGTGCCGGCACACTGGTTCTAGTCCCGGTCGGGGCACCGGATTCTGTCCCGGTTGCCCCTCTTCCAGGCCAGCTCTCTGCTGTGGCCAGGGAGTGCAGTGGAGGATGACCCAAGTACTTGGGCCCTGCACCCCATGGGAGACCAGGAGAAGTACCTGGTTCCTGCCATTGGATCAGCGCGGTGCGCCAGCCGCAGCGCGCTGGCTGCAGCGGCCATTGGAGGGTGAACCAACGGCAAAGGAAGACCTTTCTCTCTGTCTCTCTGTCTCACTGTCCACTCTGCCTGTCAAAAAAAAAAAAAAAAAAAGAATAGGAAATGCAAGCCATAGAGTAGGAGAAAGCAATTACAACATGTGCAACTAGCAAGGCTTATTATTCAGGATGTACAAAGAACTCCTACAAGTCATTAAGAAAACAAGAGACTAGTACATAAATGAGCAAAAACCCTGAACAGGCATTTCACAAAAGAAAAAATTCAAAAAGTTCAATTAACATATGAAAAGATGCTGAATCTCCTCAGTAATCAGGAAAATACAGATTAAAAACACCATGTAATAACTACTATACATCCACCAGCTTAGATAAAAATCTGATAATACCAAGTAATGGTGTAGATTTGGAGCAGCAAGCACTCTCATAAACTAATGGTAGCACTGTAAATTAGATACTATAGCATCACTAAAGATGGAGATATGGATACCATATAATCTAGCAATTCCAATCCTATTTGTTTACCCCAGAGAAATTCACTAACATATTCTACACACAATATAAAACATTCTTCCTAGCAGCACTTTTTGTAAAGGACCAAGGTTGAAAACATTAATTTTATAAAGTTATACCCCCCCCTTTTTTTTTTAAGATTTATTTACTAGAAAGTCCATATGACAGAGACAGAGAGAGAGAGAGGCTGTCCATTCACTGGCTCATACCCCAAATGCCTGCAACAGCTGGGACTGGATCAGGCCAAAGCCTAGCGCCAGGCACTCCAGCCTGGACTTGAAATGGCACTCTGGGGGCTGGTACTGTGGCACAGTGGGTTAATGCCCTGGCCTGAAGCACTGGCATCCCATATGGGTGCTGGTTTGAGACCTGGCTGCTCCACTTCTGATCCAGCTCTCTGCTATGGCCTGGGAAAGCAGTAGAAGATGGCCCAAGTCCTTGGGTCCCTTGCAGCTGAGTGGGAGACCTGGAAGAAGCTCCTGGCTCCTGGCTTCGGATTGGCACAGCTCTGGCCGTTGCGGCCAATTGGGGAGTGAACCATTGGATGGAAGACCTCTCTCTCTCTCTCTCTCTGCCTCTCCTCTCTGTGGAACTCTGACTTTCATATAAACAAATCTTAAAAAAAAAAAAAAAGAAAGAAAGAAATGGCACTCTGACAAGGGGTGCAGGGATCCTTAGTGTCAGCTAAGCCCACTGCACCCAAACACCCACCCCACTTTCATGCATCTTTTCATACTTCATTACAGCATGTGTTTCGCCAAGAAAATTTCAGCAAGGTTAAAACAAAATCCACACAAATTGCAAGACTTCCCTACTGGAGCTTTTTACTTTGAAAATTCATAAAACAGGAAAAGATATCCTGTGATTTCAACACTGTATTGTGAGGAAGGACATTTATAATTATTAATTGGAAGTGGGATCTCACAGCATACCTGTGGGAACATGTACACACATATTCATGTGCACAAACCCACACAGAAACACATGGAGAGGGGGAGAAAAGGAGAAAGAAAAGCAAGCAAGCTAAAGAGTGTGAGTATGGCACTCAGATTCAGAATAGGGTTTGAGACAGCAGGGTGAAGATGAAGCCAGAGAACAGAATGAGCAACCTGGGGATGAAAACAAGAGCGTGTATGGTGAGCCTGGAAGAAAGAGGATGAAGTGAAGTGTTTTCAGCTGAATCATTTCTAACTGCTGCATAGGTTGTTCTTTCTTCCATTTTTCTAGCATTAAAACATTATTAAAATTTTACTCAGTGACTAAACATATTACTAAATAAGAACCTCTTTCTGATTGTCTCTATTTTTCCTCCTGTGAGTACTGTCATCCAGAAAAGCTGGGTACAAAAGAACCCCATAGTAATTCACTTACAGTAATCTAAAGGAACAGAAGTTTTTCAGAAAGACCTTAAGCTCTACAGTGTGTCACCCACTTCATGATTCTTGTATTTAAGTGAAATGGGTGGTAGTAAATCTTCAGGTTTATGGGCAAGAAATGCCTTTATCGCCAATAAACATCAGTTTCAAACCAAAAGTAGCTCAGTAACATTCTTTTACATATTGTCAAATTACCTGTTAGATTCCCAAACCAAAGTAACTATTCATCCCTAGTGTGTAAGTTTACTATGGCATCACTGTACCAAAAATGGTTAAAACCAGGAATGTGACCTGATAAAATTTGGTCCAAAGAAGTAAGTTGGAGCTATAGGAAGCAAGGTGTATATTCAAACCGCTTCTTTATTGAAATAAGCTTGATATGTATAGGTTTTCTTGACCCACTGTGATATTAGGATCATCTGGTATGACATATAATTTTTGTTTTGTAATGGTTTAAATAATCTTTTTTTAAAAGGTTTATTTTATTTATCTGAAAGTCAGAGTTAGAGAGAAAGAGAGAGAAACAGAGAGAGCTTCCATCGCAGGTTCATTCTCCAAATGGCAGCAACAGCCAGGGTTGGGGTAGGCCAAAGCTAGGAGGCAGGAGCTTCTCTGGGTCTCCCATGTGGGTGCAGGGGCCCAAGCACTTGGGCCATCTTCCACTGCTTTTCCAGGTGTATCAGCAGGGAGCTAGATTGGAAGTGGACTATCCAGGACTAGAACCGGCACCCATATGGGTGCAGCAGCTTTGAATGTTGCACTACAACACCAGCTCCGTTAAATATTTTAAAACACATCTTAGAGGCCAGCACTGAGGCATGGTGGGGTAAGCCACTGCTTGTGATATCAACATCCCATATTAGAGTGCTAATTCAAGATCTACTTGCTCTTCTTCAAATCCAGCTTCTTCTAATGCACTTGGGAGGCAGCACATATGGCCTAGGTACTTGGGCCCCTACCACCCACATGGGAATCCCAAATGGACTTCCAGGATCCTGGCTTTGGCCTGGCCCTGCCCTGGCCATTGCTGCCATTTGTTGGGAGTAAACCTGTGGATAGACTTCTCTTTCTCTCTTTAACTCTGTCTTTCAAATAAATAAATATTTTTTAAAAAGAATGACATTCATCATAGCTTTTTCTTTATTTTTGAATTTAAAGGTTTATTCAGTATAAAGACTGATTGTGTTAGCACTAAGAAATTCTAAATTCTTAGCAAGAATTTACAAATTCCTTCCTATACTTCTATACTTAAATACAACTCTCACAGCTAAAATTTATGAAGGTGAGTACTCAATATCAAAGCATATTATTTTATTGAATTTTAGGTTTGGACTCAGAACTTAAGCTGTGCTCTTCTCTACTGAGTGCCAAAAGGAGTGAATTACTGCAGATTCTTGGCTGATATGGTAGAGAATTTTGTCAATGGTCACTGCCCCTTTGGAGACAAGTAACATCCAAAGGCTGAGTATATATATTTTTAAATAACCACCTCGATTTTGTCTTCTCCCTGCTGTAACTGAGAAATTATGAATGATGTCACTGTACAATAGGGCCCGCTCTGATTGCCCATGAACAACTCTGGCAACAATATGAGATATCCTCACCTGAAAAGCAACGAGTTCTTCAGGACCCTAGGAATGGCAGCCAAAGGGGTGTCAACAGCAATACCAAACACAGGAAAGATAATACAAGAGTGCCTCAGAAAATTCACAGAAAAGGAAATTAAAAGATAAGTTTATTTGGGAGCATAAAAGTTTGCAATCCATGCAGATTTTTCATGAAACATATTTTCCATGAACTTCAATTTGAAGACTCTTCCACATGCAATGATTTTAATTTTTTTTTTGATCAAAATAACCTTATCTTTTCATTCCCATTCCCACAAATTTTCTGAAGTCCCCTCATAGAATAGTCTGGGACATTAAGGATATCCACTTTGGGTTAAATTTGATAGCTCTCCTAATAGGGCAAAGCATTAAAAAAAAAAAAAAAAGGCCGGCAGCTATACTAAGAAGAATGGATTATCACGTCTAATTATGTGAGAGTTTTGCTAGCATTACCTACTTAAAGGTTCCCTTTCTTCAGATAAAAACCCCTTCAAGTCATTAATGTGTTTTGACAGGATACCTGCTGAAGTATTGCAAGATACCAATGAGAAAGCTCTTCCTTGGTCTTATTAACAAATTGTCCCAATAGTCGTCACACACAAATAGGAAGTGACTAACACACTGTCGCTGCCCTTTATTCACTTCTGTTGGTGGCTTCTTTGGACCTTTTCTAGAATACATCAACCGCTCAGCACCTTCCATTCTGTGCAGAAATGAGGACTAAAGAAGTGGAGGGGATCCTTGTATGACTTTCATCTTCTCAGAGTTCCTCTGTTTACAAAAGCAAACAATTTGAGAGACTGTAAAACTTGAAAAAGAGTGCGGTATCTGTGTATGAGGTCCCCAGAGAGGCCATTTAGTGTATCTGTCTGTCTTAGGACAAGAACAGCTCTTCAAGGTGTCTGAAAGAAAGGTGAAGGTCTTAATCTCTGCATGGACTGGTCCTCGATGTGGGCATATGCATAGTGTCTAGCTCTTTTGATATCTTGCCTGGGAACAAAATTTTGTCAGCTGTGCAGGAACCAGGTTACCATGAAACATAGTGAAATAACCCATAAAGCATTACTATTTATCAGGCAGAGCAAAGTAACCGTTTCCTTTAAATCTGCTTTTTTTCCTTGCTTTTTTCTTACCTAACCAGCTCTTCAACCTGGGCTGGAACTGATTCGGCCTTTACAACACTCTGTTACTGTTTGTTCTTTTCTCTAATAAGCACAATGGTTTACTCCCTTTCGAGGCGGGGCTCCATGTAATGAGTCAGTGCTTCTGTTAACTCCAAGAACTCTTAATTATTTCCACCATTTTCTCCATGTGTTTCCTTCGCTGACTGTGTGAATCAGAGGCAGGCTGCTGGCTGTCAGAGACTGGAAAAGTCACTGGCTTTCCTTGTTGGCAGAGAACTGAATTCTGCTGCGTCTATTCATGGATGGAGTATCCCGTCTCAGAGTTTGTGCAGTGCCTTCTGTTTTCAGTTTACTGGTGAACGGGGCACATCATAAGAACTTGGAGTGCAGCGAAAGCCAAATCAGACTTGACAGAAAATTATTAGCAGGGTACAGAAGGAAAAAAGATCCCCCTTCCTTTCTGTAATCAGGTTAATATGTGCATGGAATGTTTCACTTAAAAAGGTAGTGTGTTTTGGCAAAGCTGGTTTCTTAAGTAGAATTTCAGTTCCCATTATGCGAGGCTATCCATTGCCGCGCTGGCAGGGCCTTTGATCAGTGAACTCAGTGGGGGAGAAGGGCACAGGCACATTAATAACTTCAACATGTGGCCCTTCGGCCCAGCTGTACCCTCGACTTGGAAACAGGCCAACTGGAAAGGGGTTTCTCAACATGACCTGCATATGCATATTTTGGAAAGGGGAAAAGGGAAGGCAAGGGCTCAAAGAAGGAAATAAAACCAGATTTTATGGTAGTTCCTCGTCTTGTCCCTGTTACCTATTTGGGGCATTCTGCTACTACCAATTTGGAGCCTATGGACTCTGGCTCCATCCTCAACTTTTACTATCCTGATTCCTAATGTTTTCAAGATTAAAGCTGCTGTTTTAATTTACATACCAGCTCAGGACAAGGTTGGAGAGAGGCAGGAGAGGTAAGAGTCTGTAGGGATGAGAGATTAATGGGAACCAGGTGCCTGAAATAATAGCCCAGGGTCCATTTTGCCAGAACTGTCTCTTTTGCCCTTTCCCCCGTATTGGTATTTTTTGACTGTTTTATTTTTAACAGTCATGGCTTTGGGCCCCATTACATTTCCCCTGCAATCTACAGCCTACCTTGCTCCTTTAGTGTGTGTGTCCCTATATTATTCCTTTCGTTTTCTTCATCAAGGATGTTCACTTTCCTGTCCGGATGCAACCCTGCCACATCCTGAAAAGGCTGCTAGTCTACATCATGGTCATAAGCAGACTTGACTTCTTTTCACAAGTGTCTTTGCATCAACAGCCTTCACCGACCTTCACCTCTTATTCTCTCTCCCTTCTCCTCTTCCTTCTTAACTCTTAGAATATTAGCATTTGCCTGATCCATACTTTCCATGCTTCCAGTTCTCTAACTGCCTGATAACAACTTGTCACACTGATTAGCAGGGAATGGTCCCAAAGGTGCGATGTGTTACCTGAGGGCACTGCACAAGTTCAGACACAAATCTGATTTCTGTAACAAAGGCCAAAATAACAATCGCTTAAACAAGAGAGCAGCTGAGTTGTGTCTCATGTGACCCTCCAAGCATTAGCCACACGGGGCTGCAAAGGTAAATCCTGCATGGTACGGACCCCGAGTGCCATCCTTTTGCTTTCTCAGTTTCAACACAAAGTCTGCATTTTCTAGCCTTGGAATGCTTCTTCAGCCCCTGTGCCCATGTGCACAGAAAGTGAGAGGAAGAGTTCATTTTAACAGTGCTAGGTTATAATCATTATTTCTCATATTCTGATGCCCTGAATCTAAGCATTTAGGCACATTTACTTGCCAAGAAGAACTGGAATATGATTTCTCTGTTTTCTTTGCCGCAGAAATCTACTTATTAGCATTCTGTCTCAGACAACAATGGGGGTTATGAAATTGAGAAATAGTTATAAAACTCAACCAGTATAGATATGCAGTCTTCTAGGAAAAAGTGAGGACAACAGAAAAGAACAGGTAATAACAGTGTGATGGTCATGTTTTCTTTTTTAACTACTGTTCTCTGATCATCTCACTCACTTATTCATTCAAGAAACCAAGCATGCCATGACTGTACAAGGCTCTGAGCTTACAAAAGTGCTCCCAATGTAGACCTTGCCTTAATGTTTTTTCCTGCAGACATGTGGAGGCACCAGGCAGGAACACAGATTTGCATGGACATGGTGTGTTGAAGAATGGGGAGACTTTCATAAGACGCTGGTCAAAGGCTTCCACAGCTGATGAAGGGGAAGAAAGCCAAATAGAAATGAGAAAATAAAAAGCCTTACATGTCAGTATAGGGGCATTCAAATTTACCCTAGGAAAGCAATAGTGAGAGACTAAAGATAAATTAGCAGGAAATACATGAATGGATTTTGTTTTTAAAGGTATGATTTCTCTATAAAAGCGATGCTTGATCTGTTTGACTACATGAAAAATATGCTGACACAAACATGAACAAAATCAAAACACAAATGACAAAATGAGAAAAGTACTATCCACACTTGTAACAGACAAGGGGCTAATTTCCTCACATAATAAATCAAAACAAACAAACAAACAAAAAACTAATGACCAGGAGTCCAAGAGAAAAGTATGCAAAAGATTTGAAAAAAATTACTAATGACTTTCAAATATAGGAAACAAGCTCAATTTCATTTTAAGCAAAACAAACACTTGATATATTACATACAAAGTTTGCTAATACACCTTACTGGTGAGGGTTTCTGCAAACAGGCACTCAACACAAAAAGTGTTAGTTCAAAATGAAAGATTTTAAATTAAAACAAAGTTAATCCCCACTGTGGAAAAAGCCTCTAAAAAGCGCCCTCATTAATTCCTGCTTCCTGACATTGACGTCTTTGTGTAAAGCCCACCCCTTCACAGTGGGCTGGACACAGTGATGATGATGTTCTGCTTTTTTTAAGAACTGTTACTGGAAAGGCAGAATGACAGAGACAGGGGAAGAAGGAGAAGTGAGAGTGAGAGAGAGAGAGAGAAATCTTCCATCTACTGTTTCACTCCCCAAACGTTCTCAACAGCCAGGACTGGGACACCCTGAGGCCAGGAGCCAGGATCACATGGGTGTCGGTGACTCAAGCGCCTGACCCATGATCTGCTGCCTTCCAAGGCATATTATTAGGGAACTTGGACCAGAAGCAGCAGAGTCAGGATTCTAACCAGCACTCTGACTCGGGATGCAGGCATTGAAAGTGACCACTCATCCCACAACGATTCTCTTCTAGTCCAAAGAATCTAACAAAAGACAAAGAGGTTATTCTGAAGTTAAGTTACAAAAGGACAGTGGCTTCCAATTTGCTCATTCTGACCTGACTCTTGCCCTCTTCCTCACTCTGAGGAATGCCCGTTGTTGAGTGCTTTTGTGGAAAAGTCCACACAGAAAGAACTGATGTCTCTAGGCAAGAGTCAATGAAGACTGGAGGCCTCCCAACAGCCAGGTGAGTCTGAGGGAGACTGTAGCCCCAGATGACATTTTGATTATAGCTTTAAAGAGCCTGAGGATCTGGCTTACACACCCTTGATCCCTGCCCAGAGAAACAGAAATATAAATGTGTTCTGTGGAGGCCACTACGCTTTGCAACAGTCCGTCACACAGCAATAGATAACTAACATGGATTTTAGTACCAGGAAATGGGTTGCTGCTTTGGCTGTGGAACCAGGCGGTGGGCAGTGGCTGGGAAGATTCTGAGGAGCTTAAAGGAAAGTTCACAGGGTTAGCGCTGTGGCACAGCGGGTAAAAGCCCTGGCCTTCAGTGCTGGCATGCCATATGGACACTGGTTCTAGTCCTAGCTGCTCTACTTCTGATACAGCTCCCTACTACTGTGCCTGGGAAAGCAATAGAAATGCACCCAAGTGGGAGACCTGGAAGAAGCTCCTGGCTCCTGGCTTCAGCCTGCCCAGCCCCAGCTGCTGCAGCCATTTGGGGAGTGAATCAGTGAATGGAAGACCTCTCTCTCTCGATCTCTCTCTATCTCTCTAATTCTACCTTTCAAATATATTAATCTTTTTTTTTAAAGAAAGCTTAAAGTGATGTGAAGACACATAAGAGAAATTTCACCTTTGAGAAAGTTGCTGGTAAAGGCACACAAGAAAACGAGGAACATTTTATGGGAAAGTAGTGGAAGTGGGATCCTTTGTAAGCATTGGTGGGAAGCTTAGCAGTATAACGAGCACTCAAACAGTATTTTACACTTTATGTTCTGTGTGGGTGCAAACTGTTGAAATCTCTACTTAATATATACTAAATTGATCTCCCGTATGTAAAGAGAATTGAAAATGAATCTTGATGTGAATGGAATGGGAGAGGGAGCAGGAGATGGGAGGGCTGCGGCGGAGGGAAGTTATGGGGGGGGAAAAACCATTGTAATCCATAAGCTGTAATTTGGAAATTTATATTTATTAAATAAAAGTGAAAAAAAATAAAGTGATATGAAAGGGGCCAGTGCTGAAAAAAAAAAAAAAAAAAAAAGAAAGCTTAGCAGTAACAACGGCCTTCAGTAATAAGGCAAGCAGGATATGGGTTGAAAGATCTCTGTAACCTAGCTGAAATACCCAAAGTTAAGTTACTGCCTACTTTTTTTCTTGCTGTTTATGAGTAAAATCAGCAAAATCTGAGAGCAGGAAGAAAACTGGAAGGAATAATGGTTAAACAAAAAGCAATCAGAACTGGAAAACTGGGAATATGGCACAGTAAGGAGCCTCAGGAACTGGTCTCCCTACCTAGAAAACATTTGGCCCGGCAGTCTCTCTGAAGTAACTATTTTGAAACTGTAGTCCACCAGAAGGTTTGCAACTTCCAACAGAAGGTTAGGACCTTAAATTTCGGTCAGTTTCAGTTCCCAGTTTGCTAACAGCCCATTGCCCACCTTTGTAGTCCCATCACAGGCCACTGTCTGCCTTCCAGCAGCAGCTGGGGGGTGGGGGCAAAAAGAACTTCTCCTTGTATACAAGGATCTGCACTCTGATGGGTGATTGCATCTTCTGATCACAGAGGAGCAGATACAGACAGGAGAAGCCATTGTTTCAGTCCTTACCACCACTGCTAACAGCCCTCTGGAAGAAGCAACTTCTAGGAGATTTAAAAGGCTGGAACATTTCCTCCCTCCACTTTTATCTTCACCATTTTAGGAGCCAAATATTTAAGGACTAGAATTTTCAAAAGCAACTGTAAATACAAGAGAATTTAGAAAGTAGCTACACATATCCAAGGAAAGGGTACAGGCTCAGAAAAAGAACATTTGAGAAGGGATTAAATTTACACCTCAGGCTGATCCTGGCACAGAGACAGACTACAGTGCCTGCCTGCACCCGTTCTCCTTACCCACCCTCCTAAGCAAATCCTAAGAAAGGGGGAACCTGACTTCCAGAAATTTCAATTTTAATAATTAAAAAGCTTAAAAAGAAAGAGGAAATCACAGCTCATTCAAAGGAAAAAATAAATCTACAGAAACAAATCATTCTTGAAAAGGAACAGATGTTGGAATTACCAAAGACTTCAAAACAACTTCAAAACAAAAGGTGCTCAAAAAACTAGAGGAAGACATGTGAAAAAAATTTTAAGTTATTAATAAAGTAGAAATTTCAATAAAGAAATATAAAATACTGTTTTAAATTGGCCTGAAAAGCACAATAACTGAAATGAAAAATTCACTAAAGGGAGTAAAAAGATTTCAGAAGGCAAAACAAAGAATTGGCAAACGTGAAGAGACATTAAATTGTTGAGACTCAGGACAGAAAATATAGAAGAAAAGGACACAGCTTGGGTTGCAGCTCAACACATGGAACCTCACAATTTGGGGCGAGAAAGGAACAGAGATTATCTGAAGAATTTAGAGCTAAAAATTTGACTAAAATTACAGATATAGACATTCAAGAAACTCAGTTATCACCAACAGAATGAACCTGAAGAGGCTCATGCAGAAATCCATTATAATCAAACTATCAAAGCCAAAGACAAAACCGGCAGTGCAATACAAGAGAAGCAACTCATCACAGGCAAGTAATCCTCAATATGACTACAGGAAGATTTTTCATCAGAAACCTTGGCGGCCAGAAGGCAGTGAGCTGGTCACATTCAACATGCTGAAAGAAAATCTATCAAATCAAGGATTCTATCTCCAGCACTGGCGTTGTAGCGTAGCAGGTTAAGCTGCTGTCTGCAGTGCTGGGATCCCACATGGGTGCCGCTATAAGTCCCAGATGCTCCATTTTTGATCCAGCTCCCTGCTAATGCACCTGGGAAAGCAGCAGAAGATGGCCCAAGTGTTTGGGCCCCTGCACCCATGTGGGAGACCTGGAAGAAATTCTTGGCTCCTGGCTTTGGCCTGACCCAGCCCCAGCTGTTGTAGCCATTTGGGGGGTGAACCTGCAGGTAGAAGACCTTTGTCTGTGTCTCTCTGCCCCCCACCCTGTAACTCTGCCTTTCAAATAAATAAAATAAGTCTTAAAAAAAGAGAATTCTATCTTCAGCATAACTGTCCATTAAATGTAAAGGAAATAGGAACACACATGCAGATAAACAAAAGCTGAGAAAGTTCATTATCACTAGACCTGCCCTTCAAGAAATGGTAAAGGGAGTCCTTCAGGTTGAAATTAAAAGAAACTAGAAAGTAGGAGCTGATGTTGTGGCTCAGCAGGTTAAGCTGCCACCTGCAATGCCTGAATCCCACATGGGCACCAGTCTGTATCCCGCCTATTCCACCTCCAATCAAGCTCCCTGCTAATGCTCCTGGGAAAGCAGCAGAAGATGGCCTAAGTGCTTGGGACTCTGCAGCCATGTGGGAGACCCAGAAAAAGCTCCTGGCTCCTGCCTTCAGCTTGGCTTTTAGTCCTGGCCACTGAAGTCATTTGGGGAGTGAACCAGCAGATGGAAGATATCTCTGTCTCTCTTCACTCTTTGAAATAAGTAGTTAAAACATGGGGAGGGGAGCGGAGCGAAGAGGAGGGGAGGGGCGGGGCTAGGAGATCCAAGATGTCTGAATAGGATATAGCCACACTAACTTAAGCTGCTCTGGATATGAAAAGAACAAAGGAAGGACCACTTTTGTAGGTAGGGGTCTGACTGATGGAAATTTTCAGCAATGAAGACTCTGTGGGGCAAGAGGTGAGAAGACAGAGATACCACTGCAGTTTGCTGCCAGCGGCGAGCTGCCGTCTTACCACGTCAAGGTAGGAAGAAATTGCTGCATGCCCCACCACTGCTCACTGTTTTAGCTGAGAGGGAATTCTGCAGTCACCCACCTTTACTTCAGCCTGCAGAACTGACTGGGAACTGAGCAACTGCTGGTCTTGGAGCAGGGTACTATACATCACTCCCACAGGTGCTATACTTGGTAGCAAAAAGACAGGCAGTGTGCCTCTGTTCTGCTCCTATCAGCATCACAGTCACAGTCAGGGCAACATGTGGGGCAAAGGATGGATCCCCTGCAGCCTGCAGCTGTGCGAGTTTTGGGGCATCAGCCCCAGAGCTATGCTCACCTCTCTGTGTGAGCCAAGGGCATTCACCTTTGCTTCTGGGAGCACATACCAGAATCAGCCCACAAAGAAATCTGCTGCCACCCTGGAAAATCTGAGTAATGACTCCCCTGTACCCTGCAACATGAGGACTGTAACAATCTGTCCCAAATTTCTCAGTGCCACTGTCTCAGGTGTCCACCTGTCTGGACTCATACCCTTCAGAGTAAAATTTCCTATATACTTTATAGTCACAATGCAGCGCTGGAACAGGCTTCAGTTCACATCCCCTAGCCCTAGGACTAGGGCTGTTGGCATTATAAGCCACAGCACCAGCTGGATGCTCTTGACAGGGACCTGAGGAAGGGCCCATCCATATCACACAGTTCTAGAGCCACAGCAATTGATGCCACAAGTCAGGCTTGGCAGTAGGACAAGGGGACAGTCACCCTTTTTTCTCCCAGCACCAAGAACAAGGCCCTGGCTACCACATTCATGAAGACACTGACACCGAACTCTCTGTGGACCAAATTTACAGACCCAAGGAAACCGTTATTTATCTCAAAGTCACACTTCTATCTCTATGAAATGCAGCAAACTAGACCACTATGTCACTTATAGACACCACAGGCACTGATTAAGACAAAAGAAATCACTCACAGACTACACATCTAGGCTCACCTAGAACCAAAGCCCAAACGACAAACCAAGTAATACCCTGCATTCCAACTAAATCATCAAGTCTTTTACAATAAAACCTACTCCATAAAGAAGAAGGCATGAGTATACCAAATGGGCAGACATCAACATACAGACACAGGAGACATGAAGAAGCAATGTAGTATGATACCTCTGAAAAGAACACAATAGTCCTGCAGATTTAGATCCTGAACTGAAGGAAATCTTCAAAATGACAGAGAATTCAAAATAATGATTTTGAGGAAACTCAAAAGAATACAGACAGATTAAAGAAATGAGGAACTCATGAGTGAAAATATTACTAAGGAGGTAGTAGTCATTAAGAAGAACTAAATAGAAATTTTGGAGATGAAATCTTCAATCAGTGAAATAAATACACTTAAGCTGGTGCCGTGGCTCACTAGGCTAATCCTCTGCCTGCGGCACTGGCACCCCAGGGTTCTAGTCCCAGTTGGGGCACTGGATTCTGTCCTGGTTGCTCCTCTTCCAGTCCAGCTCTCTGCAGTGGCTCAGGAAAGCAGTGGAGGATGGCTCAAGTACTTGGGTCCTGCACCCACATGGGAGACCAGGAGGAAGCACCTGGCTCCTGGCTTCGGATTGCCACAGTGCGCTGGCCGCAGTGTGCTGGCCGTAGCGGCCATTTGGGGGGTGAACCAATGGAAAGGAAGACCTTTCTCTGTCTCTCTCTAACTCTGTCAAAAAATAAAAATAAAAACATTTAAAAAAGAAATAAATACACTTGAGAACTGTACATCAAAATAGACCAAGTGAAGAAAGAATTTCTAACCTTGAGGACAAGAATTTTGAATAATCCATTAGACAGAAATAAAAATACTTTAAAAGAATGAAGAAAGAAAGTCTATGGGGAATATGGGATACTATTAAATGACCAAATATCCATATTATAGGGATTCCTGGAAGAGAAGAAAAGGAAAAAGGCACTGAGAACCTGCTAAATGTAATAATAGTTGAAAATTTCTCAGTTCTTGAAAGAGACATGGACATCGAGATACAAGAAGCTCAAAGAACCTCAAGTACACTCATCATAAAAAGGTTTTATCCGAGGCATATTCTCATCAAATTGTCAAAAGTTAAACGACAGAATCCTAAAGACAGAGAAAAGCGCCAAGTTACATATAAAGGAAAACCAATAAAATCAACATCAGACCTCTCAATGGAAACCCTACAGTCCAGAATAGAGTCAGATGATACATTCAAGGTCTTAAAAGAAAATTACTTCAAACCAAGAATATTATATCCAGTGAAGCTATATTTCCAAAGTGAAAGGGGGGAGGGCCGGCACCGTGGCACAGTAGGTTAATCCTCCACTTGCGGCGCCAGCATGCCATATGGGTGCTGGTTCTAGTCCCAGCTGCTCCTCTTCCAATCTAGCTCTCTGCTATGGTCTGGGAAAGCAGTAAAAGAGGGCCCAAATCCTTGGGTTCCTACACCCACATGGGAGACCCCTGGAAGAAGCTCTTGGCTCCTGGCTTCAGATCTGCCTAGCTCCTGCCATTGCGCCCATCTAGGGAGTGAACCAATGGAAAGAAGACCTTTCTCTCCGTCTCTCCCTCTCACTGTCTGTAACTCTACCTCTCAAATAAATAAATAAAATTTTAAAAAAATAGTGAAAGAGAAATAAAGTATTTTCCAGATAAGCAAAAACGAGAATTCCCCACCACCTGACCAGCCTTACAAGAAATCACGAAAGGTATTCTGTATCAGAAGTAAACATCATGGCTTGTATTGTGGCATAGCAGGCAAAACCGCCAGTTGCAATGCCAGCATCCCACATGGGTGCCAGTTTGCGTCCCGGCTGCTGCAATTCTGATCCAGCTCCCTATTAATGGTCTGGGAAAAAGCAACGGAAGATAGCCCAGTTCTTGGGCCCTGCCACCCACATGGGAGACTTGGATGAAGCTCCTAGCTCCTGGCTTTGGTCTGGCCCAGCCCTGGCTGTTGCAGCCATTTGGGGAGTGAACCAGTGAATGGAAGATCTTGTTCTATCTCTCCTTCTCTCTGTACCTCTGCCTTTCAAATAAATAAATAAATATTTTTTAAAAAGAAGATGAAAACACATGATAATACCAAATTCATTAACAGAGCAGGTAGAATCATTATCCAATCAACAAAATGACAGGTCTTAATTATTATCTATCAATACTAACTTTGAATGTAAATGGATAAAATTCACCAACCAAAAGACTTAGGTTGGCTGAATGCATAAAAGACCATGACTCCAACATATGGCCTACAAGAAACTCACTTCACAAAGATACACACAGATCAAAAGTGAAGAGTTAGAAAGAGATATACCAGACGAACGGAAACCAAAAGCAAGCAGGTATAGCTACCCTGATATCAGATAAAATAAACACAAATCAAAAACTATAAAAAGAGATAAAGAATGACACTATATTTTGAAAAAAGATTCAATTCAGCAAAAAGATGTAACAATCAATCATAAATATATACGCACCCAACACAAGACCACCCAGGTACATAACAGCAAATACTATTAGACTTAGAGAAAGAGAGATTCTAATACGGTAATAGTGGGTGGCTTTGACACCCCACTCTTGTCAATGGAAAGATCATCCAGAAAAAAAAATTAAAAAAAAAAATAAAGTTACATCGGAGAGCCGGCGCCGCGGCTCACTAGGCTAATCCTCCGCCTAGCGGTGCCGGCACACCAGGTTCTAGTCCCGGTCAGGGCGCCGGATTCTGTCCCAGTTGCCCCTCTTCCAGGCCAGCTCTCTGCTGTGGTCAGGGAGTGCAGTGGAGGATGGCCCAAGTACTTGGGCCCTGCACCCAATGGGAGACCAGGAGAAGTACCTGGCTCCTGCCATTGGATCAGCGCGGTGCCATTGGAGGGTGAACCACTGGCAAAAGGAAGACCTTTCTCTGTCTCTCTCTCTCGCTGTCCACTCTGTCTGTCAAAAAAAAAGATACATCGGAATTGAAATATAGTATTGGACAGATGGACCTAATAGACAATTATAGGACATTTCATCCAACAGTTACAGAATACACATTGTTCTCAGAAAAACAAGAACAAACCAAGTCCAAAATCAACAGGAGGTGAGAAACACTAAGGATCGGGGCAGAAACAAGCAAAATTGAAACTAAAAAAATAACCGAAGATCAACAAAATAGAGAGTTGGTTTTATGAGAAGATAAACAAAATAGATAAATCTCTTGCCAGACTATCAAAGAAAAAAAAAAACAGGAAAAACTCAAATAAATAAAATTAGAGATGTAAAAGGGGACATTATAACCGACACCACTGAAATACAAAGGATCATAAACTACTATGAAGAACTACATGTTAATAAACTGGAAACCTTGAAAAAACATATAAATTCCTGGATTCATATAACCTACCAAGATTAATCAGACCCATAACAGACCCTAAACAGACCCATAACAAGCAGTGTGATTGAAGCAGTAATCAAAAGTCTTCCATCAAGGAAAAGTGTGGGACCTGACTTTACTACTGAATTCTACAAAACATTCAAAGAGGAAAGAACTCCAATATTTTTCAAACTATTCCAAAATATTGAACTGTATAGAACTCTGCCAAACTCCTTTTATGAGAACACCATTACTTGATACCAAAACCAAAGACAAGAGACAAAAAGAAAACTACAGACCTATGTCTTTAATGAACATAGATGCAAAAATTCTCAAAAAAATACTAGCAAACTGAATCCAAAACCACATTTAAAATATCATATATCACAATCAACTGGGATTTATCCTGGAAATGCAAGGGTGGTTCAACATTTGCAAATCAATGAATGTCATAAATCATATCAATAGAATGAAGAACAAAAACCATATGGTCATCTCAAAAGATGCAGAGAAAGCATTCAATAAGATTCAACACCTCTTCATGATAAAAAATCCTTTCACAAATTAGGTATAGTAGAAACATTCTTCAAAATTAAAAGGCTATAAATCACAAACCAACAGCAAATATCTACTGAATGGGGGAAAAACTGAAGCATTTCCCCTAAGATCTAGAACAAGGAAAGATGTCCACTTTTGCCACTCTTATTCAATATAGCACTGGAAGTTTTAGCAAGAGCAATTAGGAAGGAGAAAGAAGGGCATCAAAATTGGAAAAAAGGAAGCCAAATTATCTGCAGATAACATGATGTTATACATGGAAAATGATAAATACTCTACCAAAAAACTGTTAGAATTGATAAACCCATTCAGCAAAGTTGCAGGTTACAAAATAAATGTACCAAAAATAGGGGCTTTTTTGTATGGTAATGATAAACTCACAGAGAAATCAAGAAAGAAATTCGATTCAAAATAGCTACAAAAACCAAATATTTAGGAATAAATTTATTCATTTATTTTTATTTGAAAGGCAGAGAGAGAGAGAAAGAGAGAGAGAGGGAGAGGGAGAGAGAGAAATATGAATCCATGCACAAAGCTGGATCAGAAGTGGAGCAGCCAGGGCTTGAACCACTGCCCATATGGGATTCCAGTGTTACAGGTGGCATCTCAACCCTTTACAACCACAATGCTGGCTCCAGGAATAAATTTAAACAAAGAAGTCAAGGATTTCTACAATGAAAATTTTCAAACACTGATGAAAGAAATCATAAAGGACACAAAAAAATGCAAAGATATTCCTTTCTTATGGATCAGAAGAACATCATTAAAATATCTATACTATCTCAAGTAATCTACAGATTCAATGCAATTCCTATCAAAATACCAATGATAATCGTTAAGAATTAGAAAAGGCAATGGCAAAAATTCATATGGACTCACAAAAGACACAGAATAGCCAAAGTGATCCTGAACAATAAAAATCAAGCTGGAAGCCTCAGAATAACTGAAGTCAAAGAATACTACAAAATTCTAGTAACTAAAACAGCATGGTACCAGCATAAAAATCCATACACAGATCAATAGAACAGAAAAGAGAGCACAGAAATTAATCCACATACATATAGCCAACTGATTTTTGACAAAAGTGCTTAGACCACAGAGTAGAGTAAGGACAATCTCTTCAACAAATTGTGCTGGCAAAACTGGAGGTATATATGTAGAAGAATCAAATTAGATCCATACCTCTCACCATACTGAAAAATCAACTCAAAATAAATTAAAGACAGAAATTTAAGACCCAAGATTCTGAAGCTGCTGGAAGAAAATGGAAACACTCCAAGATGCTGTTATAGGGGACAACTTCTTGGACAAGGCCCTCAGAGCACAGGAAACAAAAGCAAGGCTAAATAAATGAGACTATATCAAACTCAGAAGCTTTTGCAAGGAGATGATCAACAGAGTGAAGATACATCCAATGGAGTAGGAAAAATACTTGCAAACCTCCTATCTGACAAAGCATTAATATCTCAAATATATCAGCAAGTTAAAAAATTCAACAACAATAAAAACCAATCAATCCAGTTGAGAAAAGGGCAAAGGATTTCAACACAGAATTGTCAAAAGAAGAAATGCAAATGGTCAAAAAATCTATGAAAAAATGCTGAACATCATTAGTCATCAGAGAAATGTAAATCAAAACCAAAGTGAGGTATCACCCCACCCCTGTTAGATTGGGTAAAATGCAAAACACAGATAGTAACAAATGCTGATGAGGATGTGGAGAAAGGAGAACACTTATGCATTGTTTGTTGGAGTGTAAATAGTGCAGCCGCTGTGGAAAACAGTGTAGAGATTTCTTTAAAAACTAGAAATAGACTTGCCATATGATCCAGCCATCCTACTACTGGGTATATACCCAAAAGACTTGAACACAACCTATCAATGACATACTTGCACCACCATGTTGTAGCAGCATTGTTCATAATAGCTAGAATTTGAAAATCAACCAAGGTGTCCATCATCAGAAGAATGGATCAAGAAATGTGGTATATATACACAATGGAAACATATGGATAGACCAGTGGAACAGAATAGAAACACCAGAAATCAACCCAAACATCTACAGCCACCTTATATTTGATCAAGGATCTAAAACCAATTCCTGGAGCAAGGACAGTCTATTCAATAAATGGTGCTGGGAAAACTGGATTTCCACATGCAGAAGCATGAAGCAAGACCCCTACCTTACACCTTACACAAAAATCCACTCAACATGGATTAAAGACTTAAATCTATGACCTGACACCATCAAATTATTAGAGAACATTGGAGAAACCCTGCAAGATATTGGCACCGGCAAAGACTTCTTGGAAAAGACCCTGGAGGCACAGGCCATCAAAGCCAAAATTAACATTTGGGATTGCATCAAATTGAGAAGTTTCTGTACTTCAAAAGAAACAGTCAGGAAAGTGAAGAGGCAACCGACGGAATGGGAAAAAACATTTGCAAACTATGCTACAGATAAAGGATTATTAACCAGAATCTACAAAGAGATCAAGAAACTCCACAAAAACAAAACCAACAACCCACTTAAGAGATGGGCCAAGGACCTCAACAGACATTTTTCAAAAGAGGAAATCCAAATGGCCAACAGACACATGAAAAAATGTTCCAGATCACTAGCAATCAGGGAAATGCAAATCAAAACCACAATGAGATTTCACCTCACCCCGGTTAGAATGGCTCACATGCAGAAATCTATGAACAACAGATGCTGGCGAGGATGTGGGGAAAAAGGGACACTAACCCACTGTTGATGGGAATGCAAACTGGTAAAACCACTATTGAAGTCAGTCTGGAGATTCCTCAGAAAACTGAATATAACCCTACCATACAACCCAGCCATCCCACTCCTTGGAATTTACCCAAAGGAAATTCAATAGGCAAACAAAAAAGCGGTCTGCACCGTAATGTTTATTGCAGCTCAATTCACAATAGCTAAGACCTGGAATCAACCTAAATGCCCATCAACAGTAGACTGGATAAAGAAATTATGGGACATGTACTCTATAGAATACTATACAGCAGTAAAAAAACAATGAAATCTGGTCATTTGCAACAAAATGGAGGAACCTGGAACACATCATGCTGAGTGAAATAAGCCAGTCCCAAAGGGACAGATATCATATGTTCTCTCTGATCAGTGACAACTAACCTAGCACGAAAAAGGAAACCTGTTAAAGTGAAATGGACACTATGAGAAATGGTGACTTGATCAGCATAGCCCTGACTGTTGATGAACAACTTAATACTTTATCCCTTTCAGTATTTTTTTTGGTTGTTCTACTTAATACTATTGGTTGAATTCTGTAATTAATACACAGTTATTCTTAAGTGTTGAAACAACTGAAAAGTGGTCACTGTTAAATATAAGAGTGGGAATAAGAGAGAGAAGAGATGTACAATTTGGGACATGCTCAATCGGACTTGCCCCAAATGGTAGAGCTAGAAACGTGCCAGGGGATTCCAATTCAATCCCAGCAAGGTGGCATGTACCAATGCCATCTCACTAGTCCAAGTGATCAATTTCTGTTCACAATTGATCATAATGATAGGACTAAGAGTCAAAGAGATCACATAAACAAGACTAGTGTCTGAAAATACTAACCAGTAGAATAAAAAAAAGGGAGAGAATGATCCAACATGGGAAGCAGGATACACAGCAGACTCATAGAATGGCAGATGTCCTAAACAGCACTCTGGCCTCAGAATCAGCCCTTAAGGCATGCAGATCTGGCTGAAAAGCCCATGAGAGTATTTCAGGCATGGAAAGCCAAGACACTCTGGCAAAAAAAAAAAAAAAAAAAAAAAAAAAAAAAAAAAAAAAAAAAAAAAACAACAAAACAAAACCCAAAACCCTAAATGACCTAAATGAAAGATCTCTGTGAGTGAGATCCCAATGGAAATAACAGGTCATCAAAGAAGGAGGTACCTTTTCTGAAGGGAGGAGAGAACTTCACTTTGACTATGAGCTTGTCTACATATGATCAGAGTCAGCGAACTCAAAAGGCTTCCACAGCCTTGGCAACTCATGCAAGAGCCTAGGGTGATTACTGATGCCATAAACAAGAGTGTCAATTTGTTAAGTCAACAGCAGGAATCAGTGTGCACTTACTCCTCATGTAGGATCTCTGCCCTTAATGTGCTGTACATTGTGATTTAATGCTATAACTAGTACCCAAACAGTATTTTTCACTTTGTGTTTCTGTGTGGGTGCAAACTGTTGAAATCTTTATTCAATATATACTAAACTGATCTTCTGTATATAAAGAGAATTGAAAATGAATCTTGGAAGGCGAGAGGGAGCTGGAGAGGGGAGGGTTGTGGGTGGGAGGGAAGTTATGGGGGGGGGGAGCCATTGTAATCCATAAGCTATACTTTGGAAATTTATATTCATTAAATAAAAGTTAAAAATGAAATACATATCAAAAAAAAGAAAGTGTGATATATATACACAATGGAATATCATTTAGCTATAAAAAGAATAAAATTCTGCCATTTGCAGCAAAATTGATGTAACTAAAGGATTATCATGTTGAGTGAAAAAAGCAGGGTGCAGAAAGACAAATACTAAATGTTCTCCCTTATATATGGGAGCTAAAATTTGAAAGAAAAAAAAAACACGAAGAAATGTCTGTGTGTACCAGTACTGCTGCAAATTTAGTTTTGTAAAACTTTATTTTATACCTATGCCAAACCAATGGTTCTAGTCCCAGTTGTGGCGCCAGTTCTGTCCTGGTTGCTTCTTTTCCAGTCCAGCTCTCTGCTGTGACCCGCGAGTGCAGTGCAGGATGGCCCAGGTCCTTGGGCCCTGCACCTGCATGGGAGACCAGGAGGAAGCACCTGGCTCCTGTCTTCGGATCGGCGCAGTGCGCCAGCCGTGGCAGCCATTTGCGGGGTGAACCAGTAGAAGGAAGACCTTTCTCTGTCTCTCTCACTAACTCTGCCTGTCAAAAAAAAAAAAAAAAAAAAAAAAAGGTAAAGAATGATACACTGAGGGGCCAGTGCTGTGGCATAGTAGGCTAAGCCTTGCCTGCAGCACTGGCATAACATATGGGCACCAGTTTGTGATCCGGCTGCTCCTCCTCTAATCAAGCTCTTTGCTTATGGCTTGGAAAGCAGTGGAAGACGGCCCAAGTGCTTGGGCCCTTGTACCTACATGAGAGACCCTGAGGAAGCTCCTGGTTCTTAGCTTCGAATCGCCCCAGCCCCTGCCATTGCAGCCATTTGGGGAGAGGATCAGTGGATGAAAAACCTTTCTCTCTGTCCCTCCCTCTGTTTGCAAATCTACTCTCAGATAAATACACTAATTAAGTAAAAAAAGAATGTTACATTGGGCAAAGCCACCACCACCTCCAACGTTGGCATCCCATATGAGTTCAAATCCCAGCTGCTCCACTTCCAGTCAAGCTCCCTGTTAAAGTAACTGAGAACACAGCAGAAGATGGCTCAAGTGCTTTGGCCCCTGCACCCACATGGGAGACCCAGAAGAAACTTCGTGCTCCCAGCTTCAGCCTGGCCCAGCCCCAGGGCCATGTGGCCATCTGGGGGAGTGAACCAGAAATGGAAGTTCTGTCTCTTCTCTCTCTCTGTAGCTCTGTGTTTCAAGTAAATAAAAAATAAATCTTTTAAAAGAAAAGAAAGTCATGCTACTATAGTTTTAATGATCTGTGATTACTTTAAAAATTTACTGTATATGGGTGAAATGGTCATTTTTCCATTCCATTATTATTTACAGTCATTATATATATTCTCACTAACCTGGGATATTTTTGCTCTTTACTTGTTAAACTTATTATTCAGTGAAGTATTAAGCTTTTTTACCATGGTGTAAATTTAAAATATGTTATCTCAGGAACTAAAAACAAAAGAGAAAGTAATGGAGAAGGAATGGGGGAAGGGAAGAAGAGAATATCATTATGTTCTTAGAATTATATTTACAAATCACATTGAATCTGTTAAAAGCTAATTAAAAACTAAAATAAAAAAGTAAAAAAAGAAACTAGAAAAAACATGAAGCTATATGAAGAAATAAATATATCAGTAAAGCTAAATATAGGCAGTTATAAAAACTAGTGTTATTATAGCTTTGATCTGACATTCCACCTTTTGTTTTCCTCATGATTTAAAAGACTGATTAAAAAAAACAAGTATTATTCTTTTGTTTTTGGACATACAATGTGTAAAAATGTGACACTATAATATCAATAACTGAAAGTGGGTAGGGACAAAATTGTACAAGAGCAGAGTTTTTGTAAGTTACTGAAGTTACCTTGATAGAAATTCAAATTAGAGAGTCTTAACTTTAAGGATGTTAACTATAATTATCCATGTTAATCAAAAAGAATATAGTTACAGAATACAGATCAAAGGAAATGAGAAAGGAACTAAAAAATTTCACTGCAAAAAGATGAATTAAACAGAAAAGAAGACAATGCAAGAAACGAGTGATAAGACTATCATAAGATATAAAGAAAACAAACATTAAAATAACGTAAGTCGGGGCCGGCGCTGTGGCATAGTGGGTAAAGCTGCCGCCTGAAGTGCCAGCATCCCTTATGGGTGCCGGTTCGATTCCCGGCTGCTCCACTTCCAATCCAGCTCTCTGCTATGGCCTGGGAAAGCAGTAGAAGATGGCCCAAGTCCTTGGGCCCCTGCACCCATGTGGGAGACCTGGAAGAAGCCCCTGGCTCCTGGCTTCAGATCGGCACAGCTCTGGCCGTTGCAGTCATCTGGGGAGTGAACCAGTGGATGGAAGACCTACCTTTCTCTCTCTCTCTCTCTGACTCTCCTTCTCTCTCTGTGTAACTCTGACTTTCGAATAAATAAATAAAATCTTTAAAAAAATAATGTAAGTCTATCCTGTGTAGATAATTAATCATAAATGGATTAAGCTTTCCAATAGAAAGGCAGAGCTTGGCAGAATTTTTTTAAATGATAAAACTATAGATTATCTGTAATAGATTCACGTTAGATCCAAAGACACAAACAGGCTGAAGGTAAAAGGATAAAAATATAGTCTATGTAAACAGTAACAAAAACAGAGCATGGGGCTATATTAAAATTAGACAAAACAGACTTTAAAATTTTTAAAGATTATAAAGGACAAAGAAGGACATTATATGTTAAAAAAAAGGTTCAATTCAGAAAGAAGACACATTAATAATCAATTTGTACACACTGAATAACAGACCATCCAAATATACGAAGAAAAAATTAACAAAACTGAAGGGATAATCAGACAGTTCTACAACAGTTGAAGACCTCAATACTCCACTATCAGTAAAGATTTAAACAACACAAAGTAAGGAAACAGAGGACTTGTATCACACTGTAAGCCATAAGATCTACTATATATACTTACTCAAAAATAGCTTATACATTTTTCTCATGGGTATATGGACATTCTTTAGGATAGTTTATATATTGGGGCATAAATTAAATCCTAATAGATATACAAAGATTTCATGCCAAATGTCATCTCTGACTGTAACAGGATGAAGTTAGAAATTAATAACAGGGGCCAGCACTGTGGCATAGCCGGTAAAGCCGCCTCTTGCAATGCCGGCATCCCATATGGGCGTGGTTCTAGTCCCGGTTGCTCCTCTTCCGATCCAGCTCTCTGCTATGGCCTGGGAAAAGAGTAGAAGATGGCCCAAGTTCTTGGGCCCTGAACCCAAATGGGAGACCTGGAAGAATCTCCTGGCTCCTGGCTTCGGATCTGCCCAGCTCTGGCTGTTGCGGCCAACTGGGGAGTGAACCAGTGGATGGAAGACCTCTCTCTCTGCCTCTCATTTTCTGTATGTAATGCTGACTTTCAAATAAATAAATAAATCTTTAAAAAAAAGAAAATAGATAGAAAATTGAAAAAAAAACCATAAACTTGTGGAAATTGAACACCACGTTCTTAAACAACAAATGGATAAAAGAAATTACAAGGAAAGCTAGAAAACACTTTAAAATGAATGAAAACAGTAACAAAACATACTAAAACTTATGGCACACAGCAAAAAGCAGTGCTAAGATGGAAATTTATAGCTATAAGCGTTTAAATGTAAAAAATCTCAAGAACCTAAGTTTACAATTTAAAAGACTAAAAAAGAACAAATTAAACCCAAAGCTAGCAAAAGCAGGATACATTAAAGATTACAGCAGATATAAACAGAGGCTAGAAAAATAATAGAGAAAATTAACAAAATGAACAGTTTCTCAAAAAGATTAGGCAAACTGCCAAACCATTAGTGATATTGACTAAGCAAAAAAGAAGACTCAAATTACTAAAATCAGAGATAGAGTGAGGACACTAAGAAAAGGAGTAAAGAGAGTACTATGAACAACTGTAGGCCGAAAAACTATTTAACTAGAGGAATTGGACAAATTCTTAGATGCACAAAACCTACCAGGACTGAGTCAAAAGAAATAGAACATCTGTATAGAACAGCAGAGATTAAATTGACTATCAAAAATCTCCCCCTAATAGCCCTAGATTTGATGGCTTCCCTGGTGAATTTTGCTGAACATTTAAAGATGAATTAACACAAATCCTTCTCAAACTTTTCCAAAATAGTGGAGAGTATACTTTCTGACTAATTCAATGAGACCCTCATTATCTAACACAAAGGCAGACAAAGATAGAAGACTATAGATCAATATTCCTTTGAACATTGATGCAAAAAATCATCAAATTACTACCAAATTCAGTGACATACCTAGTGTACTCTCATATATCATGACTAAGAAGGATTTATTCCTAGAATGTGTTCTGTGAATATCAGTTACTGAAATATACCACATTAACCAAATAAAGAGAAAAAACACGATTATTTCAACTGATGTAGAAAAAAATCATTTGACAAAATTCAGTGTCTTTTCATTATAAAAACATTAAACAGACTAAGCATAGAAGAAAAGAACACATTAAAATCATACTCAATGGTGAAAGACTGAAACCTTTTTCTCTATGATCAAGAACAAGTCAAGGATGCCTGCTTTTAATGCTTCTATTCAACATAGCTTCATAAGTTCTAGCCAGAGCAATTAGTCAAAAAAATGAAATAAAAGGTCCTCATGTTGTACAGAAATAAGATCATTTGTGAACAGACGACTATATATATAAAAACGTTAAAGATTATACAAAAATACCTTTTAGAACTAATAAATCAATTCACCAGACTACCAGAATACAAAATCTGTCGCTCCTCCACTCGCGGAGGAGCGGCACCAGGCCGGACGCTGTTATTCCCTCGCTGTTGGTTTTTTCTACAGTAAAGCAAGCACAAGTAAAGAGAAGAACGAAATAATGAGCTCCCCAGCGAACTCTCCACCAACTCTCCACCCCCGAACTCTCCACCAGCCCGAAGACAGTAGTTGTCCCAGAAAGTGCAGTTGAGTCCCCTTTTATAGTCCTCTTCCACCAATCCGTGCTCCTCTGCCCGCGTGCTGAGCACGCCGCTTTCTTCCAATCAGAGGTTGGGTCAGCCCCTGCAGCTCATTAGTCAAATTAATGAAGCAGCTGAAGCCGCTGTGTAGGACTTGTTTACTCCCTCTCAGCGCCATGTTGTGGGAGCCGGGCCCTGCTCCCACAAAAATCAATACTCAAAAGTCAGTTGTCTCTATACGCCAACAGTACACAACCTGAGAAAACAATTCCATTTACAATGGCATCCAAAAGAATATTTAAGAATTAGATTATCTAAGGAAGTGCATGATTTATAGAATGAAAACAATAAAACATAGATTAGAAAAATTGAAGAAAACACAAATAAATGGAAAGCCATCTCATATTCACGGGTTGGAGAACCTAACGTTGCTTAAAATGTCAATACTACCTAAAGGGATGTACAACTTCAACGAAATCCCTATCAAAATCCTAGCAACAGGGGTGGGCACTGTCATGCAGCAGGTTAAGCTGCCCCTTGGGATACCACAGCCTACATAGGAGTACCTGTCTGAGTCCTGGTTACCCAGTTTCTGCTCTAGCTTCCTGATAAGGTGCCTGGGAGGCAGCAGATGATGGCTCAAGTACTTGGACCCCTGCCACACATGTGGGAAACCCAGATGGAGTGTCTGGATCCTGGCTTTGACCTGGTTCAGCCCTGGCTGTAGCAGGCATTTGAGAAGTGAACCAGCAGATGGAAGTCAGTCTTTCCCTCCCCCTCCCCCTCCTCCCCCTCTCCCTCTCCCTCTCCCTCTCTCTCCATCCCTCCATCTCACTCCATCAATCTGTCTTTCAAACAAATAAATAAAACCATAAAAATTCCAGTAACATTTTTAAAGAGATAGACTAATCCTTCCTCAAATTTATGTGGAATCTAAAGGGACCCTGAAAAAGAAATACAATCTTACTACAAGCTACAGTAATCAGAACACTGTGGTACAGGCATACAGACAGATATACAGACCAAATGGAACAGAGATCCCAAAGCTAAACCCTTGCATATATGGTTGTTATGGACCAAATAGTGTCCTCCACAAAATTCGTATTTTGAAGCCTTAACTCCTTATTTGAGTGTACTGGAGACAGGACCTTTAAGGAACTGATTAAGGTTACTTGAAGTCATAAGGCTGGTATCCTAACCCAGCAGCATTGGTGTGTATAAGAAGAAAGGACACCAGAGCTCAGGCACTTGCTCACTCTCTCTCTCTGCCATGTGAAGACTCCAGCAAATAAGCCATCTGGAAGCCAGGAAGACAGCTCTCACCACGGTCCACCATATTCACACCCTGACCTCAGACTTCCAAATAAATTTTCCGTTGCTTCAGTTACTCAGCCTATGGTATTCTGTCATTGCATGCCAAACTAATATATGGTGATATGATTTACCACAAGGGTATCAACATCATTCAGTAAGGAAAGGACAGTCTTCAATAAAAGTATGCACTCACATGCAAAAGAATGAAGTTGGATTATTATCTAACACTATGTACAAAAATTAACACAAAATGGATTGAAGGCTTAAACATAATAGCTAAAATTATAGCACTATTATATCAAATATAGGATAAAAGTGTCATGACATTGGACTTGGCAATGATTTCTTGGCTATGATAGTAAAGGCATTGGCAACAAAAGAGAAATATTTGTAAATCACATACCTGGTATATTCAAAATACATGAAGAACCTCTAAAACTCAACCATCAACAACAAATAAACAGATGACCCAATTCAAAAATGTGCCAAAGACTTGAATCAACATTTCTCCAAAAAACGCATACAAATGGTCAATAAACAAATGAAAAGATGCTCAACTCAATTAGTTGTTACAGAAATGCAAATGAAAACCAAATGAGATATCCTCTCACACTGAGCAGAATGGACACTGTTTTAAAAAAATGTTGGCAAGGACGTAGAGAAAATGGAAGTTTGTATACACTTGGGGGAAAACTAAAGTGGCGAAGCTGCTATGGAAAACAGGATGGTGGTTCCTCAAAACCTTCAAAACAACTGTCAGATAATCCTGCAATTCCACTTCTGGGAATGTACCCAAGAGAAATGAAAGTCAAGAGGGGTCTGTCTGTCCACAACAGGCAAAAGGCGGAAGCAGCTCGACTGCCCATCTACAGATGAACAGACAGGCAAAATATATACACATGCAGTAATTCCGACATAAGCTACAGCGTGGGTGAACTGTGAGGACATCACACTAAGTGATGTAAACCAGTCACTAGTAGACAAATACTATATGAGTTCACTTAATGATGTTCCTAGAATAGTTAACTTCGTAAGGACAGGAAGCAGAATGGGAGATGTTGAGCACTGGGGCAGGGGGGAAAGGGAAAGTATTGTTTAAAGGGTACAGAGTTCCAGTTTCCTAAGACGAAAAGTATTACAGATATGAGTGGTGGTGATGACTCCACAACCACTTGAAAGCACACAATATCACTGATGGCATTCACTTAAAAATGGTTAGGATGGTAATTTTTATGTGTTTTTTACCACATTTTGAAGAAAAAACTTTTAAAAGAATCAGGACTTGATGGTTTTGAAACTCTCACTCTCTCCCAATTTAAAAGGTGCTACCAACATTAAGAAATGGATTCCAAGAAAGGTGTATACCCTAAGAACTGCCAGGAGAATCTTTACGTAAAGGTGGAGCCAAGAATGTCACCAAAAACGCAGATACAGAAAGATGAAAGTGGCACCCTCAGAACACTATTCAGTCACACAAAGAATCTTTTTGTTTTTGTTAAAAAAAATTTTAGGAAAATGCTTATTTTCTCATTTATTTTTATCAATTTCAGAGTTATATATCAATGGGGGAATCACAGTTGACAACTTACAAATTAGATACTTAAATTGACTGATACCATACCAATAAAATTTTACAACATGACCCTAGTAGTCAAGCTCTCAAATATCTTTTTTTTTTTTTTTTGGCTTTCATTATCTTACAAAGGATCTTTTAAAAAGATTCAAGGTTTGCTTCACAGTTCCTCTCAAATAGTAGGGTCTTTCGGAAGCACAAGAACTTTATCAATCCTGGCTGACACCTTAATCAAACCTTGTGAGGGACTCTGTCCTGAATGATACAGCTAAACTGAGGCTGGATTCCTGATTCAAAAAAGCTGTGAAACAATAAATGTTGTTACATTTGAAAGTTGTTACAACCTGCTAGGTCACCAAGGCCTGATAGAACCCATTAGGCTACTGGGCCTGAACTCCCAGGCCTGATGAAACTGGACGCAGATAATCTAAAGGCTAGTGGAATGTTTATTGCTCAGTAAAGCCTGACACCTGGGGACATCCCAACCTGCTAGGACAATGCACTGCAAACCTAACCAAGAAGCTTTCCTGCACATCTGCCAACTGCCTCATCAGGTTCCCTGTGGTACTCTTGCACTTCCCCCAACAAGCTGCTCAAGAAGGGACTCTGATGCTCAGATGAATGCAGCCAGGCTTCAAAGCCCCTGCTCTCCACCCGGGCATATTTGTTACAATATTTATAACAAATATTGATGTTAATTAAGTTATTTGCATGGGAATAAAAGCTTAAGTTTCCAATTCAAGGAAACTAGAGGGTACCAACAAAAAATGTAGCTAACAAAAGTCTAAACAAGGAAAAGGATAAAACACAAGAAAACAAAAAATTAGAATGGGGAAAGAATAGATTCAAAGAAAATGTAAAACAAATGATAATTACTTGGCCCAACTTCATATATTTGAACATATTCTTGACATGGATGTATTTTTAGCAAAACATAAATTGTAAAAATATACCCCTAGGGGGGCCAGCGCCGCGGCTCACTTGGTTAATCCTCCACCTGCGGCGCCAGCATCCCATATGGGCGCTGGATTCTGTCCCGTTGCTCCTCTTCCAGTCCAGCTCTCTACTGTGGCCTGGGAAGGTGGTAGAGGAAGACCCAAGTGCTTGGGCCTCTGCACTCACATGGGAGACCAGGAGGCAGCACCTGGCTCCTGGCTTCAGGTCGGTGTAGCTCCGGCCGTAGTGGCCATTTGGGGGGTGAACCAACAGAGGGAAAACATTTCTCTCTCTCTCACTCTCTATCTGTCAAATAAAATAAAAAAGGAAAAAAATACCCCTAGAAGATAGAGTAAATTACATATATGAATTACCATAGGAAAAAAGTTTAATGATCAAAGAGCTATCCTTTCCCACACAAGGCACAAAGAAGGAAGACTTCTGTAGTTCACTTTTTACTACTACTAATTGGCAGTGTTATAGAGGGAGGAGCTGATATAATTAGGTGTAATTAGGGAAAAGAAAGAAAAAGGAGGTATTATATTGTAAAAGAGGGAAAACTTTCATTATTTGTAGAAGGTACACACCTGTTAGGTTTCTTCAGGTTCTGAAAGCCACACATTCCATCACTAGCAAGACTAATCCCATCCACACATCAGGTAATATAAAAGGCTGCCAGCTTTGAGTGGGTTCAGGAATAGGAAAGAGCTCTGTAGAAGCCACAGACCATGGTTCAAGTGGCCCAGTAACTTGAGTCATACAATCGCAGATCCTATGTGTAAGTATCAGCTGTGCTAAAAGGTACAGCGTGTTTGTAGGAAGCTTTAAGACAATGTACGTAGAGCCCGGAGTCCTGAAGCAAAGCCACAACATCTGTAACATAAAATTATGTGACAAAAAAAACACACAACAGCTTCTGACATGGTAATAACGGAACCTAACAGAGATGGAACATTTGACCATGGGACACCTAGTTACCCTGTGTCCAAAACTGCTGAACTCAGTGTCATAAACTTAAGTCAGCTCACAAGCAATCCATTTTAAGAGGGAAATACCACATACAGGATAATTATGAGCATAATCCCAGGACACACATCATCCATCACACTTCACCAGAGCCCAACTATGGCCGATGTACACCTATGTACAACACACCAATATACAATGCACCTACGTCCAATCATATGAGAGAGGTAGATAAAGCACACGTTTGAAATAATGAATGGGTTAGACTCAAGCCAAAAGTAGGTGGTGGTGGTGGCTATGTTACAGTCTCATTTGGGGCAACCTTGAAGGACTGTGAAGAGAGAATATCTTCCAGATCACTGCTTCAGGCAATGGTCATCCACTCTGTGTGGAAGTAGAGTTGCTTGTGGCAAGAATACTGGAGGCTACTTCAAAAGTTCATGGAAGGGTGGGTGTTATGGTGCAGTCTGAAGGAACACCCACACTGTATACTGGAGTGCTGTATCAGTTTTGTTTGCTCTGCTTCCAATCCAGCATCTTCCTAATACATTTGAGAAGGCAGCAGATGACGGCCCAAATACTTGGGTCCCTGACATCCACATGGGAAACCCAAGAGTTCCTGGCTCCTGACTTCAACCTGGCCCCATCTAGGGAATGAACCAGCAGATGGACGGTCTCCCTCTTTCCCTCCTTCTGTCTCTCTCTTGTTCTACCTTTCAAATACAATAAAAATAATAAATAGATAAAACATTTTAGAGTACTCTCACATGTGGATTCATAGGCAATAAGAAATGACCTGGTCTATGGGACTCAGATGGGGAGTCAAGGAGATCTGCAGTTGAGACATATGAACAGGCTGAGAAAAGCCAGCACAAGGTGGAAATATCTTTGTATCACACAGTAATGCTCACCAGGAAGCATCCATCATGGAAGGAGCAATAACCAATCAAGCAAACAAAATGACTTGGTGAGTTAGTATTAGCCAGGTTTTGTCACTGCATACCCAGCCTGATAGTTCCTGAATGAAGTGACCAGAGTGGCAGAGATGGAAGATAAACACAGGCTCGGAGGCAGGGACTCTCATTATCCAAGACCAATACAGCTACTGTTGTCTCTGATACTAGGGATAACTTTGGTGCTGCCACAAATCCAAAGGGCAGTTCAGTTCTATTATGGTTATGAAGATGTATCCTGAAGTTTCTCAATGTCACAGTCCAAAGCAGTAATCAGAAACCCTTTTTCATGAGAAGATTTCACATGGGACCACACTCGTTGTTCATATGGAGCACCTGAAGTACTCCTTGCTGGAAAGGAGGCAAACTCCTAGCAAACACTGCCCATTTTTAAGTACACAGCACAGAAGCCCACTGACTTCAATTCTACCCATTGTTTTGCTTTTGCATGTATACTTGGTCCACAGAGATATTTACCTTTCTTAGACTATATTTTGATATTTTAATATTTTGCTAAATATTGCTGAGTGTTTTTTAAAAGCTTTTATTTACTGAATGCAAATTTCATAGGTACAACTTTAGGAATATAGTGGTTCTTCCCCTTACACCCACCCTCCCACCCCCACTCCCATCCCACCTCCTACTCCCTCTTCCATCCTGTTCTTCATTAAGATTCATTTTTAATTTAACTTTATATACAGAAGACCAACTCTATACTAAGTAAAGATTTCAATATTTTGCACCCATAATCATACACAACATATAAAGTACTGCTTGAAAACAAGTTTTGCAGTTAATTCTCATAGTACAACTCTTTAAGGACAGAGGTCCTACATGGGGAGTAAGTGCACAGTGACTCCCATTGTTGATTTAACAATTAACACTCTTATTTATGACATCAGTGATCACCTGAGGCTCTTGCCATAAGCTGCCAAAGCTTTGGGAGCCTTTTGTGACCACCAACTCTGTCAGTATTTAGACAGGGCCATAAGCAAAGTGGAAGTTCTCTCCTCCCTTCAGAGAAAAGTACATCCTTCTCTGATGGCCCTTTCTTTCCACTGGGGTCTCACTCACAGAGATCTTTCATGTAGGATATTTTTTGCCACAGTGTTTTGGCTTTCCATGCCTGAAATGCTCTAATGGATTTTTCAGCCACATCCAAATGCCTTAAGGGCTGATTCTGAGGTCACAGTGTTACTTAAAGTGATTGTCATTCTATGAGTCTGCTGTGTGGACTGCTACCCATGTTGGACATTACCTCCTTTTTAATTCTATTATTACTACCAGGTACTTGATGGTATTTATATGATCTTTTTAACACTTAATCTTATCTATATGTTCATTTTCACACTTAATGTGATCACTTTAACAATTAAGATGGCATTTTTACCCCCAATTTTAATGGGATCTGGAGTCCCATCACAAGTTTTTTAACTGTACCCTTAGAAGTTCGGTCCATAGGACTGTATGCAGAATTATGCATCTTTATAGTTACAAACTTCCTCCTCCCTTATTCCCCCTCTTGTTTTTTTACTGGGATCTATTTTCAATTGACTTTATATACATATGATTAACTCCATGTTAAGAGTGCTGAATGTTTTATATCATAAATTTATAGTTATTGTGATTAAAAACTTCCTAACATGAGCATTTAAAATATTAATTATTTAAGGAATGTTTTTGGGCAGGTTAAAGGACATTTAGAAAATAAATTGGATCCCTACTTCACATGTGTCACTAAAATAAATTCCCAATAGATTAGAGATTTAAAATTTAAAATAAAACCACTGAAATATGAGGAAGACTGTAGGGTACATGAAAATTTTTTGACAGAACACACGAAGTGCTAAACATAAAGGAAAAAATAAGCTTGATTACATTAAAATTAAGACCTGTGGGGCAGGGGTTATGAAGCAGCAAGTTAAACCACCACCTGGATGCCAACACCCTATATGAAGTCCCACCTCTGCTTCCAATTCAGCTTTTGACTAATTCACCTGGGAGGAATCAGATCGTGATCCAAGTACCTAGGTTCTGGCGACCCAGCGGGGAGACACGGATGGATTTCCTGGCTCCTAGCTTTGTCCTTGCTCAGTCCTTATCTACTGGGGACACTTGGGGAGCAAACCAACAGAAAATCTCAATCTCTCTCTCTGTTACTGCTTTTCAAAAAAAATCTTAGGAAAAGAAAGGATAACTTTGATACTGTTAAAAATTAAGAATTTGTATTAGCAAAAGACACCATTAAGAGAGTTGAACAGCTGGGGCCGGTGCTGTGGTGCAGTGGGTTAACGCCCTGGCCTGGGGCGCTGGCATTCCATGTGGGCGCCAGTTTGAGACCCGGCTGCTCCACTTCCTATCCAGCTCTCTGCTGTGGCCCGGGATAGCAGTGGAAGATGGCCCAGGTCCTTGGGACCCACGTGGGAGACCAGGAAGAAGCTCCTGGCTCCTGGCTTTGGATCAGTGCAGCTCCGACCATTGTGGCCATCTGAGGAGTGAACCATCAGATGGAAGACCTCTCTCTCTCTCTCTGCCTCTCCTCTCTCTGTGTAACGCTGACTTTCAAATAAATAAATAAATCTTTTAACAAAAGAGAGTTGAACAGCAAGCCATAGTGGAAGAAGATATTGCAGTTTATATATATAATAGAGGACCATATCCTAGAATATACATTTTTATGTTAAAAAAAAAACTAAAAAACCTCCTTTTTAAAACATAAGAAACTGAAATAAGTATTTCATACAATATGGTATAACAGAATAGAGTAAGCATGTGAAAACATACTGCATATAATTTTTCATCAGGATACAACTAAAATTACAATAAGAAACCACACTCACGAGAGTATTAGTTAGGATGTGGAGACAATGGCACTCTAACAAAATTGCTGGTGCAGCATAAAGTGGAAAAAGCACTCCAGAAAACTGGCAATATCTGATAAAGCTAACTTCAGGTCTATCAAAATTATACAAATCAGGTCATAAGCTTACATAAAGTCACAAAGAAAAAAAGGCAAGAAAGGGAAGAAAAAAAGAAAGAGAGGGAGGGAAGGAAGGAGGGGAGGGAAGGAAGGAGGAGAGGAAGGAGGGAGGGAGGAAGGAAGGGCATCTGTGGTGAAAGGCTTTGTTCCTTGCTGTTCCCTGGCTTTTCCACCGTCCCCCAGGTCTTCAACAAACACACCTAGGCCTTAAATGGACCTTAACACTTTCTCTGGTTCAATGTTATTTATATGTATTTAAAATGAAAGACTTAATCATAGCATTAGTCCTAAGTTGATTGTTGAGGTATACTTTAACCTTAGTAAAAGACTACAACTGAAATATTGAATCAGAATCAGAAGCTGAGACAGGCATTTGACTCAGCGACTGTCATGCAGGTCAAGTTGCCTGTGTTCCACATTGGAGTGCTTGGGTTTGAGTCCTGGCCCCAGCTCCAAATTCCAGCTAGCCACCAATGCAGACCCTGGGAGGCAGCAGGTGATGGTTCAAGATTTTGGGTCCCTGCATCCACATGGGGGAACCTGGATTGAGTTCCTGGCTCCTGGCTCTGGCTCTGCATCTGCTGTTGTGGGGGCATTTCAGGATATGAACTAGCAAATGAAAGATCTGTGCATCTGTCTCTTCTCTTTCTCTTACTGTCTTGTTTACTCTCAAATTTTTCTATTAATTTTTAAGACAATATATTTTTAATTTATGTTAAAGGATTAATATTACACTAAATAAAAAGGTCAACAAATAAAGTTATAAGATATAGTTCAGCAGGAATATAGTCAAGGGCTACAAACAATAATCCAATGAAAAGATGTTCACCTTCACTCACATAAAGTAAATTTTAAATAATCAGACTTAAAACTATAGTGGTTATACAAATAAGCATTTTTTAAAAAGATTCAGGAGATGCATTAAAGTATTGGTGGTTATTTTATGATTTCAAATTCGAAATAATCCTTTCCAATACACTGGAATTATCTTTTAACCGATCTGTCTTGCTCCTATTTCTTGGTTGAAATCTTCAGTATTCCTGACTGTAATCAGAATTCAAGGCCACAGTTTTACCCAGTATTTATTTTGTTTATAATGTCATCTATCATCTTAGAGCCCTGACAAACCTCATGTCAGTGGATCCACTAACCCTGCTGATAATTTATTACTGAAGGATAGCATCTGAGAGGCGGGTGCTGTGGTGCAGCAGTGTCAGCTGCGGCTTGTGATGCTGGCATCCTCATCACAGCACCAGGTTCGAGTCCCATAGCTCAGCTTCCTATCCAGCACCCTGCTCATGTGCCTAGTAAAGTACCTGGGTCCCTGCACAACGCATGGGAGACCTGGATGAAGTCTTGGTTCCTGGTCTCAGCCTTTTCTAGCCCTGGCTGCTGTGAGTATTTGGGGAGTGAACCAGCAGATGGAAGCTCACTCGCCATCCTCTGCCTCTGCCTCTGCCTCTCCCTCTCCCTTTGTGTGTTTGTCATTCTGTCTTTCAAACAAATAAATAAATATTTTTTTAAAAGAATCTCATCTGAAACCAGTAATCTTAAATTTAACATAGTTTTTTTTTATTCTAGAAAATGCTTTTAATTCCTGTTGCTTACCAGGATCTGAAGTTACTAAAGTTTATAATCCTTGTGTTCACTGAGTACTTCAGTTTAAAGCTTTTCTAAACCTACATTGTGTTTCTGGTGAAGATTTGTTTATTTATTTGAAAGGCAGAGTGACAGAGGAATAGACACAGAGAGATCTTCCATCTGCTGGTTCACTCCCCAGATGACGGCAACAGCAAGGCTGGGACATACCAAAGCCAAGAGCCAGGAAATCCATTAGGATCTCTCTCACAAGCATTGTAGGGACCCAAATTATTCGGACCATCACCTGCTGCCCTTAGGTGCATTAGCTGGAAGATGGAAAGCTGAGGCTGGACCTCACACTAGGCACTTTGATTTGAGAAGTAGGCCTCCCAGGTGGCAGCTTAACCTGCAGCACAAAAATCCCTACCCTGTGAACTCTCATCTTCTGGGAAATGCTAAACTGCTGCTTACACTGACAACCACTGACTATCCCATCATACAGAAGCACCAAAGCCAACGATCTAAATATTTACTCCTATGATAATTAATACTGCCATACCAATCTGTTAATAGGTCTTGCTAATACTGTATTAGGGCTTAAAAGGCAAGCATGGAGTGTTCTATTAAAAAGCAGCAACTTAGAAATCAGAGATATTTAATATGTATTATTTAATAATAATAATAATAATATTCATCTTAGAGGTCCTTCAAGTAATTAGGGATCCTTTTTCAAACACTGAAAAAATTTTAGTGCCTAAAAGAGAAGACGACTGAAATTCCAGTAAAAAGCTTGAACATTTCAAACAGTTTGCTGGAACAAAGTGAAACAAAGAAATCTCCCCAGATGGCAACCTTTTCCCCAGGGATCAAGAGGCTTGGGCACGGACAGGGGCAAGTAGGAGAGTACTTCCTGGCTCTGAACCTGCAGGAGAGCTTTTTCCTGACTGATTAAAGAAGCAAAAAAGGGTATGAATGAAAGCAATGTGGCCAAATGAGAGAAAGGGTTAGTAACGACTTTTTTCTTCTCCTTAAGAAATTTTAGGGTGATTTTGCACATGTGGAAATATGCAGGCTTCTGCAGCACAATTTCATCTCAGACGTTGAAACTGTGAAACATTCTTCCATACGAGCAATGAAGACAAAGCATCCTTAAGTAGCAATTAATGTATTCAGATAAGTTACAAATAATTTTAAGTATTCAACTCTATGTATACTGTATACATATTACATACATTATGACATTGCTTTTTATCAGAATTTGGTTCATATTATGTTACATACCCTACCACTCATATTTATTAACTATGACCTGGTTTCCTTTGTTACTCTTCTTATTAAAAAAATACTCCCAAAGTTTCAGTTTCTTGGATTTTCCTATGTTTCTGAGACTGTTCTTCCTCACTTAAGGTCCTGCTTTCTGTCTCCAAGCCTGGGCGGAAGAGTTCACAACAAAACATTCTGAGCCAGGGAATATAGGACAGAACTGGCCAGGAAAGCCCGAGTGGAGGCAGTGGACATCAAGACTTGAGTACGACGGCAGTTGTCAGGGATAACACAGAATCCACCCACCTCTACCTTGGCCATTGTGGAATACGAACTTCCAGCTGGACTATTGCTGGTATTAGTCTTCACTTAATCTTACTGAATAACAGACATTAGTTCTGTGTGTTGATTTCAGACAGGATAGAAGATGATGAGGATGTTTCTTAAAACTGTCACTGTGCTTATGTTATTCCCATTATTCTCTTCATCCTCAACACAGAATTTATGTTTAGCCTTCCACAACTGATAAATTTCTTACAACAGCCTTTGCACACCTCTCTGGAATTCTCTTTACCCAAAACACAATTTGGGCACTCTTTTTATGAACAAGTAAAACAGTATATGATTAAAATTCATATGAATCGCCAGGGTAATTGTTAAAAATAAAAAACACCAGTTTCTACCTCTGATATACAAAACTAGAATCCATGGAAGGGACAGGTGATTCTTTATTTTTAAAATATCTCCAAGTGATATTTTGATGCTGTAACTTGATACACAAGGTCATAGTACTTCTGGTGTGTGTGTGTGTATGTATATGTGTGTGTGTGTATATATATACACATATATACATATATATGTGTGTGTGTGTGTGTGTATATATATATATATATATATATAGTGTGTCTATAACATCCAAACAGAACATTTTTGAAAATCAAAGAAGGGCTACTAACACTTCATTGGCTCATCTTGCAAAAACAAACATTTCCGGGCAATCAGGATACAAGGTCATCCTAATTATAAATCACCATCTTCCTCCACCTCGGCCCTTTACCTATTTTTTAACAGCGTTGAGATAAAATTTTCATACCATCAGTATATTCATTTAAAATGTCCAACTCGGGCTGGCACCGTGGCTCACTTGGCTAATCCTCCGCCGCGGCGCTGGCACACTGGGTTCTAGTCCCAGTTGGGGCGCCAGGTGCTAATCCCAGTTGCTCCTCTTCCAGTCCAGCTCTCTGCTGTGGCCCGGGAGAGCAGTGGAGGATGGCCCAGGTGTTTGGGTCCCTGCACCCGCATGGGAGACTGGGAGGAAGCACCTGGCTCCTGGCTTTGGATTGGCGCAGCGCCGGCCGTGGCGGGCATTAGGGGAGTGAACCAACAGAAGGAAGACCTTTCTCTCTCTCTCTCTCTCTCTCACTGTCTATAACTCTCTTTCTGTCTCTCTCACTGTCTAACTCTGCCTGGCAAAAAATAAATGACTAAAATGTCCAACTCAGGACTAGCATTTTGGCACTGTGGGTTGAGCCACCACCTACGATGTCAGCATCCCATCTGTACACCAATTCGAGTCCTAGCTGCTCCGTTTCTAATGCAGCTCCCTGCTAATGTGCCTGGGAAAGTGGAAGATGACCGGGTTGGTTGGGCCTTTGCTACCCATGTGGGAGATGTGGATGGAATTTTAGGTTTCAGGCTTTGGTCTGGTCCAGCCCAGCCCCAGCTGTTGTGACCATTTGGGGTGTGAACCAGTGGACAGAAAATCTATCTCACTCTCTCTCTGTAAGGTTCTAGTTGGTGATTTTTAATTTTGCAACCACTACTCAATCAATTTTAGAACATTTTCATCATCCCCCATACCCTTCAGCAGTCACCCACATCTCCCTTGCTTCTCTTAAGCCCTAGGTAAACAATCATCTAGTTTTTTAAAATCTATGGATTTTCCTATGCTTGGAATTTCCTATAAAGCAAATAATACAATAAGTAATATTTTAAGGCCAGCTTCTTTCATTTAGCAAAAATGTTTTCACAGTTCATCCGTGTTGTAACATGTATCAGTGTTTCATTCTTTACAATTGCTGAGTGCTCAGTTACAAGGCTGTATCACACTATATTTATTCATCCATCAGCTGACAGACTCCAGGTTGCTTCCACGTTTTGGCTATCATGTATGAATGGTGCTGCTGTGAACGTTCATTGAGAAGTTTCTGTGCAGACATTCCTCTTGGATATCCATCTATGTCCCCCCAACGTTTGTCACCCCGATGCAATGCACTGACCTTGGAGGGTTCTTAGTAAGAGTTTTCACAGGCGTGTAGGAGAACAGGAAATCAGCGTGAAGACCTGAGAGGTAGAACATGATCTCACTTAGATTATATGATATAGCGGTTTTGCCCTAAAAATACACTTACACCCCTTCTAGAAATGATTCCAATAGTTGTTCAGAAATAAGAGTGGTTGAGGAAATGACATAGGTGGGGAGAAAGCAAACCTAAAGGATCAACAAAAATCCCTGCTGGGCTACCAGGGAGTCTTTAGGGTCTCAAGTCATTTATCAAAGAGCAGATGGACCAATATATTAAAATTAGTGTAAACGTTGCAAAAAACTTTGTTCTCTGACCAAAGACTTTCATTCTGCATCTTGAATAAAAAGTTCTAATTTCCAGTGTTAATGGTTTACTTACTGCTGACTTCTTTAATTTAGTCATTTCTTAAAATTCATGACATTGGCAGGCTGTTCAGGGAATGTATTTAACCTTACAAAGTTCTACACATAGGACTAATAGTCTTATGTGAAGAACGACACAGTAAAGTTAGTTATGTTAAAGTAAAATCAATACCTACAGAAGAGAAAATTAGAAAGGAAACCACTGATTTTCCTTTCCTCTTCTTCCATGTCACAAGACTGAGCCAGTTTGGAACTTTTAGGAATCATTATATTATAAAAGTCTCCAGGTTTCCACTCTAATGGGTTCCAGGTTTTCCTGCTATGGGGATGAAACTAGCAGACTTAGTAAATCCTTATTTATTTGTCCCAAAGGCCTGGCAGAACTCTTTCTTCTCTGGTGCTGGTTTCTATTCATTCACTGCCTCTTCTCAGGTTCTTTGGTTGCCCATCATTAATCTTTCAAGCTACAGCTGGGTGGGTTCAGAACAAAACCATCAGAGGAACTAAAAAATGAAATATTTACCTGCACCAACAGGGGGGAAAGACTCATCAACCTTATCCTTTCAGTGTAATCACATTCTTATTTTATTCACTTTCAAGATAGAAGACAGGAAACACACAAACACACACACACTCATTCTCTGTTTTTTAAATATATATACACATACATATATTTTGTACTATCTATTCTCATTTGTAATGAGGTGTAATATATAGAGCTCAGTTAGTTACCATGGAGACACTGGTTCTCTGTTTCTTATCACAGAGCCACACTATCGTCTGGTGTCAGCCAAGGAGGGATGACAAAGGCCTCCCCAAGAGCCTAGCTCTGCAATTACTGAGCAATCAAGCGCCTCCTTTAATAGAGCACATCCAGGTATACATGGCTCCTTGCTCAGCACTGTCTTGTCTTCCCTTTTAAACTTATACATAGCAGGATGCAGTTACTGACTATAGACATTTTCCTCTGCTGGATGGCCTGTTTATTCCTAATTTCAATGATATTCTCCGGTTTATATAACAGAGCTCACTAGCCACTGTCCTCATTATTTTTAAACCTCTCAATTTTTCAAATTGTTAATAAGTATTTTCTTTTGCAGACATACAGTGATCTTTTTGTGTATGAGTCTTTTTTTATGATTTGTCATTAACTGGCAAAGTGACAGAGGGGATAAAATGAAAATCAGTCTCTAAATTTACTCTTAGTCCTGAGTTTTCCCTAATTTCTGTAACCAAATCACTAAAGTCATTAATAAAGAGGAAAAAATCTAAATGACCAGCATTCATTCTCTGTCTTCTGGTAGTGATATAAATGAGATGCTAAATCAATCAAATGCATATAATGGGAAGAGAAATAGGCTGAGTTCTTTAAAAGGATTTTTATTGTGTTTGGGGGGGATATTCCTCAGATTTGTCTTGGATGCTCAGACTCAGACATTCTCAAGTCACTTGGGAATTTGAAGTGAAATAGAGTATGGACTGAGGCATTCAAATTAGCCTGAATCTACTAGTGTAGACAGACTTCTTTAGTAACAGCTCTCTAAATTTTACTTTGTGTTCTGTCTATAAGGTTATAACATATATAGCTGTATTTGATTTTGTTCAGAAGTTCTACAAATTCACTAACATGCTCTTATCTCTGAGACAGAAGAAATAGGTACTTAAAAAGCGTGATGGGGAGAGATGGAAACAGTGAGATACTAAAAATATACATGACATGGCCAATGCTGTGAGTAAATTTAAAATCCACGTGAGAAAACAGCCTTACACTTATGCACCAGGCTCAGTAATAGGAATGAAATAGCAAAGATATACAACAACATAAGTGTTTTGGGCAGGATCAATCCAAATCTAGAGTTATTGCTATCTTTTGAATGTGTCCTCCAAAGTTCACATGCTGAAAACTCAACACTCAATGCAACAATGATGAGAGGTGGGATTTAATAGTTGATTAGGCCGTGAAGGCTTTACCCTCATGAGCAGAGAAGTGTCGCTGTCCCAGGAGCGGGTTAGCTTTGCTGGAAGAGGCTTCCTGATAAAAGGATGAGTTCAGTATGTCTCTGAATTCATTGTCTTTGTGTCTTCCACCACGGGTAGACAGAGCATGAAGGCCCTCACCAGATGTAGTCCATCAATCTTAGACCAGCCTCCAGAACCATGAGCCAAATCAATTCCCATTGTTTATAAATGACTCAGGCTGTGGTATTCTCTTATAGCAGCTCAAAATGCACTAAGACAGGAAGATTTAGTGGAAGAGGTGAGATTTGACATTAATCTTGAAGAATGGAAGGAAGAGGAAAATATATTCTAGGCAAGGAAACAGCAGAAGCTAAAATGCAGTAGTGGGAATGGTCTTGGTCTTCCCAAGAGAACTGTGATAATGACAGCATTACTGAAGCAAACTATTTTTGAGTTTCAAGATGATGTCTAGAATCAGTTCAGGTGGTGATATCAGCTTCTTCCTCTCAGATCAACCCCCAAGGTGCTTCCCTACTCACTTTGTGGGGTTCAGAGATAGAGGAGGAGTGTAGGAAGAAGGTAGGAAAGAATAAAGAGGAAGAAGAAGGGGGTAGAGAAGGGAAGGAGAGGAAGGGACGAGACAGGAGGGAAGGCAAAGGAGGGAGAACAATTACATTCAAAATGACACAAAAAAGAAATGAAAAGCAGAGGTTGCTTTTTTTTTTTTTTTTTTTTTTTTTTTTGCAGGTGGAGAACAAAGAAGGTTTTCACAGGCAGAGTGTGGACACATTCTATGCTATATGATCCCCATATGCCAGGAATGTCATTAATTAGATAGAAATGAAGGACTGGAGACTTGCCAAATGCCGCTCAGGAGATCAAGGGCTACACACTCATATGTTTTCACCTATGCTCTGGAATCCTTAGCATAGCAGCACAGTATGTATAGGCTTTGTCAGGAGCTTGACAGGAGCTGGAATCAACAGGAGGGTTTTAACAGATAAGGTGAACCTGGCATTTGTATTACCGAAGGATGGATCCATAAATATACAATGTCTCTGAGCTGGACACTGGATAAAAAGATACTTGAAAGTCAGCATAAAAGTTTATTGGGCTACTTGAAAACATTTGCAAAAACATTTACTGAGAGGTGTTTGGAAAGAATGAAGACCTTTGTGGTAATATTAACAAGACGTGCTCCACAAATATGACCTATTTTGACTATGTGCCGAGCACCAAGTCTGACCTCACACAATCCTACCAGACAGTCAACTCCATACAGGACAGAAGAAAATGAAGTCCAAGACAGGTGAAGTCAGCTGCCCAAATTCACAAAGTGGTACGTACAAGATGGAACACAGAGACCTGCACCTATTATAACAAAGGCAGGATATGCTTAAAATAAATATATAATTATTGTAGCATCTATTTATTCAGGATTTTCCTCTCTTTTAACCACTTTTGATAAGGTTACAATGAGAAGGCATTAATAAAATAACTCATATTTTCTTTGTAAATACAAGCCAGGAGATAAAAACCAGAGAGGACATTTCGGAATACAGGAGGAACAGAAACAGTGCTCACAGGCTCTTCTTAGGATGTCAGAACAAAACAGTCAGTCAAGTGAATTTTGTCCCTTTAGCTGGGAAGAACCTTTGTGGTAGAGATGGAGAGAGAGAGAGAGAGAGAGAGAGAGAAGTAAAAAAAATTTTAGTAATTCTCATCTTCATTTATTTGCCATTTTATGGTTACAAAATTACAAATTCTGGGCCTGGCACCGTGGCCCTGCAGGTTAACACCCTAGCCTGGAGCGCCAGCAACCCATATGGGCGCCCGTTCTAGTCCTGGCTGCTCTACTTCCAATCCAGCTCTCTGCTATGGCCTGGGAAAGCAGTAGAAGGTGGCCCAAGTCCTTGGGCCCCTGCACCACATGGGAGATCCGGAAGAAGTTCCTGGCTCCTGGCTTCTGATCGGCATAGCTCTGGCCGTTGCGGCCAATTGGGGAGTGAACCATCGGATGGAAGACTTCTCTCTCTCTCTCTCTGCCTCCCCTCTCTCTGTGTAATTTTTCTTTTTTTCTTTTCTTTTTTTTTTTTTTTTTTGACAGGCAGAGTGGACAGTGAGAGAGAGAAAGGTCTTCCTTTTTGCTGTTGGTTCACCCTCCAATGGCCACCATGGCCAGCGCGCTGCGGCCGGTGCACCGCGCTGATCCGATGGCAGGAGCCAGGTACTTCTCCTGGTCTCCCATGGGGTGCAGGGCCCAAAGACTTGGGCCATCCTCCACTGCACTCCCTGGCCACAGCAGAGAGCTGGCCTGGAAGAGGGGCAACCGGGACAGAATCCAGCGCCCCGACCGGGACTAGAACCCGGTGTGCCGGCGCCCCAAGGCGGAGGATTAGCCTAGTGAGCCGCGGCGCTGGCCTCTCTGTGTAATCTTGACTTTCAAATAAATAAATTAAAAAAAAAAAAAAAACAAGATTACAAATTCCATGATCTGGGTTTCTTGTCACTCCTTGAATATGACAAGTTTATTCTTATCTCAGGTCTTCGCACTATTTGTCTCCACTTGAAATAGATGACTAACTTCTTAACACCCATGTCTCAGCTCAGATGTAAATTCCTCATACTTATCTCTCTTCATAGCACATAATACTATCTGAAATTGTCTTTTTAAAAAATATGTATTTATGTATAAAATTTTATTCATATGACTATAAAGTTGTATTCATTACTATAGCTCCATTTTTTAGAGGGGTCGTTGGCACATGTAAGCACTCAGTAAATATTTACTGAATGAATGACCACATACCAGTTAATGGGAATAGGGCACAACTGCTAATGCTCCAAAATCTAGAAAGCACATACATATATTCTATAGTCAATGTCACCACTAGGGGTTAATCTGCATATAAACTGGCTATATCAAAATATCTAAAAATCAGAGAATTTGATTTACTATCAAATTTTTACTGACTTATTTTTGCAGGAAATCCTTCAACTCTATTTAAATTTATTTAAATTCTTGGCATAGCTGTGTGCCCAGTTACTGTCCAAATTCCCTTCAAAGCACTGGTATGAAGGACTTTTGGAAAAATAAAGAAGAGCAACAAAATGTAAGTTATTTCAATGAGTTTTGAAGTTTTTATTGCCATTTCCAACAGACAATAAAACTTCTGTTTTCATTTGCCAGAAATGTCCGTGTAAACACTGAAGTTTTTATTTCTGCTTTTCTGACTAGTACAAGTTATACTGCTCTGAACAGCAAGAAAAGAACACCATGGTTAACAAATGAAAAACAGCTGGTCAAAGCAGGTAACTTCTTTGTTTACAATCCAGAGTTCCTTTGGGATTTTCTGGGTATTTGAAGAGAGAATGACATCCACAGTTGAGAATTCATTCTCACGCTCTTGCATGTGCACAGGTTTTTTCTGCTCGTTTTTCCTGGAATTACGAACACGCCCTTCATGGGTTTTATCGCATTCCCGTTTTGCTGGTCTCATGTTATGCTGAAGGATTGGCAGTCTGAATGCACATCCCCTCCCCCCACCCTCCCACTACAAGGCTTGGCAAGAATCAACACAGGAATATTTGCATTTGGTAGAAGATAAAGGTAGCAAACTCCTAACTCTAGGCCGAGAAGCAATTACACTGGAAAACACTGAATTATTTGTATCCCTACTGCCAAATTTTTGTTTTGCTTTGTTCTTACTTTCAGAATGAGGCTTAGGTAATAAATACAAGAAAATCTCATGTTGGATTTCACAAGGTGATCTCAGTTCCTTCCAATGGGAGTCTTAACTTTAAGATTTGTTTGTTTATTTGAAACAGTTTCAGAAAAGCACAGTTTCAAAAAAATGCAGAAGCCAGGAGGCGGAGCTTCTTCCAGGTTTCCCATGTGGGTACAGGAACCAAGCATTTGGGACATCCTCTGCTGCTCTCCCAGGAGCATCAGCAGGGAGCTGGATTCAAAGTAGAACAGCTGGGTCTCAAACTGGCACCCATATGGGATGTCAGCTCACAGGCAGCAGGTTTATCCACTATGCCACAACGCCAACCCTGGAAGTATTAACTTTTATTTATTTATTTACTTATTTGCTGGGCTGATGGCTTAAGGTTTTCCTATGGAGTCTTTCTTTTTAAACAGAGGCCATAGCTGTCATTGTTTTCTTGTGCAGATTTTTGTTCTTAATTCCTCAAGGAGTTCTGTTTCATTATTAGGATATTACACATTATTTCAACCCTCTTTTCACTGTAAGAAATTAAAACAGGTATTTGATGCCTTGGATGTATCTGTTGGAAAGGAGAGTCCCAGTCATGGTGTTGTTTCTGGTCACAGGAGTCCTTTCCAACAGACTGTAAATTACTAATCATTCTCTTTTTGGAATGCTATTATTGTGAAGGAAGGCATTCCCCAACACAGCATGTATATCTTGGAAACATCTCTAGCAATTTCATCTTACAAACTTGTAGTGTGGTTCATTTGCCTGGGCAAAGGGTGTTTTAAGCAAAACACAATGTTTAATGCATTGTATGAAATTCTTTTAAGGAAAGCTTTTGTCTTTTTATCACCACACCAGAGCAGGTGCAAGGTGATAAGAAAAAGCTGATCGGATTAACACAGGGCAGTGCTTAGTGAACTATGCATGGGTAAACAATATGGTAAGGAGAACCTTAATAAACTCAATAATGGCATCAGGAAATTACAATAGAACATAGAAAATAGTAATACAAGAACACATCTTTGGAAAGCTATGCAAAGTCTTTGAGATTACCCCAATGTAAAGAAGTGCCCTCTAGCTTTAGTAGCACCTAAAGTTAACAAATCCTGGTTTTTATCCTTTTTTTATACTTTAGAAATCTTATTTTTAAAACATATGAATTAAAGAGTAACAGAAAAAAAATTACAAAGATGTGATGGCATCCAAGAGGTACATATATCATCAGGAAATAGTGAGACTAATGAAAAAAGGGCTGACTTCTGGTCCTCAACAATCAAAAGTATATAATTACATGACTTTTCATCTGTATCACATTTTTTTTCTATAAAAAAGAACTGTGGATCCTGGGTTTCGGCACCAAAAAAAAAAAAAAAAAAAAAAGAGCTGTGGATAGGTGGTGTTACTGATGATGAAATAAGTATACTAACATTTATTCAACCAAATATTTTCCTTTATAGGAAAAAACCTGGGGAAATTATATACTTATTTCACTGGTAAACACAGTACACATTTTCTATTTTTCAGATTTTGCATTGCCTTTAGCATCAGCTTAAGAAGCCACTGGAAAAAAACAATTTCAACTTACAAATTCTCTTTTCAAACTATTCTTAATTTTAAATAAAAAATGTCACCACTTTGGTCACTAGACTTAGGTTCTAATTACTGTGATAGTATCAAAAATAAAAATAACATCAATCCAAAAACATTAAAAAATTATTAAGTACACTTTCAGAGGACCTTGCCTTCAATTTTTCATTTTTTTATTCCCTTAGCCAACGCTTCAGTCCTAGCCACCAGGACCTCTCTTTCAACTGTGCCTCTCTGGCAGTCGATTGTCCACAGTACTCTCAGCAGCACCCTCTCAAAGTATAGCTCCTCTCATTCCCTCCTGCTAAAAAGTCCTCAGTGGCTTCCAATACAAGAGGGAAGATTTTCCACTCTCATCTTCTAACACTTCTATAGTGCTTGCTCTGTGGCAGGCATCGTTCTAGATGCTTTATATATAGAGTTCCTCAGCTCAGTCCTGTGAGGGAGGCACAAATATTATCCTCATTTGACATAAGAGAAAATCAAAACACAGAGTCAAGTCACTTGTCAAAGGACAGTCAGCATGCTTCAGCGCTGAAATCAGTACAGAGACTCTGGCTCCAGCCTCCTATTTCTGCTTCTTTTCCTATCTCATCCACTCGTCACCATTCTCTGATACCAGGTACTTTTCTACCTTTGATCTTTGCTTTTAATTCTCTCTTTACCCATGTGCTTTCTTCTCTTATTTTCCTGTCTCCGTCCATCAAGACCCATCTGAAATGGACACTTTGCCCATTTCACAGCACACTTCACTTAAACTATTATAAAATCATATTTTATCCTATATTAATTTATAACACTGTCCCCTTTCAGTACTCATTGTTACCGGCACAAAGGAGATTGGCAGGCAATTGCTGTAACTAAAAATTAATGAACTACTGGATGTAATCATGGTATCGCCAAAAAAAAAAAAAAAAAAAAAAAAAAAAAAAAAAAAAAACCACAGGCACTCAACACATGTCAACTGGTTTGAAAAGACAAGTATATTCAAAAGGCTAGACTAGAGACTCTAAGGGCAATTTCAGAACTGTTTGACACTGATATAATAAATAAATAGCATTATAAAATAACGTTGAAAACGAGAACACATTTTTATGGATGCAGCTCTCCCTGAGCACCTGCTACACGCCAAGCAATGCAAGTTCGAGGTGGGGCTGGCACTGTGGTGCAGCAGGTGGGGCTGATGCTTGTGATGCTGGCACCCCGTACTGGAGTGCCAATCTGATCCTAGGGACTCTACTTCTGATCCAGCTTTCTACTAATGTGCCTGAGCAGGCAGCAGTAGATGGCCCAGGTGCTTGAACCCCTGACGCCCATGTGGGAGACCTGGATGGTGATCCTGGCTCCTGACTTCAGTCTGGCACAGCACTGACTATTGCAGCCATTTAGGTAATGAACCAGTAAATGGAAGATCTCTCTGTCTCTCTGTCTCTATTGCTCTGCCTTTCAAATAAACAAATAATCTTTTTAAACAGAGTTAAATAAAAAGAACTACACACATACACACATGTGTTCATACACATATTATATATCAGTCTAGCCTCCTCATTTTTTAAAAAGATTTATTTTATTTATTTGAAAGAGTTACAGAGAGAGGCAGAGACAGAGAAAGAGGTCTTCCATCTGCTGGTTCACTCCCCAGATGGCCACAACGGCCAGAGCTGCACAGATCTGAAGCCAGGAGCTTCTTCCGGGCCTCCCACGGGGGTGCCAGGCCCCAAGGACTTGGACCATCTTCTACTGCTATCCCAGGCCATAGCAGAGAGCTGGATTGGAAGAGGAGCAGCTGGGACTAGAACCGGTGCCCATATGGGATGCTGGTGCTTCAGGCCAGGGCTTTAACCCGCTGCACCACAGCACCGGCCCCAAGCCTCCTCATTTTTTCAGGAAAGAAATCTAAATGGGAAAGTAAGACTGGGATTTCATATAAAATATAAGATATCACTAGGGATTCTTATAAATGGGAAAGTATGATTGGTTAAAAGCCTTTAAAATATATACCAACTGGACACAGGTCTCCCTTCAGTGGGGATAAACAGGAAGGACCCAAAGATAAAGTCCTAAAAGCAATGAAGTATAATGGATACACTCCCAGGGATTTACAAGAAGAAGAGACTCTTGTGTTTTCTATATTTATAATGTAATCACTACTATGTATGGAATTTATGGGAAGTTAAGATTCCTCAGTGAAAGGTGCTATACTAGTTTAAACTATGAACAACGATGACAGCTTTGTCTGCCATAAAAAACAACGAAGCTTTAATACATTGCTTAAGGGGTATGTTTGAAGCTGTGGTATTCCCTAGATCTCCATATGAAAATATCCTTAAAACAACGTCCAGGTTTTTAAGGTGTGCAGATTTTTCTTCTTTATTTCAACAGATACTTGCACTTTTTCTCTTCTTCCTATGGAATAAGCCAAATCAAAATGTCTTTTCCTTTAGTTTTTGTTTGCTTAATCAAGATGATTTTCTTCATGATTGATTATAAAGGCTGTGATTACAGTATCAAATCTGTCAAAGAAACAATTTAATGTAAAACATTAACAATTTAGCAGTGTTTAAGTCTAAAACAATATAAAAACTCTGCATTTAATAAGGTGAATGAGGCTGGAGCTGTGGTATATTGGGCTAAGCCCTCGCCTGTGGCACTGGCATCCCATAGGGGCACCAGTTCATGTCCAGCTGCTCCTCTTCCAATCCAGCTGTCTGCTATGGCCTTGAAAAGCAGTAGAGGATGGCCTAAGTGTGTTGGCACTGGCAACTGCATAAGCGACCACCTGGAAGAAGCTCCTGGCTCCAGGCTTCAGTTCAGCATAACTCCAGCCATTGCAGCCATTTGGGGAGTTAACCAGTAGGTGGAAGACCTTTCTCTGTCTCTCCCTCTCTCTGTTTGTAACTCTCTCTTTCAAATAAATAATAAAATATTTCAGAAACAGAATAAGGTGAATGCATTTTCTCTCAATTGCAAAAGGAAGTTCTGGTCACCTTTATTATTTATTATTATATATTATGGTAAAGGGAAATACTTTGTAAGTCTTTATACAGTTTTTTAAAGGTAGTACTCCCTCTTTTTTTAATATTTATTTATTTAAAAGAGTTACAGAGAGAGGTAGGCCCAGAGAGAGAGGTAAGCCACCTGCTGGTTTGCTCCCCAAATGACCACAACAGCCACAGCTGAGCTGATCCGAAGCCAGGACCCAGGAGCTTCTTCCCAGTCTCCCACACAGATGGGGCCCAACAACTTGAGCCATCTTTTACTGCTTTCCCAGGCCATAGCAGAAAGCTGGATCAGAAGAGGAGCATGCAGGATTGAAACTGGCGCCCATATGGGATGCTAGCACTGCAGGCTGGGGCTTTAACCCACTGAGCTATAGCGCCAGCCCCTTTTATACACAGTTGATGGCCAAAACAAGACCATTTTCTGATGAGTTTATAAAGGTCACCAGCTATTATGAAACCAGAAAAGATAATATGACAACAGAAGCAAGACACACACTAGTAGGTAATAATTGTAGCTAAAACTTTGGGGGAAAATAGAATCAGAGAATTGTGTGGCAAGAGGGGACCATATTAGAATTTTGTCTTTTCTTTCTCTGGAAACACATGTCCACACACCCATTCTTGAAAAAACTAAATTTTTTTGTTGTTAGCCTCTCACAGATTCTATCATCCTCTTGTCATCCACGCTGTGATTATGCTGTTTAAGTCTACTTCTCTTCTTCTGTACTGAAGATGAAGAAGAAATAGCAGCCACTCTCTCTGCAGCGACAGCCTTTCTGTACTTGAGGGATCATGTTTAATCACTCATCAGCCTTATTATCTCCAGAATAAAAACACAGTAGAGGGTGTTTCTTAATGATGTGGTTTAATGTTGACCCACACATGGCATTCAAAATCCTTATAATCAAGTGGGGGAAGAGGAAAGAAAGGTACAGCAAGCAAAATGGAATGGAGAAATAATGGCTAAAAAGGCAAAAGGTAGAATAGAGATTCAAGATGATCAAAAATAAGACTGGGTGAGTGCTTCTCACATCCAAGACACGACTCAGAGTGCTTTGCATAGTCCCCTCCCTCCTCCTCTTAAAAACTCACTGAATGTATACTTTGTGTCGGGATCTTTCTAAGTGCTTTTCATTTATGAACTCACATAATCTTCAGAACATCCTGGGGGCAAGAGTATTCCATTCAGAAAAGACGACTGAAACATTTGTTCATAATACCTTCATCGAGCTGGTACTTTCTATAAGGCAGATATTATTTCCATCTGACAGATGAGAACACTGAGGATCACTGATTAAATGACACGCCCATAATCACAATAGCTAGGCAGGGAGGGACCTAGGATTTAAACCCAGAATGATCTGATTGCCAAGTACTTTTTGATTATGTATTTAACTTGATTGAGAGAAGAAAATAATTAATGACAAGCAGCAGCACTTAGAGTGTTTATTCCATTTCAGGTACTCTTTGAAGTATATGTACTAATGTATTTAATCCTCTTAACAACCCTGAAAATGGGTACAGATGAGGACAGTGAGGTACAATGAGACTAATATACCCAGGGTCCTTCAGTTGTGAATTGGAAAAGTCCTCTTCAAATCTAGGAAGTCCAGAGCCATGCTCTCATCCCAACACCATACTGATTCTATAATTAAAATACCAATGGGAAGAAATGTTTTGGGATTTTAAAGATTAAGAATGGTCTCACAGGGAAATATATCAGGGTACTTCAGGAAATTTGTGAAAATTACATTAAAAAATAAGTGTGCTTTGGTGAAACAGATTTTGAAAGCCATGTAGTTTTTCATACAGTGTATCTTTCTGGAACTTTCTGAAGACCACTTCTGTGCATGGAACCCTTGCTGAACACATCTGGTGGGCACTGTGAAGTGCCATATACATCAGGAAGAAAGCAATTATTTCCCCCAACTAGACCAAGTGCTAAAAGAAGACAGTCTTCAGTCATCAGCTTTCAGTTGAGGAAAATCTGCCTGCAAGGTTGTCTGAGGTCTTTGTTGGGAAACGCACCAGAGCTCCTCTTCCACAGGTGTTGATTCCAACTGCACTCCCTCCTATAAACACTCTGAATGTTAATCCCTACCTCACAGTGTGCGTCCCTAGGAAACTCACTCATGTCAACACTTTACATAATCTCATTTAACTCGTAGGAGCCTATGAATTAAGTACTGTTATCCTCATATACCCATTTTAGAAATGTAGACACAAAGACCTAACTTGCCCTCCTTCATAGAGCTGGTCAAGAATGAAGGTGGAACTTGAACCGAGGTTGTCTGATCCTGGAGGCTGTACTCTCAGCACCGACATGATCAGATGCAAAGGGAAAGATGGCAGGTATTCAGACAATCATCTGCTCAACAAGAATTTCACATGAGAAACAACAAAGGCATTCTTCGAGAAACATGGATCCTGAAGAAAAGGAAAATCTAATATTTATTTTTAAGGCATAGGTAAGAAAAGCAGTTGGAACGGCTTGAAAAGTATACAGGGTAGCCTGACACTTTTTCCTCTAGGCCTTCTACAACTTATTTCTTAGGCAGAGGGAATAAATGATATAATTCCTATTTGATAAAGGAGAAGATAATAGTCAATTAAATACATACCCTTACATATGAAATTATTTTAAATTCCAAGAGATAAGCTTTCATTTTCCAATACGATATGTTTATCATTTAATACATCTGCCTAACATCTTTCCTTATATGGGGGAAGTCAAAAACATAAAATGCCAGCAAATACCCTGCCTTTAACGAGAAGTTACAGAGTATGCTATCTATCTACAATATCCTAAGAGATATGGAACGGTGTTAATAGATGGGATGGGGAAAGAGGGCTGAGGAGGCACACAGCCATAGCTTTGGCCTGACTTAATGGTACAGAATCACGGATTCTACCCAGTCTTCTAAATTTCCATGTACTTTTATCTTTTTAAATTTTATTACTTTTTTCAAGGCAGACAGATAGGTTGAAGACATACACAAATCTCTTGACTGATATGTAGGCTTAAACTGTGTACAATCCACTTTTCAAAATTGTACTTCTTTCTTTGTAGGCACAGATAATCTTCTGTATTTCCAATGGTGGGAAGAGAAAAATTGCAACAAAAACATCCAAAATATTAAATTTATCTTTTCGGTACTCGTGTGTTCCAGGTGCATCTTTGATCTCATCTAAAATCTAAAGTAAATCTAAAACATACTCAGGACATAAGAGGACCTGAAAAACCAAGTTCAGCGAAAATGGGATGCAGTTAGCAAAGATTACATGCATCAGTGAACTGTACTAAATTGAACACTTTTAAATGCCAGAGATTTTCTCTGTGAAACTGGGGAGTTTGAAAGAAAAATCAATAATGCTGGGCAAGGGAAACCCACTTCACACTTCTCTAATTAGTCACAGCAGAATCTGGTGGATTTCCATATTACAACTGGATCAGACTTGTGAAATTGGTTTTGATCCCTGACTCACTGATACATCTTCCAGAAGAGGTTTCCCTCCTGACAATCAAAGACTTTTCAACCTTGAGTGATCCTGAAGATCACTTTTTCAGTTTGCACCCATCCTCCCTTACATTCCATGTCTGTCTCATGTTGACTACAGCAAATCTCCCTGGAGTTACCCTATAAAGCTCCACTTAAAAGAACAGGCAAAAGATCTTCAAACTGGCTGGATTGAAGTCCAGCTTGAGCCTTCAAAATCTATATTAGTAAGTGAAACCAGGCATAAAGAGGCAAAGTTCTTCAGATCTTTTATTTTTTAATAAATCGAATAAATATTGGCCATATTGTTTATATTAGGGCATGAACCTCTCTGTGAAGTCACTGCTCAAGTCTAATAATGGAGTAGGTAAAGGGTTTCTGTATTTTTCTGAATAATCAATACCAAAGCTGATGATGCAAATTTATTTGAACTCCAGGGAGCATATCCTTTGAAGTTCTGGGAAATTTTTAAATACAGTGGGCAAATCAATAACTGGACAAAAACATCTCTGTCATTGTGATCATTTTTATTTTGAGAGGACATATATCCTTAAATGAAATCTTTCACTCCTTCTAGCCTCAAATAATTTCTCTTATGAAAGGAACCATCAATTGAACATGAAACACCTTTCTTGGCCATAATTAGAAGTGGTACAGAGGTATCTCTCTGAATAGGATGACTCCTCAAGTCCCGAAGACTCTGTCTCTTTCCACTCTTTGTAAGGCTTTCGTATTTTTCTCCTTTTTCATCAATTCACATCTAAGTTTTGGAGCCGGAGCTAACTAGGATGGTTTGAGGGCATTTTCAGGAGGCATTCTATTGGCCTGGTTTGGTGGTATGTCCTGTTTGAAAGGGGATATATCTATGAGATTAAAAAAGATATATTTTTTCATTACTGCCTATTTTCACAGTCCACTAAGCAAAAATATAAAGTAATTCTTTTTCTTACCCCCATTTTCCCTTTCTCCCTTCGTTCTCTTTCTTCCCCTGTGGAGTTCAAATTAAAGAAAGGTGAAAATTGAAGCTGTTGTACGCAAGGCAATTGCAACATGCATATTTGATTTTTATGATGGATCTAAATTGCTGAATAAGGCCATGGAACAAAGGGAGACTGCAGCTTCCTGCCCATCACATGCAGCCACTGAATGCAGAACAAAAGCTTCGGCCATTAGGGGCTCAGCAGGGAGACACATTATATAAATGACTTTGTCTTCTCTGCCCCCTCCCCCCTACTGGGTGCACTGGACAGGGATGGGTGTGTGTGTGTGCATGTGTATTATGATTTGCTAGGACAAGAGATAAGAAATCCTGGGAGCAGCAATGGGAATAGAAATGAACAGTGCATTATGATTCAAAAGGGCCATGCTTTATGCACTGGACCAGTGTGGCTTTCAGTGCTGTGGTCACAGCGCCACCTAAGATAATGACTCCCCTGAGGAACTTAGTATGCTTTCAGAGTAACCTGTAGCTTTTCCTTATACTGATTTCTTTCTTTTATCAAGAATGAAGCAGAAGGAAAAATCCCTACAAAAATAAAAGCTTTAGTATTATGAGGTAATTTCCACACGTGCCTAAAGAATAATTCAACATACAATTCACAATGACACTAGTTTCCTAGGAAAACAAACTCTGAATCCCCCTTCCAGGATCAAGGTAGGAAAACAGAAGATATATCAATAAAAATTCCAAGCTATCACACAGCAGAGTCAAACTACTTTTATGAGGTTCCCTGTGGTGATGACTTGAATAGGTATTATCAATTCACCTGGCTTTAAACACCACCAATCCTGCACATGTGGTGAACAACGACTGCATAGAATTCTGGTTTGTAGAAGGATTTTAATAAATTTCACAAAGATCAATCATTTCACTACTTCTAATTCCATGGAAAGAGGTAGGGAATAAGAAGGAACCTCTGCAGTTTCCGAGTTGCAGCACAGGATGGTTAAGTACATTATTGAAGGTGACATGGTGAATTGGGAGTAGGTTAGGTTGAAATCCAGGTCACTGGATATCCACTTCTACCCCAACTACTATTGCACATTTCACGGGAGGAAATCTATCAATGTTAAGTTTCCACCACACAAACTGCAAGGATATTCCCTCCATCCTCCGGCTCTCTAACACAGTTGAGAACATCTGACCCAAAATAACTGTAAGCCCTTCAGTTATGTGTTGTAGAACCAGAACCGAGGGGTCTTGCAGAGAGGGAATCCTAATGACAGATCAACATGAGGGTACACAAATTCTGAAATCACCTCATAACAACTGAAATGTATAAAGCTAGCTAAAGGACATGCTATGAGACAACTGCTGTTTATCACATACCATAATTACTGTATAAAAATGGGCAATTCATTTAAAATACAGTTAAGTCATATGACTTATATGAAAGCTAAGAAGTTATGAGTGACAGTGGGTTGTCACTGTAGAGTAACTCAGTTCTGAGCTAGAGTTCACTGAGTTACCTTTTTTTAACCAGTTCTTTTGGTTTTCACTTTTTAAAGGTTCAATTTTTCTCTTTCTCTCTCTCTCTCTCTCTCTCTCTTAATGGGTAGGAAAGGTCTCAAAAAAACTTATGTTTAGTGGATTAAGGAAAGTAGCAAGACTTACGCTCATCAATAGTTTTAAGTAACTAGGATGAACAGATAGTAAAGCACAATTTGTAACCCTGCATAGCCAGAGATGGGAGGCTCACAGTCAGTATGGATTAATACAGCGATGGATGCGTATAGAAAGAGATTCCTGTATAGGCATGCATTTCTTTGGGCATTTACTTAGTTACTAATAAGGGCTAACTCTGATTCCATGTGCTATGGATTCTGTGAGAATAAGACAGTCATGGTCTCTGCCCTAAAGAGAATAATTTATCTTACGTGTGTCTGAGGGTTGCAGAGAAGATTTTAAACAGCTATACAAATCCCTACATTGGTTAACATATGACAAGACATGAAGAGAATGTGCAGTGCTCTATCAGAATGTGAACTGAGAGGACCTGCCTTAGTCTTTAAGGGAAGACATTTAAGCTGAGGCAGGAAAGCAAAAGAGATATGCTCTAACGACCACCATTTCACTTCAGAGTATATCTCAAATATCAATTATAAATGAAAATCAAGGAAATGCTGCTTTTCTTTAGGTTCTTTCAAACTTTCACCTCTCTTTTATCCTATTGAAAAAGCAAACTTTGCTATTTTGCTTAAAGTAAAACAAAGTATCAGTTTGGCAATCAGCCTTTAGTAATTCAAATTCAATTTCTTTAGGGTAAAAGTCAAAAGCTACAAGGTGATAACTGTGCTGTCACTAGCCACATGTGGTCCATTACATTTAAATTTATATTAAATAAGGTTCAAAATTCACTTCCTCAGCCTCACTAGACACACTTCAAGTGTGCAATAGTCACTGTATAGGATACTGTACCTAGAGACTATTAAATTAAAATTAAAATAAACAGGCAGCTCCTCAACTAAACTGGCCATACTGCAAGAGCTCAACTTCAAGCAAGTAGCAGCTTTCACAGTGAACTGCACAGACAGCATATTTCCACCACTGCAGAAAGAGCTATGGGCAGCACTGCAAGATTGGCTGCCACATTGTTCCCTCCCGAAGGCTTCTGTCACTCCACCATTCTGGAATCCTAGATGCTCCTGTGCATATTCCTGGAACACTCCTGCCTCAGGCCTTTGCATAGTTTGGTCCCTGCATTCCTCTCCATGCCCATTTTGCATCACAGTCCCCAATAACTTGTCTCTTTCTTAGCCACGCCAACCCTCTTTTTCACGCCATCATGCCCTAGGTCTCTCTCGCCTCAGGTTATCACCTTTCCCTGGAAGCTCCTCCCTTCCTCTTCCACAAGGCCTTCAAACATTAGCTCATTGAGTTTGAATGAATGCATGCTAAGGAAAAAACAGCCAATCTTGCTTAAAAGAGTATATTCTGTGCGTTTTCTTCCATGCATGGCAAGTACCCAAATTTCAAAGAAAGATTATACACAGTAAACACAAAACAATGATGGAGGCTGCAATAATTTGGGAGGTGTGATGTACATCTTTCAGGATACTAAAAAACAAAAAAGTACTGCTCTCCCAAAGAAAAACAGGTATTTGAAGAAGATAATCATGAAAGATATCCATATTACTGTTGATCTGAATTTTCTAATATTCTACTGTAATCATACATTGTTATAAGAATATTGCATTTCACTGCAACATCAAAAATTGTTCTGCTCCAGTGCAGCGAACACCCAGGAGGGAGACTGTTCAAGAACAAGAGTGCTTTTTTTCCCTTCCAGGCAGACTAAATTCTTGGTTCCAACTTTTGCCCATTCTGTGATCCTGAGCATGTCACCTTACCTCTCTGAACCCCAGCTGCCAAATGAGTATAATATTTGTATATACTATGTAGGGTGGTTGGGAAGATAAAATGAGATAATGAATGAAAATATTTAATAAATGAGGGTTTAAGATGCATATGCCAAAATGGCCACATTTAAAGCATCAGAGCTACCTGAGATCTTAATAAATAATTATTCTAATTCTTATTTTTTAATTTGAAAGTAAAGGATTTTAGTTTAAAAATTCAAAGGATGGCTTCTAATATTGGGTTTGCTCTGAAGAACACTATCTTGAAAGTAACTTGTCCTCATACTCTAGTGATCAATATTATCTCTAAAAAATTAAATTTATTTACATATTCAACATATTTTGTGGATCTTCTATCAGGCATAAGGATAATGTGTTTAGCAGAACAGATATTAATATCTCTTTTAGCCTTAATAATCTAGATAATTCCTGAATGCTCATCTAAGTTACCACCTGTCACATACATTATTTTCATTATGCCAGCAAGAAAAAATTTTAACAAATGACTTTTACTTAATGGATGGACAAAAAGTATTTTTATAAGGGTATTCTCAGCATGTTGAGAAAACAAAATTTAATTATTACATAGATTTGTTGTATAGGGGTGGGTATTTAGCACAGTAGTTAAGATACTGCTTGAGAGGTCCACATCCCATTTTGGTGGAATGCCTGTGTTTAAGTTCTAGCTCTACTTCTGATTCTAGCTTCCTACTAGTGTGTACCCTGGGAGGTCACAGGTGATGGTTCCTATAGTTGGGTCCTGACCCCCCACATGAGAGTAATGAGTTTTGGATTTCTGGCCCACTCCCAGATGTTGTGAGCATTAGGGAGTAAACTGCCAGATGAGAGGCCAGCGCCATGGCTCACTTGGTTAATCCTCTGCCTGCGGCACCAGCATCCCATATGGGCACTGGTTCTAGTCCCGGCTGCTCCTCTTCTGGTCCAGCTCTCTGCTGTGGCCCACGAGGGTAATGGAAGATGGCCCAAGTGCTTGAGCCCCTGTACCCACATGGGAGACCAGGAGGAGGCACCTGCCTCCTGGCTTTGGATCAGCATAGCTCCGGCCGTAGAAATCATTTCAGGGGTGAACCAACGGAGGGAAGACCTTTCTCTCTGTCTCTCTCTCTCTAACTCTGTCAAAATTAAAATAAATAAACTGCTAGATAAGAGATATCTCCACCCTTCCACTTCTTCTTTCACAGTTGTCTTACTCGTTCTCAGACACACACACACACACACACACACATTCTGTGTCTCTGCCTTCAAAATTAAAAAACAAATTTTAGTTCATGGAAAATGAAATTAAAACATAAATATATAAAACAAAATGGATTAGTTACATAAAAGACAATATAGCCTTATAATGGAATACTATGTAACTATTAAAACTGCAGAGACAGAAGTATATTTACTGGTACAGAAAGATAAAGGATACATTAAAATAACTACAGAAAGTAAAACAAAGTATATTTTCACATGAAAATTTTTTTGAAATCCATGCACGAGGCATCTTCAAAAAGTTCATGAAAAACGCACATTATGAAAGAAGTACAAATGGATTTCAAAAGTTTATTTTAGTACAAAAAGTTTTGTATTCCATTTTCCATTAACTTTTTGAAGCATCTTTGTAATCACGACAGATTGGTACATTTAAAAGGCTTTAAAAAGTACTATGTAAAAAAATTACATAGTGTATAGCTGCATAAGCAAAAAGAGTGAAAGGACATGAAAAATGTTGTTTTCTGGGGCTGACCTGTGGTGCAAGTTAAGCCTGTGCCTATGGCATCGGCATCCCATATCGGCGATGGTTCTAGTCCTGGCTGCTCCTCTTCCAATCCAGCTCTCTGCTATAGCCTAGGAGACCAGTGGAAGATGGCGATGGCCCAAGCACTTGGGCCCCTGTACCCATGCGGGAGACCCAGAGGAAGCTCCTTGCTCCTGGCTTCGGATCGGCTCAACTCTGGCTGTTGCGGCCATTTGGGGAGTGAACCAGCAGATGGAGGACCTCTGTGTGTCTCACTGTCTGGAATTTTACTTTCCAAATGAATAAAATTTTAAAAAGGAAAAATGTTATTTTCTGTATTAGTGGGTCTCAACTGTGTCTCACATTAGAAATCATAGGAGTGTGACCCAGATCTTCCAGCTGATGGACCATCTCTCTGTCTCTCCCTCTCTCTAACACTTTCAAAATAAATAAATATATCCTAACCAAAAAAAAAAACAAAACAAAAAACAAAAAAAAACAAAACTGTGATTATGAAGTGCCATATTTCTCCTTTTTTGTCTTGTCAATTTTTATTATTTTGAAGCTATGTTATTAGAGATTTACCCATTCAAAATTATTTTAGCTTCCAAGAGAACTAAATATTTGTAATCATCACACTTTAATCATTATTTTTTTTAAAATGACTTATTTGTTTTATATGAAAGGCAGAACTACTGAGAGACAGAGATCTTCTATCCACTGGCTCACTTCCCATATGGCTACAAAGGCAAGAGCTGGGCAGATCTCAAGCCAGGAGCTTCCTGTGGGTCTCCAACATGGTTTCAGGAGCCCAAGCACCTGGGCCATCTTCTACTGCTTTCCCAGGTACAGTAGCAGGAAACAGAATTGGAAGTGGAGCAGCCGGGACACAAACTGGCACCCATATGGGATACCAGCATCAGAGGTGGCAGCTTTACCCGCTATATCACAGTGCCAGCCCCAATGATTATGTTTTTAATGGTGACTTTATATGATATTAACACAGCTTTGCCATGTTTGTTTTGGTTAACATTTGTGTCATATTTGTTCATTATATCATTGGCCCCAGTACTTCACCTCATCCATTATGTGTGTCCTTTGCCATGTGATGATGTTCCTTCTTCTATAGGCATAGAGCACCTCCCCGCCCACTGTCTTTGGATACAGTCCTGTAACTCATTTTGCCTTGAAATGTTAGTAGCTGCACTGTTAAAAGAGCCTTGCATGTGCTTGTTCAACTGAATTTGCAAATGTTTCTACCATCCCATGAGAAGAACATTCCCTGATTAAACTGTAGTTCAAGGATCAAGATGCATGAGAAAGAATAAGCTATTTTTGTTTTAAGCCACTGAATAAAGAGCATATTTTATATATATATATATATATTTATATATATTTATATATATATAAAGGCTAAAAGATGATAGCAGTTTGAAGTAAGGTATTCTGGTAACAAAATCTAAAACAGGTGATGTGATAGCATACATGGACTCAGAAAGCAGTTTGTACAAAATTGAAATAGGAAGCTGAAAAAATGATAAGAAAATAGTCACAGGAGATTGGAAAAACAGTAACGCATGTGCTGGCAAAATAACCAGTAGAAATGTATGGAATAATCTGAGAGAAAATTACATAATAAGCTCATAGAGTTCAGGTGGTAGGATCTGAGGGAAAATATTGAGCATACAGGCTGCTTCTAAATGCCCTTGGTAAACTACTGGAGGAAAGAGACAACATCAGAGAACATGTGGTCTGCTTCCGAGTAGAATTAAAGGAACTAGGAAATGCACAGGTATTTCAGGATTGGAAAGCAAAACTGTTTCCCACAAAATAAATACTACAGCCATTAATAGACAGCTTCAAGGGATGAGTGTACGGCACAGTGGTTAAGGCACCATTTGGACATCTGCATCAAGTCCCAGTTCCACTTCCGATTCCAGCTTCCTGCCAATGCATAGCCAGTGAGACAACAGATGATGGCCCTAGGTACTGTGGGTCTCTGCCACTCACGAGGGAGACTCAGATGGAATTCCCAATTCCTGGTTTCAGCCTGGCCCAGCCATGGCTGTGTGGGCTTTTGGGGAGTGAAGCAGCAGATAGAAGATTTCTCTCTGACTGATGATCTATCTCCTTGCCTTTCAAATAAAATGAACAAATTAAAAAAAAAAAAATTAAAGAAAAAAAGAGCTCCAAGAAGACCAAACCCAGACCACTAAATCAAGCAGTTGACTATAAGATTGCTTGTGAAGATTTGTGAGTAAAGTGGTGTCTCACAAATCATCTCCACTTGGGTAAAAAGGATGACTTCTAGAAATACCAAAGGCATCGTCTAACAGAATTATCATGTACCTCCAAGTGCTTATGATTTAAGTCTAGACAGATTTGTATGACTTAACAACAACTGTGGGTGTGGCTCCTGGTACATACAGTGGCTTGAAAGCAAGCATATGAAAACCCAGAAAGTTTTTGTGAGATGAATTAGGAAAAGCAATGCAAGCCTGGACTAAAAGAAACAGTGATAACTTGAAGTATAAAGTACTTCTGGGGCACAGAATTCTGGGAATGTGCTGGGAGAACAAACATCAGGAACCCATGCCATCATCTAGACAATAGATGTACTGGTAGGCTCTCTGCAAGGTACCTATTTTGAAACTCTGAAGCTATTTGAAGGGTTTTAACTTCCATGGGAAGACAGATAGCTAACAGTGATCTTAGTGAAGTGGCAGGTAGCCATCCTCAAGGCCACCAGCTCCCAGGCTCATGTCAAGCAGCGTGCATACAACTGTGATAGCCAATGTGGCCAAGAAGGATCCTTAATACCAAGAAAGAGGAATCTTTTTTCTGACTGTTGATTGCTGCTGATAGTGGAGGGACAAACAGACAAGCAGCCATTGCTGCAAACCCTTCCCACTCCAGCTGAACGAACTTCTGGGGGGATTCAAAGGCCTGACACATTTTGTCTGCCTAACATTTTTTCTTTTACCCTTTCAGGAGTCAAGTATTTTTAAACTGAGGCATTAAAAAGCAATGCAACGTATGAGTGACTTAGAAAGCCTTGCAAACTTTCCAAGAAAATTACAGGCTCAGAAAAGACCCTAGAAGATCTCAAGTTTAAACCTCAAGCTGTGGCCAGCGCTGTGGCATAGCGGGTAAAGCTGCCGCCTACAGTGCTGGCATCCCATATGGGTGCTGGTTCACGTCCTGCCTGCTCCACTTCTGATCCAGCTCTCTGCTATGGCCTAGGAAAGCAGAAAATGGCCAAAGTCCCAGGGCCTCTGCCCCAGTGTGGGAGACCTGGAAGAAGCTCCTGGCTCCACATCAGCACAGTTCCAGCCATTGCGGCCATCTAGGGAATGACCCAGCGAATGGAAGACCTCTCTCTCTCTCTCTCTCTCTCTCTCTACCTCTCCTTCTTTCTCTCTCTCTCTCTCTCTCTCTCTCTCTCTCTGCCTCTCCTTCTCTCTCTCTGTGTAACTCTGACTTTCAAGTAAATAAATAAATCTTAAAAAAAAAAAACCCTGAAGCTGATACCCAGACACAGTACGTATTTGGGGGCATTTGGCCTCCTGATTAAAGTGCTGGTTAGTTATCCTCAGGTTCAATACCTGCCTCTGGCTTCTGACTTCAGCTTCCTGATAATTGCAGGTCATTGAAGGCAGCAATGAAGCTCAAATAATTGGGTCCCTTCTACCCATGTGGGAGACCTGGATTGAATTTCCAGCTCCCGGCTTCAGCCCACATCAAGGGCCAATGCAGGCATTTGGAGAGTGAAACCAGCAGAAGGAAGTTCGTTCTCTCTTTCCCTCTGTATCTCTAATAAATAATTTTTAAACAGCGGTAAACCACTGAGAATGATTTCCAGAGTTAAAAATTCAGTTTCTGTACAATTATCAACAACAAAAAAGTCACTAGATCTGCCTCTCATGAATTGGCAAAAGAAGTACTTCAGGTTGAAATAGAAGGACAATAGAGAATAACAAAAAGGTGTAAACAGAAATAAAGAACTATGCAAAAGTAAATATATGGGTATTTTAAAAAGTCAGTGACTTTAGTTGTGTTTGATACACAACTTGAGAGACATGTATTAAAAAGAGAATGGGGGCCAGTGCTGTGGCATAGTGGGTAAAGCCACGGCCTGCAGTACCAGCATCCCATATGGGTGCCAGATCTAGTCCCAGCTGCTCCACTTCCATATCCAGCTTTCTGCTATGACCTGGGAAAGCAGTGGAGGTTGGTCCAAGTCCTTGGGCCCTTGTTCCCACATGGGAGACCTGGATGAAGCTCCTGGCTCCTAGCTTCCGATTAGCTCAGCTCCAGCCATTGCAGCCATCTGTGAGTTTACCAGCAGATGGAAGACCTTTCTCTCTCTGCCTCTGCCTCTCTGTGACTCTGCCTTTCAGATAGATAGATAGATAGATAGATAGATAGATAGATAGAATCTTTCCCCCAAAAAAGAAAGAATATCTGAGCTAGAAGACAAATCTTTGGAAAAAACTCAGATCAAAAATATTAAGAAGAAATATGAAAAATTAAAAACAGTGTTGGAGATTTATTGGATGATAACAAATGACCCAACGTATGGCTCATAAGAGTTCCTGAGGTTGTGGAAAGACAGAATAGACTAGAAGGCTTATTCAGTGAAATAAGTACAGAAAACTTCCTTAATTTGAAGAAAGAAAGGGACATCCAAATAAATGAGGCACACAGAACTCAATAGAATGACCAGAAAAGATCTATACCAGGACACATTGTGGTCAAACTGTCCACAGTAAAACATAAAGATTCTAAAATTTGCATGAGAGAAACAGCAGATTACTCATAGCTGATTTCTCATAAGAAACCCTACAAGCTATGAGAGAATGGAGTTATACAGTCCAAGTCTTAAAAGAAAAATAACTGTCAACCCAGAACATTGTCCTTGCAAAGCTTTCATTTTTTGAATGAAGGTGAAATAAAGATCTTCTATAGCAAATAGAAACTGAAAGAACTTATCACTACTCATCCAGTCTTACAAATGATGCTTCAGCATGTGCTACATACAGAAACACAAAACACAGAAAGGTACTCATAATTATGAAAGAATACAGAAAAATCTCCCAGTAAATGTATAAAGGAAATCCAAACCATACAATAATATATTTATGGAAAAATGGAATGGCCAAGTCATTAAATATCAATAATAACTTTGAATGTTAATGGCCTAATTTCTCCAATTAAAAGAAACAGACTGGCTGAATGGATTAAAAAATAAGACCCATCTATTTGCTGCCTACAAGAAAAAACCCTACCAGCAAAGATACATGTCAACTGAAAGTGAAAGGATAGAAAGATATATTCCACGTTAACAGAAAGTAAAAATGAACAGGTGTAGCCATTCTGATATCAGACAAAATAGACTTTAACATATAAATTGATAAAAAAGATAAAGAACGGCATAATGTGATGATTAAGGGATCAATTCAGCAGGAAGATGTGATTAAAACAAATGTATATACACACTATGCGAGGGGGCCTGGCTATTTAAAAGAAATGTTAATGGATCTATAGGAGACATAGATTCCAATATAATAGTAATTGGGGACTTCAACACCACACTTACATCAATGGACAGATCAACTAGACAGAAAATCAACAAAGAAACAACAAAGCTAATCTATATTATGGACCAAATGGACTTAACTGATATCTGCAGACCCTTTCTTCTTCTTCTTCTTCTTTTTTTAAAAGATTTATTTTATTTATTTGAAAGACAGAGTTACAGAGAGAGGTGGAGACACAGAGAGAGGTCTTCCACCCGTGGGTTCACTCAACAGATGGCCACAACAGCCGGAGCTGTGCCTATCTGAAGCTAGGAGCCAGGAACTTCTTCCATGTCTCCCACATGGGTGCAGGGGCCTGAGGACTTGGGCCACCTTCTTTTGCTTTCCCAGGCCAAACAGAGAGCTGGATTGGAAGAGGAGCAGCTGGAACTAGAACCAGTGCCCATATGGGATGCCGGCGCTTCAGGCCAAGGCTTTAACCTGCTGTACCACAGCACTAGCCCATGCAGAACTTTTCATCCCACAGTTGCAGAATACACATTTTTTTCATCAATGCATAGAACTTTCTCTGTGGTAGATGATAAGCTACACCATAAAGCAAGTCTCAGCAAATTAAAAAAAAAAAATCAAAATCATACCAGGCATCTTCTCAGACCACAGTGGAATGAAGCTGGAAATTCATAACCTATAATTCTCCAGAAAATATGCAAACACGGGGAGAATGAACAACATGCTTCTAAATAAACAGTGGGTCATGGAAGAAATTCAAAAGGCAATAAAAAATGTCCAGAAACAAATGAATATGACAATATAACCTATCAAAACTTAAGGGAAGGCTGGTGCTGTGGAACAGTGCATTAAAGCCCTGGCCTGAAGCGCCAGCATCCCATATGGGCGCCGGTTCTAGTCCCAGCTGCTCCTCTTCCAATCCAGCTCTCTGCTATGGCCTGGGAAAGCAAAAGAAGATGGCCCAAGTCCTTTGGCCCCTGCACCCACTTGGGAAGACCTGGAGGAAGCTCCTGGCTCCTGGCTTTGGAGCAGCACAGCCAGCCGTTGTGGCCAATTGGGGAGTGAACCAGCAGATAAAAGACCTCTCTCTCTGTCCCTACCTCTCTGAACTCTGTCTTTCAAATAAATAAAATAAATCTTAAAATAAAAAAAAAAACTTAAGGGACAGAGCAAAAGCAGTGTTAAGACAGGTTAGAGCAATTGGTGCCTATATCATGAAATTGGAAAGGCATTTAAAAATGAGCTATCAACGCATCTCAAGGACTTAGAAAAACAATAAACCAAATCCAAAATTACTAAGAGGAAAGAAATAATTAAAATTAGAAAATAAACAAAATTGAAACAAAATACAAAAAAAATCAGTGAAATGAGGAGCTGGTTTAAAAAAATAAAAAAGAGCACAAAATTGATACACCATTAGCCCAAGAAAATCCCCAAAAAAGAGACAAGACCCACATCAATAAAATCACAGATGACAAAGGAGATGTAACAACAGATACAACAAAAATAAAAAGAATCAACTGGAATTTCTACAAACAGCTAGATGTCAACAAAATGGAAAATCAAGAAGAAATGGCTGGATTCCTAGATACATACAATCTACCAAAATTGAGGCATGAATACACAGAAAACCTAAACACAAAAAAAACCCACAGATATTGAATCAGGAATAAAGACCCTCCCAACAAAGAAAAGCCCAGGATTGGATGGCTTCATGACTAAATTCTACCAGGCTTTGAAGGAAACTAATTCCAATTCTTTTCAAACTATTCAAAGTAATTAAAAGGGGGGAATCTTCCCAAACTCCTTCCTTGAGTTCAGCATCACCTTAATTCCTAAACCAGACAAAGATATGAGAAAGAGAATTAAGACCAATATCAATGAAGAACACAGATACAAAATCCTCAACAAAATACTAGCTAATTGAATTCAACAACACATTAGAAAGATCATTTACCCAGGGTAAGTGGGATTTATTCCTGGTATGCAAGGATGGTTCAACATTCACAAATCAATAAAGGCAGTACATCATATTAACAAACTAAAGAATAAAAGTCATACAACCAACAAATTTTTGAAAAAGGAACAAAAATCATCTCTGGAGAAATGACAATCTCTTCAACAAATGGTCCTGGGAAATTTGGATCTCTGCATACCGAAGTGTGAAACATGACCCCTACCTTACACCTTATACAAAAATCAACTCAAAATGGATCATGGATCTAAATCTATGACATGATACCATCAAATTACTACAGGAAAACAGGGAAACTCCGCAAGATATTGGCATAGGCAAAGACTTTTTGGAACAGACTCCAGAAGCATAGGCAATCAAAGCCAGAATAGTCAAATGGGATTATATCAAGCTGAGAAGCTTTTGCTCTACAAAAGAAACACTCAGCAAAGTGAAGAAGCAACTGACAGAATAGGAAAAAATATTTGCAAACGATGCAACTTACAGAGAATTAAAATCCAGAATTCATAATGAGCTCAAGAAACTCAGCAACAACCAAACAATTCCATTTAGAAATAGGCAAAGGATTTTAAGAAGCATTTTTCAAAAGAAGAAATTCAAATATTCAATAGCCATCAGAGAAATTCTAATAAAAACCAGAATGAGGTTTCACCTCATCCATTAACACCTCTCATACAGAAATCGACATAAAATGCTGGTGGCACTCTGGCCTCAGAATCAGCCCTAAAGGCATTCGGATCTGGCTGAAAAGCCCATGAGAGTATTTCAGGCATGGAAAGCCAAGACTCTCTAGCAAAAAAAAAAAAAAAAACAAAACAAACAAACAAAAAAACCAAACCAAACCTAAATGAAAGATCTCTGTGAATGAGATCCCAGTGGAAAGAACAGGTCTTCAAAGGAGGAGGTACCTTTCTCTGAAGGGAGGAGAGAACTTCCACTTTGACTATGACCTTGTCTAAATAAGATAAGAGTCGGTGAACTCAAAAGGCTTCCATAGCCTTGGAAACTCATGACTGGAGCATAGGGAGATTACTGATGCCATAAACAGGAGTGTCAATTTATAAAGTCAACAACAGGAATCACTGTGCACTTACTCCTCATGTAGGATCTCTGCCCTTAATGTGCTGTACATTGAGATTTAATGCTATAATGAGTACTCAAACAGTATTTTTCACTTTGTGTTTCTGTGTGGGTGCAAACTGTTGAAATCTTTACTTAATGTATACTAAACTGATCTTCTGTATATAAAGAAAATTGAAAATGAATCTTGATAAGAATGGAAGGGGAGAGAGAGCAGAAAAGGGGAGGGTTGCGGGTGGGAGGGAAGTCATTGCGGGGGGGAGCCAATGTAATCCATAAGTTGTACTTTGGAAATCTATTCATTAAATAAAAGTTAAAAAAAAAAGAAAAAAAATGTTGGTGAACCAGGATGTGATGGAAAATGTACCCTAATCCACTGTTTGTGGGAATGTCAACTAATACAACTATTGTGGAAGACATTATAGAGATACCTCAGAAATCTGAAGATAGATCTACCATATGACCCAGCCATTCCACTCCTAGGAATTTACCCAAGGGAAAAGAAATCAGCATATGTAAGAGTGATATGTACCCTCATGTTTACTGCAGCTCAATTCACAATAGCTAAAGATATGGAATCACCCCAAATATGCATCATTTGATGACTAAAGAAACTATCATATACACATACACATAAATATATATAATGAAATACTACTCAGCCATAACAAAGAATGAAATCATGTCTTTTGCAACAAAATAGGTACAAATATAAACCATTATACTTAGTGACATAAGCCAGTCCTAAAGAGATGAACAACATATATTTTTCCTTGATCTACAGTAACTAATAGAGTAACAAAAATGAAATGTATAGGAGTGAAATTGACATTCTGAGAATCAGTGATTTTTTTACAGCCCTTGTCTCTACTGTTGTCCAACAGTATTTTTTTCTTATTATTTGTTGAACTCTTTAATTAGTGCTGGATCATGTGAACATAAAGTAAACTGAAAGTAGATCATTTTAAAAATTAAGAGACAGAACAAGAGAGGAAGGAGGAGAAAGGGTGGGAGCATGGGCCAGAGGGAGGGTATGGTGGGAAGTATCACTATGTTCCTAAATCTGTATATATGAAATTTGTTTACCTTAAATAAAATATAAAAGAATTGGTAATACTGTACAAAGTTGTAAACAAATTCAATGCAATCCTTATCAAGATTCCAATGACTTTTTTTTTACTTTGCAGAAATAGAAATATCCTGGCCGGCACCATGGCTCAATAGGCTAATCCTCCACCTGCAGCGCCGGCACACGGGTTCTAGTCCCGGTCGGGGCGCCGGATTCTGTCCCGGTTGCCCCTCTTCCAGTCCAGTTCTCTGCTGTGGCCCAGGAGTGCAGTGGAGGATGGCCCAAGTGCTTGGGCCCGGCACCCGCATGGGAGATCAGGAGGAAGCACCTGGCTCCTGCCTTCAGATCAGTGCGGTGCACCGGCCGCAGCACGCTGGCCGCAGCAGCCATTGGAGGGTGAACCAACGGTAAAGGAAGACCTTTCTCTCTCTGTCTCTCTCACTGTCCATTCTGTTAAAAAAAAATAGAAATATCCTTCCTCAAATTCATACAGAATCTTATGATACTCGATAAGAAAACAAACTTTAAAAAGAGATGGAAAAAGATACTACAGGGGTAGACTTCTGCCCTAGTAGTTAAGATACTATTTAGGGGACTAGTGTTTGGTGCAGTAGTAAGGTCTACATAACATATCAGAGGAACTGGGTTTGAGTCCCAACTCCGTTTTTGATTCAAGCTTCCTGCTGAAGACTTCCTACTGGGAGGCAGTAGGTGATGGCCAAAGCACTTGAGTCCCTGTCACCCACATGAGAGGCCATGAATGAGGACTGGACTCATGGTTTTGGTCTGGCCTAACCCAAGATGTTGTGGAAATTTGGGGAGTGAACTAGTAGATGGGAAATCTTTGTCTTGCTCTCTCTTGCACTCTGCCTTTTAAATAAATAAATAAATTTTTCAAAAACTCAAGATTTTTAAAAATAAAGAAGCATAATCATCACATAAGAATATTTTACTTATTTGTTTTGAAAAGATAAAGTTTAGAATATCCATGTCCCACATCAGCATACCTGGGTTGATTACCTAATCTCCGGACCCTGATTCCAGCTTCCTGATAATGCAGATCCCAAGAGGTGGTAGCGATAGTCAAATAATTGGGTTCCTGTCATCAACATGGGAGACCTGGACTGAGTTTCTGGCTCCCATCTTTAGCGTCCCTACTTTTGAGGTCATTTGGGGAATGAACTTCTTTCCATCCACTTCTCAGTCTTTGTCTCTCTCAAATTAAAATATCAAAAAAAAAATATTCCAGATAAATGATAACCAAAGAAGAGCAAGAGTGGCTATATTTATAGAAAAAATAGACTTTAACTCAAAAACTTAAAAAAACAAAAAAGATTATGATAAAACAGTCAATATATCAAGAGGTTATAATAATTTTGAATATATATGTGTGTAACATTGAAGCATTTAAATATATAAAGCAAGTATTAATAGATGTAAACGATGAGACAGTCTGCAATATATTAATAATGGAGATGTCAATATTCTACTTTCCTAAGGACAGATGATATAGACAGAAAATCAATAGGGAACAATGGACTTGAACAATACTTTAGAATAAAAGAAACTAACAGACATGTATAGAAGACTCCATTCAACAGCAGCAAAATACAAATTCTTCTCAAGTACGTAGAGAACATTATCCATGATAGATCATATGTTAGTCCACAAAAAAAGTCTAAATAGATTTAAAAAGATCGAAAACATATCAAGTACATTTCTATCTATAATGGAATGAAATCAGAAATCAATTACAAGAATTTTAGAAAAATCACAAATACATAGGAATTAAAAAAAATAGGCTCCCAAACTATCAATGGATCAAAGACAAAATAAAAGGGAAATTAAAAAAAATAACTTCAGACAAACGAAAATGGAAACACAACATATCAAAACTCATGGAATACAGCAAAAACAGTGTTAAAATCAATGAATGTCTATATTAAAAAAGAAGATTTTAAATAAATAACATTGCATCTCAAAAAACACTAAGAAAAGAAGAATTAAGTCTACTGTAAATAGAAGGAAAAAAACTATAAAAGCAGAAATAAATGAGACTAGAACAATATAAAAAGATCAATGAAACAGTGTTGGTTCTTGACAAAATAGACAAAATTAAAAACTTTTAACCCAACTAAGGAAAAAAAAGAACTAAAGCTGCTGGCGCTGCAGTGTGGCAGGTGAAACCGCTGTCCGCAGTGCCAGCATCCCATACGGACGCTGGTTGGAGTCCCAGCTGCTCCATTTCTGATCAAGGTCTCCGCTATGGAAAACGGTAAAAGATGGCCCAGGTACTTGGGCCCCTACACCACGTGAGAGACCCAAAAGTGATTCAGATCACCCAGCTTCGGCTATTGTGGCCACTTTGGGAGGGAACCAGTGGATGGAAGACCTCTCTCTTTCTCTGTGCCTCTGCTTCTCTGTAACTCTTCGAATAAATGAATAATTCTTAAAAAAAAAAAAACTAAAAAAAATGAGAAACGAAAGAGGAGATAATACAAATGATACCACAGAAATACAAAGTGTCATATGCAGCTACTATGAGCAATTACATGACAAGAAATTGGATCACCTATAAGAAATGGATAATTTACTAAAAACATACAACTCGCTAAGACTGATTCAAAAAGGCACTGAAAACCTGAACAGATCAATAACAAGTAAGCAAACTGAATCAATAACACCAATTTCTCATCAAAGAAAAGCCTAGGACAAGATAGCTTCATGGATAAGGACTATAGGCACATTAGGGACAATGTCTATGTTTGGACCTATGCACACACTTTGAACTGTGCACAAACCCAGCCTGCTCTAGCTATCAGCTTCATTCATACAGTAAGGACCTGAGTGCACCAGGCTCAAGCACTACTCAAGGTGTCCTCACAGGGACAGTGGCTAGGATTTCTATGCCCAGTGTAGCATACTGCTTGGGGTTCCTGACCCTACAATGGACAACAGTTACGGTTTCTGTGCCCTGACCTACCCAGCACCAGTTCTGTGCTCACTCCTGTGAACAGTGGCTGGGGCATGTGTGCTCTACCCAATTCTGACCCAGGGCCACTTCCATAGCTCCATTGCCTCCCTCAAGCAAGAAATGGCGGACAAGGACTGCTTGCTTAGCCCACTACCAGTGCTCTGGGGGCTCCAGGGTCAGGCAGCGGCTGTTAAGTCCATGAGCCCTGCATGTTCCCTGTACCAGCCCAGTCTGACCCCAGCACCGGTGCTGCTCTCAAAGCTCCAACCCCTGATATGAGTAATGACTGGGATTCTGCATGCCTGGTTCACTCATAGCACTGACAGGACCTGATTAGAACACCAGCACAGCACCTCACTTTAGAGGTGACTGGAGGACTGTGTGGCAGGGATCCAAGCAACTCCACTGAGCCCCATGAGTGCACTAAACCCTCATTACTGCTGCCATTAACTATAGAAAAAGTAGGCATAGGTAGACCATATATGTAACTAGAACTAAAGCCACAGTAGCCTACTAAACCAGCAAAGACCCAAATTCATGAAGAAGCCTTCAATTCACGAAAGCAACCCTTTAAAAGCCAAAGAAACAACTGATCCCTCATATGTGTAAAAATCAACAGAACAACCCAAAAAGTATGAAAAAGGCACTATGATATACCTAAAGCAACACAAAAACACCTAAAGATCAGACCACAAAGAAAGGCAGATTGATGAAATGCATGCTAAAGAATTTAAAAGTATAAAGATACTCAAAAAGATATAATTCAAACAGCTAAATGAAATTAGGAACTTTATGCATGATAGGAATGAGAAAGTCAGCCAAGAGACAAAGATTTTGAAAAAGAACCAAACAGAATTAGAAAAGAACTTAAGTCAAATAAAAAAATATAGTTGAAAGCCTCAGCAACAGGCTACAGTAAGCAGAAGACTATTTAAACTTGAAGACAGATCTTTTGAAATAGCTCAGATGATAAAACAAATAACAACAATAAAAACAACAGGAACAGCCTCTGTGAGCTTTGTTACATCATTAATTGAGCAAATATTTGAGTTTTGGGCGTCATCAAAGGAACAGAATAGTCTCAGAAAGCCCATTTAGTGAAATAATAGCTGATAAATTCTCCCAGTCTGGAGAAAGATATATGGACAGCCAAGTACAGCAAGCCCCAAAGATACAAGACAGGCAGGGCCAGAAAAGAACCTTACAATAAATCACAGTCAGACTCTCAAAAGCACAACACAAAGAGAGAATTCTGAAATTTCTAAGAAAAAATTACCAGGTCTCTTTTAAGGAAATGATTTTTTTCAATAGAAACCTCATAGGACAAAAGGAAATGGAAAGATGGATTCCAAGTTTAGAAAGAAAGAAAGTTGCAAATTCAGGATACTTTACCCAGTGGAGCTATCTTTCTGTTTTTATTTTTAATTTTAACAAGGTGAAAAAATTTCATGTATTTCATATATTCAGATTTAGGAGCATAGTGATACTTCCAACCATACCCTCCTCCCGCCCACACTCCCCCCCATCCTTTCTTATTCTTTTTTTTTTTTTTTTTTTTGACAGGCAGAGTGGACAGTGAGAGAGAGACAGAGAGAAAGGTCTTCCTTTGCTGTTGGTTCACCCTCCAATGGCCACCGCGGCCGGCGCACCGCGCCAATCCGATGGCAGGAGCCAGGTGCTTCTCCTGGTCTCCCATGGGGTGCAGGGCCCAAGTACTTGGGCCATCCTCCACTGCACTCCCTGGCCACAGCAGAGAGCTGGCCTGGAAGAGGGGCAACCGGGACAGAATCCGGCACCCTGACCGGGACTAGAACCCGGTGTGCCGGCGCCGCAAGGCGGAGGATTAGCCTAGTGAGCCGCGGCGCTGGCCCTTATTCTTTATTATAATTTTTATAATAACATATTTTCAGTTTATTTTATAATCATAAGCTTAAACTTCACTACATAAAGAATTCAACAAATAATAATAAAAAAGCACTGTTCCATAACAGTAGAGACAAGGGCTGTAAACAAACAAATCTCAAATGTCAATTTCATGCATGTACTTCACATTTTTGTAGCCTATTACTTAAAACAGATCAGGAAAACAAATTATATTTGTCTTTTTGGAATTGGCTTGTTTCACCAAATATAATGGTTTCCAATTGCATCCATTTTTTGGTAAAGATAGGATTTTATCCTTTTTTTATGGCTGAGCAGTACTCCATAGTGTATATATACCACATTTTATTTATCCAATCATTGGTTGATGGACATCTGGGTTAATTTCAAACCTTAGCTGTTGTGAATTGAGCTGCAGTAAACATGAGGGCACAGATCACTCTTTCATACGCTGCTTTCATATTCTTTGAGTAAATTTCCAGGAGTGGAATGGCTGGGTCATATGGTAGATCTATCTTCAGATTTCTGTGGTACCTCTATACTGTCTTCCACAGTGGATGTACTAGTTGACATTCCCACCAACAGTAGATTAGGGTACCTTTTCCCTCACATCCACACCAGCATTTTTTGTTTGTTGATTTCTGTATAAGAGCCATTAATGGATGAAGTGAAACCTCACTATGGGTTTTTATATTTTTTTCAAGATTTTATTTATATTATTTGAGAGTCAGAGTTACAGTGAGAGGGAGAGACAGAGAGAAAGGTCTTCCTTCCATTGGTTCACTTTCCAAATGGCCACAACAGCCAGAGCTGCACCGATATGAAGCCAGGAGCCAGGTGCTTCTTCCTGGTCTCCATATGGGTACAGGGGCCCAAGTACTTAGGCCATCTTCCACTGATTTCCCAGGCCATAGCAGAGACTGGAAGTGGAACAGTCAGGACTAGAACTGGCGCCCACATAGGATCTCTGGTGGCTAGTGATCCTGCGCATTTTTTCATGTGTCTGTTGGATATTTGAATTTCCTCTTCTGAAAAATGCCTGTTAAAGTCCTTTACCCATTTCTAAATGGGATTGTTTGTTTTGTTGTTGCTGAGTTTCTTGAGCTCATTATAAATTCTGCATAGTAATCCTTTATCAGTTGCATAGTTTGTAAATATTGTCTCCCATTCTGTCAGTTGCTTCTTCACTTTGTTGAGTGTTTCCTTTGCAAATGGAGAGGGTGAGGGAGAGGGGGAAATGGGTGAGGGGAAGAGAGAGAGGTAGAGGAAGAGAGGAGGAGAGGGAGAGAGAGCGGCAGAGGGAGAGGGGGGAGGGAGAGGGAGAGAGAGAGAGAGAGATTGATTTTCCATCCGCTGGTTCACTCCCCATATGGCTACAATGGACAGGGATGCAGGCCAAAGCCAGGCACCCAGAACTCCAATTTTGAGTCCCACATGGTTGTCAGGGGTCAAACACTTAGGCCACTGTCTGCTGCTTTTTCAGGTTCATTAGCAGGGAGCTAGATCAGAAGCAGAGCTGCCAGAATTTGAACCAGTGGTCCAATATGTGATGTAGCATTGCAAATAAAGGTTTAACCTGCTGCCTGTCTGAGAAATAAAGTATTATTAAAATGTCCATACCACTCAAAGCAATTTTAAGGTTCAAGATAATCATCATCAAAATATTAATAACAGTCTTCACAGAATTAGCAAAAACAATCCTAAAATTTATATGGGAGAACAAAAGCAATCTTAAACAAAAAGAATTGAACTAGAGGTTTCACAATATCAGATTTCAAAACAGAGAGGTACTGTTAAAAAAAAAAAACAGCATAATATCAACATATAAAATAAACACATAAACCAACAGACCAATGCAACAGAATAGAAATCCCAGAAATAAACCCAACCACCTATATTAATCTCTAACAAAGGTGCCAAAAACACTCCACGGGGAAAGGACAGTCTCTTCAAAAAACTGTGCTCAGAAAATTGATTTTCCACATGCATACGTCTGAAACAAGACCCCTTACTCTTTCCATAGCAAAATTTACTAAAACTGGATTAAAGATCTAAATATATGGCTTAAAATTATGAAACTACTGGAAGAAAACAAAGGAGAAACACTTTAAGACATTAGTATAGACAATGGATTTTGGGTAAGACACCAAAAGCACAGGCAATAAAAGCAAAAGCAGACAAATGGCACCATATCAAACTAAGAAATGTTTGCACAGCAAAGAAAACCATGAAAAGAGTGAAGAAACGACCAAGAGAATGGGAGAAAATGTTTGCCAACTATTTATCTGTCAAAGGATTAATATTCAGAATACATAAGGAACTCAAAAATTTCAACAAAAAATTTCAGTTAAGAAGTGGGCAAAGGATCTAAACAGACAATTTTCAAAAGAAGAAATTCAAATTTTTAATAAATAAATGCAAAACAACCAGTATCACTAGCTATCAGAGAAAGGCAAATAAAATCTTCAACGAGGTATCATCTTACTGCACTTAAAATGGTTATTATCAAAAAGACAAAAAACAAACACTGGTGAAGATACAGAGAATAGGAAATCCTAACATACTGTTTGTGGGAATGTAAACTAGTCCTGCCATTACAGAGAATGCTATGGAAGCACATCAAAAAATAGTAGAAAGGCCAGTGCTATGGCATGGTAGGCTGGACCTCCATCTGCAGCACCATCATCCCATATGGGTGCTGGTTCATGTTCAGGCTGCTCCTCTTCCAAACCAGCTCTCAGCTAATGGCCTGGGAAAGCAGTGGAAGTTGGCCCAAGTCCTTGGGCCTCCGCATCCACATGGGATACCCAGAAGAAGCTTCTGGCTTCTGATTGGCCCAGCTCCAGAAGTTGTGGCCATTTGGGGAGTGAACCAGCAGATGGAAGACCTCTCTTTCTCTCTCTGCCTCTGCCTTTCTGTAACTCTGCCTTTCAAATAAATAAATCTAAATCTTTAAAAAAATAGTGAAAATAGAGGCTATCCTTGTGCCATAGTGTGTAAAGTGTTACCTACAAATCTAGCATTCCATACAGGCACCAATTCATGTCCAGCTGCTCCACTCCTATCCAGCTCCCTGCTAATAACCAGGAAAAAGCAGAAGATGGCTGACCCATATGGGCCCCTGACCCCCAAGTGGGAGACCTTGAAGAAGCTCTTGGCTACTGGCATTGGCCTGGCTCCCTCTTGGCTGTTGCGGCTACTTGGGAAGAGAACCAATGGAGAAATGGAAGATATCCCTCTCCCTCCCTCTCTCCCTCTCTCTCCCTTCCTCTCTCGCTCCCTCCCTCTGTAACTCTGACCTTTAAATACATAAATAAATAAATCTTTAAAAAATAATAGATTTACCTTATTGTTCAGCTATCCCACTTAGGAGTATTTACGGAAAGAAAAACAAATCAGCCTATCAAAACAAATCTTCACCCTCATGCTCACTGCAGCACTATTCACAATAGCCACAATATGGAAACCACTTAGATGTACACTGATGGATGATTGGATCAAGAAAATGTGGTATGTAGAGAAAATAGCGTATTAATCAGCAACAAAAAGAATGAAATTCTGACATCTACAGCAAAATGGATGGAACTGGAGATCTTTACATTATGTGAAACAAGCCACACACAGAAAAAGAAGTATCACATGTTCTATCACATTTGTGGACATTAACAACAGAAAAACATATGGTCGATATAAATCTAAAATAGTGATCACTAGATGCTGGGAAGGGTGGAGTATAGGGAATATTGAATAATAGGTACAAAAACACAATTGGGTAGAGGTAATGCATTCTGGTGTTCACCAGAAAAGTAGGGTAATTATAGTTCATTATAAAGGAAAAGGAAGGACTGATTGTCTTATGTTATTTGTTTAAAGTATAAACATCTGTTGAAATACTGCATTGTATCCCATAAAAGTAAGCAGGTACTTCATAATAATTCAAAATTTTAGAAGTTTTTTTTAAAAAAAAAACACTCTTTATAGATAATTAGAAAAAAATACATAATTCCCAGTGGCATGTTAAGACAGTTTCAATTTCTCCTTGAAATTTTAAATGTATATAGCCAGTCCTCATTTACTTTTTGGTTATCTAAGCTGTAAATATTAACTTCTATTAAACTTAACTGAAAAGTTAGTTCCTTTTAACCACTTCATGTTTGTAAATATTGTCTTATTAATTTCATTTTAATATGATCTTGAAATGCAACACCATTTTCTCACATAGACTTGCTAGAAGAAATAGAAGTATATAATTGTATTCTTTCAGCTGTATTTTCCAGGTAGCATAATTTTGATCAGTTTTTTATTTACCTACTATTAGTCTCTATCTATTGCTTAGCCATCTTCATAAATGTTCTTCACAGATCCTGATCTTTTAACCTAACCTCATTGCAATGCATCTTAGCACTGTATTCATCTTCTCTGAGTCTTCATCTTTGGCAGAAGATGACCTTCAATTGTATTGACCTATTCTCAAGGGATTTTGAGCCAATGACTTGGTCTGCTCCCTAAAACCAATGTATTTTCTGTCCCTGCCCTATAAATGACTCTTTGTGAAACTATGAAATACCAAAATTTAAACAAATACAAGTCTAAACTGCATGTTACCAGGGAAAAATAGCCAACAAAGTTAAAAGGGAATAACTCAAGTAACCAGGAAATTGAGAACCATACTAATCAGGCCCTAAAAGTATTTTTATTTGGCATGAACTGCATGAATTCGCTGTCTACTTGATTCTGAATTCCAAACATAATTGTTTCATGCTCTACTCTCTACTTGTAAAATATTCCTGAATCTAAAAATTTACTGTTCATACTCGATATCTATAGTACTGAGTTTGATAATAAAAATACAGATTTTCAAAAATGTGCTTAACACCTATGTTTAAATTATGTTCATATTTAGCCTGTGCTTTTTGTTAATTATCACTCCAACTTTTCCTTCCTAGTATTAAAATCAGGGAAACCTGTCCATCCATTCTTCTCATTCAAAGTCTATTATTACCCAATTTCTATCTGAGTAACAGTTTATACTAAGATTTCCAGTAATAGGCTCTACATGTCTTTGTGACTTTCCTCATTAGCAGTTGATGATTGGCAATCTCTCCTAGTTATATGAGTGGTATATTAGGTGAAAAGACATAATGCTAGAGTGAAGGCTAAGGTTTAACAAATGGAATCATTATCATTCATTAAGCAAAAATTAATATTTGATTTGGTAAAATTTCATGTCTTTGGGGCAGTTAACTTTTATGTACTTGATTCACACTTTTTATGGCAATACTGAAAGAAAAATCTTGCAAGAAAAGTGTTAAAATCAATGAAATTTTGGAGAAAAGTGTCCACATTAGAAAACCATTGTTATAACCATAAAATCTCAGAGGTTTCTTACATTGTCTTGGGCTCATGAAAGAGCTTAAGATATGAATTAAGGATTGAGAAGTTTTCTCTTTCTCATAAAAGTGAGATGATAAAAAAAGATAAGAAGAGCAGGATTATTTGGTCTCCCTGCCTTCCATGATGCTCACCAAATGATGTTGAATAAAAACAATCAAAACAAATCTACAAGATGTTTTAAACATTTAAATCACACTTTTGTCTGCTGCATATTTTTTCCATTGTTCAAGGATTTGCAGTGGGAAAGGAAGCACCGCCCCTGAGAAACCAACCCAGAACCCATCATGATTTGTGCTTCGTTTGAAGTCTCTGAGGCTCATTAATGATACCTATGACTTTTTCTTTGTTTTTTTAGGAAGGCAGAATCCAGCAATAACTCAAATGCCCAGACCTCTCCCCAGACATCATTTTTCTAACAGTCCAAAAGGAGCTGATTCAAGGTCAGAGGTCATAGGCTGTGCTCCATTTGCCAGCTGGCAGTAAGCTCCAAGGACAGAGGGTGCAACAAGCGTGACGATTCCTCAGGATGCTCATTCACACAGCATTGAGAATATCCCCACGGATACCTCAGAAATACTCATTTTATCTCAGTTTGGAGTGTTGGGGAAAAGAGGATCAATTTTCTGGGATAGCCTTGCAAAACTTCAAATGCTATGCTGCCATATCACTGAGCCTGACGTAATTTTACAGTAACACAATAAAGCTTAGGAGAGGAAAAAAAATTTATTATAAACATGATACACTCTGTGACTCAGAATGGAGCAATACTGACTTAAGGCAAACATTTGTAACCTCAGTAGAGGGACAAATACTGACTGCTATAAGCACTCTACCTGGAGTGACAGGAAAACTCCTAAGTAGAGGCAAATGGTATTAAAAGGTTGATCTACAGTTATTTGGGGTGAGCTCTTTTGTCTCTCAAACTTCTTAAAATTTTGTGCAATGGTCCCATACTATATCTAGAATTTGACTCTTTTTCCCTTCCTAAATGGCTAAACTGAGATGCTGTGTGTAAGAAATGGAAAGTGACAAGATATGACCGAAGCATTGGAAATCAATCCAAACTAAATGTGCTTCTTAACTATAAGTGAACAGTTGAAAACACTCCTCTTTTATAGCCATGGAGATAAATACTCTGTTTTTATTAGGAAAAAATTGCTTTGGACTGAATAAAGTCATTTGATTAACAAGTCAAAGCAGATGGTTTATTGATGTTTCAGAAAGGAGTTTACAAGGTCTAGTGAAAATAGAGACTCAGCTCCGAATTAACAAATTACCCTGGTATATGGGACATTGACAGTTCACTGCTAATAGATTTATGGGTTACTGCTGGGTGTTTCATCCCCATTTGTTTTATTATGATAAAATATTGGGGCATGAGTAACCTATAGCCTTATTGCAATATACTATATTGACCTTTGGCCTTAAGGACCTGACAGCAAAACTATGTATTAGATTTTTAATTTGTCTTAATTTAACAATATCAACATCAGTGCTGTGTGGTTTATTTTGAAGAGGCTATTCAGTGTAACTAATACACAGCATGCTGGATTAGGATTTGCAAGAACACAGTAAGTTCTCAGAGGTTACAAGAGTCACGTGTTAAGATCCAAAAATCCCTGGAAAAATGACTTGGGGTATGAATAAAGAAAATGTAAAGAATTTCACCATTCAACTCAGAAAGAAATGTTTCTTGCCTCTGGAGAAACTTAGTATTTGAAATGAATCTTTTAATTCCAATCTTATTTTTAATTTCTCTAAGTTCATATTTTTGACTATAAATCTATCCAGAAATTTCATACAACCTGATCTTTACTCATTTTTCCATTTTTTTACATCTTCAATTATTTAGAACAGTTATTTTATAGTCTCTATTATTAAAAATTGTTGGGCATCTAATTCAGCTATAGGATTATCAGCTCATTTTTAGAAAAGTTCTATTTGTGGAAACTCTTAGTCAAAGGTTAAGTTTTCCAAAATCTTTGCTGTTCTGTTTTATCAGTGCTGCAAGGATCTCTCAAGCCTAGCTTGACTTTTTATGTCAATTTCTCAGTTTTGGAGTTTCTGAACCAAGCAAGCAAGTTAAATCTGACTCCCTAAACAAAGTAAGTACAAGCCTGCGGCTGTGGATATTTAGAGGAAATCAGGTACTTCATAATTTTCTTTTTCCACCCTCTCCCCTTAATCTTGAGCCAGAACTAGTCAGACAGCCCTAGAGTTAGCTGTTTCTTTATCATCTTCATAATAGGCTTCTGGGAAATACTTTTACTTACTTTCTTGTTAGCTCAGTCATGCATTCAAAGGGATTTTTTAAAAATAGTTTACCCGGAAACATTTTAGGGTAACAAATCTACAATACTGTCAGGAAGAGAAGTCAGAACTTTTAGAAATGTCTTCCTTCTGGGTGTACAGGCCTGCCACAGCCCCAGTGGGAAACTTGTGGAGATGAAGTATCCCTTTTTAAAAGGCTCTCTGGTATCATTCTGAGCAGCAATTTAGGATTATCAGAAAATCCAAACTCAGGGTGTCACTGAGGCAGGGACAGCCCCTGGCAGCAGTCTTGCAACAAGCCTCAACTCTGGGTGCCACCTAGTGCTGAAGTGGCAGCAGTGTCTACAGGTTTAGAGAGAAGCAGACTGCTTAGATTTCTGGTCACAAACAAAACAAGATTACAAAGCCTGGAAAAAGCAAATCTTCAATGCACAGACAACGTTATATGTCAACAAATGCCAAGAACTTTCAGAGAACAATAACTTCACCTAACAAACAAAATAAGGTAGCAGAAACCAACCACCTCATATCTGATACTGCCAAATACTCAGAGAAAGAATTTAAAATAGCAGTTTTAAGGAAATTAAATGAACGTCAAAATAATAGAGAAATAATTTAATACCTTAACAATGAGATAGAAATAATTTGAAAAATCAAACAGAAATCCTTCAAATGGGAACTATACTAAATGAAATTAAAAGCATGATGGAAAACATCTACAACAGGTTAGATCAAACAAAAGAAAATATCAATAAGCTAGAAGACAAGCTATTTGAAAATACACAGAAGAGAAAAAAGAATCGAGGAATGATGAAAGCTTACAGGAATTTTGGGAATACACAAAAAGAGCAAATATCTGAATAACGTGTTCAAGAGAGAACTGAGAATATCAAAGAGGTAGCAAGTAAATTCAAGGAGATAATTACTGAAAACTTCAGAAACCTACAGAAAGATAAAACTACCCAGGTACAGGCAGATCAGAGGTCGCAAAGTAGATTCAAACTAAGTCTTTCCCAAGACATATTATAATCAAGTTCTCCAAGGTTAAAGATAGGGAAGATGCCCAAGCTATAAAAGAAGCAAAAACAAAAAGGGGTGGGTGGTCCCCATTTGCGTGACTTCATACTTCTCAGCAGAAACCTTATAAATGGGAGGAAGCGGGATGAGACTTTCACTGAAGGAAAACAACTGCTACCCAAGAGTAATGCACCCAGCAAAATTACCCTTTAAATATGATGATAAAGGCATTATTCCCAAACAAAAGCTGAGAGAATGTATCACTACCAGACCTGTCTTAGAAGAAATGTTAAAGGGAGTTTTTTCAATAATAGAAACAAAGAGACACTATAGAGTAAGGAGAAAATATCAGAAGATAAAAAAACTCACTGGTAAGGATAGTTATAGAAATACAAAATGCTCTGATACAGTATATATGGTTTGGGAAGTATTTACATTTTTAGTGTATTAAAAAGCAAAACAATATTAAATCATTAATATGTTAAGAGATAGGCAATACAGAGAAGTAAAATGGGACATCAAAAATTTTAAATGTGGAACAAAGTCTAAGTATAGTGCTATTTAGTTCTTAGCTTTTTTGTGTTTCCCTATTTTTATAATTAATTAGCAGTTGGTCTCATTTCAAAATAGCTTGTTATAACCAAAATATGCTTTTGTAAGCCTTATTGTAACCAGAAAACAAAAAAAAAAACTTTTAATAGTTTAACAAAAATAATAAGCAAGGAAGCAAAACATATTACTAGAGAAAATAAATCACAAAGGAACTTTTAAGAGAGGGATAAAGAAAGTAAGTAATGATAATAAAACTAGAAAACAAGTATCAAAGAGCAGTAATTAGAGCTTACTGTCAATAATTAAGTTAAATGTAAATGGATTAAATTTTCCAATTAACAGATATAAAGTGACTAAATGGATATAATAAAAAGACCCAACGTTATACTGCTTAGAAGAAGCCCACTTTAATTCTTGTTAGTATTAATTAATAAGATTATTCTGTTTATTTGAAAGCCAGAGAGAAAGTAAGGGAGAGAGAGAAACAGAGAGAGAAAAAGAAAGAGAGAGTCTCTTCCATCTGCTGGTTCACTCCCCAAATGACCACAGTGACCGTAGCTGGATCAGGTCAAAGCCACGAGCCTAGAACTCCATCTGAGGATAGTAGGGGCCCAGGCTCTTGGGTTGTCTTCTGCCACTTTTCCCAGGAGCAATAGCAGGGAGCTAGATGAGAAGTGGAGCAGCTGAGACGTTAACTGCCAGTCATATGGGATGCTGGCATTGCAGATGGCAGCTTCACTTGCTGTGCCACTACACTGGCCAATCACTTCACTTCTAAGGACATGCATGTCCTAATAGCTAAATGATGGACTAAGTCATTCCTTGCAAATAGAAACCAAAAGAACACAGAAGTAGTTCTATTTCTATCAGATAAAATAGACTGAACTGAACACCAAAAAGGAAACCTGTTGAAGTGAAATGGACACTATGAGAAACGGTGACTTGATCAGCATAGCCCTGACTGTTGATGAAAAACTTAATACATTAAAAAAAAAAAGATAAAATAGATTTTTTAAAAAAAGATTTTTTAATTTATTTGAAACACAGAGTTACAAAGAGAGGTGGAGACAGAGAGAGAGATCTTCCATCTGCTGGTTCACTCCCCAGATGGCTGCAATGGCCGAAGCTGCGCCGATCTGAAGCCAGGATCCAGGATCTTCTTCCACGTCTCCCACGCTGGTGCAGGGTCCCAAGGACTTGGGCCATCTTCTACTGCTATCCCAGGCCACAGCAGAGAGCTGGATCGGAAGTGGAGCAGCCGGGACTAGAACGGGCACCTGTATGGGATGCTGGTGCTTCAGGCCAGAGCTTTAACCTGCTGTGCTACAGTGCCGGCCCCGATAAAACAGATTTGCAATCAAAAGGTATACAAAGAGACAAGGATGGTCATTATACAAAGAGGAAATAACACTTGTAAATATATCTGTACCCACTATTGGAGCACCTACACAAACAAAACAAGTATTAACAGACCTAAAAAAGTGAAGGCTCCAAAACAATAATATTAGAAGACCTTAACACCCAACTTTCAGCGAGGATATAATTGATCATTCCTAGAGAAAATCAGCAAAGAAATAACAAGAGTCAAATTGTACCTCAGGGGTGGGCACTGCGGTGCAGATTAAGCTATAGTTGGAGACACCAGCATCTCATATCACACTATCTGGTTCAAGTACCAGCTACTCTGCTTCCAATGCACCTTTTTGCTAATGCGTTCCCTGGGAGGTGGCAGATGATGGCTCAAGAGCTTAGATCCCTGCCATTCAGGTGGTAGACTCAGTTGGAGTTCTGTTTCCAGGCTTCAGCTTGGCCCATCCCTTGCTATTGCAGGGATTAGGGGAATGTACCAAAGGATGGAAGATGTTGGTATTTCTCTCTCCATCACTCTGCCTTGCAAATAGATAGAAAATATTTTTAAAAGCTCATGAAAAATAGGATTCAAAGATGTTTATTAACAACAATTAAAAAAGCTGTATCCTAGATCAATAGGACCCAGCAGGCATCTACATAACATGCCCTTCAGCAGCATGAAACATTCCCTAGGATAGATCACAGAGTCAGCCACAAAACAAGTCAACAAATTAAGAAAAACAGAGATCATGTTGAGTATTTCTTCTGACCACAATGTAACAAAACTAAAAATTGATTTTAATTTATTTTAATAAATAATTTAATTTAATACATGACAACTGAACATCTTACTTCTGAACAACCAAAGGATCAAGGAAGAAATCTTAAAACTTCTTTAAATAAATGAAAATGGAAACAAAACATACCAAACCTATGGGATACAGCAACAGTAGTACTAACAGAGAAGTTTATAGCAATGAATGCTTACATCAAAGAAGCAAAAGATTTCAAATAAACAATTTATCATTGAAACTTAAGAAATTAGAAAAACAACAAATCAAAACCAAATTTAGTAGAAGAAAATAAAATTCGGAACAGAAATGAAGAGTTACCGCTCCAAAAAATCCAGATTAATGAAACAAAGAACTAATTCTTTGAAAAGATAAAGAAAATTGACAAATCCTTAGCTAGACTAAGATAAAACAAGAGAATATTCAAATATGTAAAATCAGAGATGGGGCAACCATAGACATAGATTCTGCTCAGGAAGCCTGTACCCTTATCAGAGTGCCTGGGGTTCAAGGCCCAGCTCTGCTTCTGATTCCAGCTTCCTGGTATTGAACACCCTGGAGGCAGGAGGTGATAACACAAGTAGCTGGGTACCTGCCACCCGTGTAGGAGAACCAGACTAAGTTCTTCACTCCCAGCTTTGGCTTGGCTTATCCTTGCTTACTGCAGGCATTTGGCAAGTAGACTAACAGATGGGAGTTATTTCTCTCTTGCTGTTCAGATAAAGAAAATAAATAAAAATTAAAATCAAAGATGAAAGGGATACATTACCACTGATACTACAGAAATATCAAAGAATAATTAGACACTATTATAAATAATTATATGGCAATAAATCTGATAACCTAGAACAAAATGGAAAAATTCTTGGACACATATTCCGTTCCAAGATCAACTCACAGGGGCCGGTGCTGTGGCATTGCAGGCAAAAGCTGCTGTCTGCAGTGCCAGCATCTCATATGGGTGCTGGTTTGAGTCCTGGATGCTCCACTTCCAATCCAGCTCTCTGCTGTGGCCTGGGAAAGCAGTGGAAGATGGCCCAAGCCCTTGGGCCCCTGTACCCATGTTGGAGACCCAGAAGAAGCTCCTGGCTTCTGGCCTTGGATCAGCTCAGCTCCAGCCATTGTGGCCAAGTGGGGAGTGAACCAGCAGATGGAAGACCTCTCTCTCTCTCTTTGCCTCTGCCTCTGCCTCTCCTTCTCTCTCTGCATAACTGACTTTCAAATAAATACATCTTTAAAAAAAAATCAAATCACAAAGAAATAGAATACCTAAACATACGAATAGTGAGTACTAAACTAAGTGTACCATCAAAGAAAATGCTAGGATTTGATGCCTTTGTTACTGAAATCAACCACTCATTTAAATAAGAGCTGACATCCACTCTTAAATTATTACAAAAAATATAAGAAGGAATTCTTCCAAACTCATTTTACAACATCAACAGTACCATGATACCAAAACCAGACAAAAACACAACAAAAGCAAAGTAACAGGCCAATATCCTTGATGAACACAGACACGAAACACATCAGGAAAATACCAGCAAACCAAATACAACAGCATATTAAAAAATTATTCAACATATTCAAATAGGAGTCACCCAGGGATTCAAGAATGGTTTAACACATAAATCAATAAACCTAATATATTGCATCAATAGAATGAAGGCTAAAAACCGTATCTCAGTAAATGTAGAAAATGCATTTGATAAAATCCCACATCCTTTCAAGATAAAAATTCTGAATAAATTATGTATGGAAGAAACACATCTCAACATAATAAAGGTCATATATAACAAACCAACAGTTAACATCATACTGAATGGAATGAAGCAGACCGTTTCTAAGATCTGAAACAAGATAACAATGTGTATTTTTACCATTTTTATTCAACATATTAATGGAATTCCTAGCCAGAGCAATTATGCAAGAGAAAGAAATAAAGGGCATCCAAACCGGAAAAGGGGAAGCCAAATTGTCACTGTTCGTGAATGAAATTATCTTATATAAAGAAAATCCTAAAACCTCCAGCAAAAAACTATGAGAGGTAATAAATGAATTCAGCCAAGTTGCAGGGTACAAAGCCAATAGTGAATTATCTGAAAGAAAATTCAATAAAGCAATCCAATTTCCAATAGTTACAAAAAAAACACCTAGAAATGAATTTTACCAGAGAGGCCAAATATCTCTACAATGAAAATTATAAAGTACTGATGAAAAAAATTGAAGAAGACACAAAGAAATGGAAAGACATATTGCTTTTATAGATTGGAAGACTTATTATCATCAACATGTCCATAATAACCAAAGCAATTTATAGACTGAATACAATTTCTATTAAAATGCCAATAACATTCTTCACAACTACAAAAACACTAGTTTTCATAAGAAATAAAAGATCTCAAACAGCTAAAGATATTAAAAGCAAAAAGAACAAGGCAGGGAGCATCATGCTACCTGACTTTTAAATATATTTCAAAGCTGTAATAATTAAAATAGCATGGTATTGGCATTAAAAACCAATACACCCAAAGGGACAAATATCATATGTTCTCTCTGATCGGTGACAACTAACCGAGCACCAAAAAGGAAACCTGTTGAAGTGAAATGGCCACTATGAGAAACGGTGACTTGATCAGCCCTTGCCCTGACTGTTGATGAACAACTTAAAACTTTATCTCTTTTAGTATTTTTTTTTGTTCTACTTAATACAATTGGTTGAACTCTGTAATTACTACACAATTATTCTTAAGTGTTGAAACTTAACTGAAAAGTGATCCCTGTTAAATATAAGAGTGGGAATAAGAGAGGGAAGAGATGCACAATTTGGGACATGCTAAGCTGACTTGCCCCAAATGGTAGAGCTAGAAACATGCCAGGGGATTCCAGTTCAATCCCATCAAGGTGGCATGCACCAATGCCATCTCACTAGTACAAGTGATCAATTTCTGTTCACAATTGATCATAATGATAGGTCTAAGAGTCAAAGGGATCACATAAACAAGACTAGTGTCTGCAAATATTAGCTGATAGAATAAAAAAGGGAGAGAGCGATCCATCATGGGAAGCGGGATACACAGCATTCTCATAGAATGGCGGATGTCCTAAACAGCACTCTGGCCTCAGAATCAGCCCTTAAGGCATTCGGATCTGGCTGAAAAGCCCATGAGAATATTTCAGGCATGGAAAGCCAAGACTCTCTGGCAAAAAAAAAAAAAAAAAAAACAAAAAAAAACAAAAAACAAACAAACAACAACCCTAAATGAAAGACCTCTGTGAGTGAGAGCCCAGTGGAAAGAACAGGTCATCGAAGGAGGAGGTACCTTTCTCTGAAGGGAGGAGAGAACTTCCACTTTGACTATGACCTAGTCTAAATATGATCAGAGTCGGCAAACTCAAAAGGCTTCTATAGCCTTGGCAACTCATGACAAGAGCCTAGGGTGATTACTGACACCATAAACAAGGGTGTCAATTTGTTAAGTCAACATCAGGAATCACTGTGCATTTACTCCTCATGTAGGATCTCTGTCCTTAGTGTGCTGTACATTGTGATTTAATGCTATAACTAGTACTCAAACAGTATTTTTCACTTTGTGTTTCTATGTGGGTGCAAACTGTTGAAAGCTTTACTTAATATATGCAAAATTGATCTTCTGTATATAAAGATAATTGAAAATGAATCTTGATGTCAATGTAAGGGGAGACGGAGCGGAGGGGGGTTGCAGGTGGGAAGGAAGTTATGGGGGGGAAGCCGTTGTAATTCATAAGCTGTACTTTGGAAATGTATATTCATTAAATAAAAGTAAAAAAAAAATACACAGACCAGTTGAACAGAATACACACCCAAGAAATAAATCCAGGCATCTATAGCCAACTAATCTTTGATAAATGTGCTAAAACACGCAATGGAAAAAGTACAGTATTTTTAATGAGTGGTGCTGTGAAAACTAGATATCCAAATGCAGAACATGGAACCAAATCTCTCCCCATCTTTCACCTCATATAAAAGTCAACCCAAAATGGATTAAACACCTAAATGTAACACTCAAAATTCTGAAAACACTAGAAGAATAAAAATAGGGCCAGTGATGTGCTGTGGTAGGCAAAGCTACCACCTGTGATGGCAATATCCCATATTGGCACCATTAAGTATCCCAGCTACTCATTTCCAATCTAGCTCCCCGCTAATGACCTGGGAAAAGCAGAAGATGGACCAACTATTTGGGAACCTACCACCTACATGGGAGATCTGAATGAAGCTCCTGGCTTCAGCCTAGCCTAGTGCTGGCCACTGCAGCCATCTGGGGAGTCAACCAGCAAATGCAAGGTCTGTGTGTGTGTGTGTGTGTGTGTGTGTGTGTGATGCCCTCCCTCTCTGTAACTCTTTCAAAGTAAACAGATAAATCATTATACAAACACACACATACAAGAGATACTTCAGGACACAGGAATGAACAAGGATATTTTGGATCAGTCCCCAACAGCATATTTTCAAGCTACACATCTGACAAATGGTTACTGCCTAGAGGTGGGTGTTTGGCACAGTAATTAAGTTTCTGCTTGGGAAACAGAACACTTCTTCCAGATACAGGAAAGATTAAAATAGGGATAAGAAGCTAGCATTGAAGAATAAAATAATAGTTTGGATTTTTGTTCAAGAGATCATGGATATGTTTCAGAAAATATCTTAATCTTATTGAGTATTATCTAGAATAAATTTTTAAATTATTTTTCTTACTTTGTGATTTTTGAATACTATTTATTACAAAGATGAGAAGTCACTTGGGAATAGAATTTATGAGGTCCACAAGAACAATTATAAAGTACAAGCAATGAAGTTATTATTCCCTTGTCCACACAGTAAATAGAGACTGTATTATTGACATTCTTATATCTATTTTGAACTTTAAAAATTTGCTTTGAGTATTCCAAGGATAGTCAGGCACAGATTCACTTAGAAAAGATGTTATTTCAAAATTTAAATTGTAGTTTTGTAAGTATGGGAGCAAGATTACTAAATGGGAAAACTAGAACACAGATAGTTGTATTCTTGCATATTTAGTTATTCCAAAGAACTTTCACTCTTGGTAACTCAACTAGTCATTTTAATATGGGATTTTTATTCAGCTTTGACACTGTGGTTCATCATCTGATGAGATCTGCCTATTGTTCACAATCTCTGATTCGAAACAAATACATACACATCCTTCACTCTGGAGCTTTCACTCAGTTCTGCCAATTTATGAATTTATTGTTTCATATTCACTTCCAAAAAAATTAAAAATGAAAGAAATGTAGTTTAAAGAACATGTCTATTGTATTGCGACATTTTCCTTCCTTCTGAAGATAGAGGAAGAAATGAAACAGTGAAGCAGTTTAAAAATTTATTCTATAAATTCAGTGTGAACTGCACAAGAACAAAAAATCATCCCTACATTTTGAAAATCTGTCTACCAAAAAATGAAGATGATATTTTCCTTAGGAAAATAAAAGGAAAAAGGTTGACTTATTTTGAATTGCTAGAAGGGAAAATATATGAAACCAGGTAGTTGATGTTAATTTGCACCAAATTTTAGCTCTTCAGCAGTGCTGAACAATATCTGCATCTGAGGATGACATAGTGATGAATGGGACAGAAATTCATCTTTTATTGCCTCTCCCACTTTTTCTCAGTGACTGGTGGACAGCTGGATACAGAATTCTTATGATTTGTTCTCTAGCCCTTTTCCTCCTCTACTGTAATAGGATCTGCAGAAATAATTTAAAAGGCTGAAAGACAATTTAGTGTTCTCTCTAAGCTTTCTTTCTCTGTCCTCTTTATACATTACACATGCACTAGGTAACCCCCCACCCCCCAAGCAAACTAATTCTGCCATAAAATATTTCTGGTATTTATTCTTCTAATCCATCAACTGTCCCCAGTGTTATGTACAAGGCTTCAGATTAACTCTGATGCATGTTAGTCTTCTTGGTCTTCTCTTCAGACTTTACTTTGTACCATTTATTCTTTTAAAAGGTGCTGTGTTCTTTACTCTCGCTCTCCCTGTCTTTCTGTTTGTCTGTGAGAGAGTTATTATATAAAACAGAATTGTTTTTTATTAATTTTAATTTTATTTTTATTTTTTGACAGGCAGAGTGGACAGTGAGAGAGAGAGACAGAGAGAAAGGTCTTCCTTTGCCATTGGTTCACCCTCCAATGGCCACCGCGGCCAGCACACTGCGGCCGGCGCACCGCGCTGATCCGATGGCAGGAGCCAGGTGCTTCTCCTGGTCTCCCATGGGGTGCAGGGCCCAAACACTTGGGCCATCCTCCACTGCACTCCCTGGCCACAGCAGAGAGCTGGCCTGGAAGAGGGGCAACTGGGACAGAATCCGGTGCCCCGACCGGGACTAGAACCTGGTGTGCCGGCACCACAAGGCGGAGGATTAGCCTAGTGAGCCGCAGCGCCAGCCATATAAAACAGAATTGTTGAATCTTAATTTTTATTCTATCTTAATATTTCATTCCAATTCTTACTCCTTAGAAAAATAAAACTTCAGTGATCATTAAGGCTTTAAATATTTGAGTACTTTTTTTTATAAATGGAAACTTTTTTTTAAATGATAGACTTGAAAGTGAATGTAAAGACTAAGAATAAATAAGGCTTGTTAAATGACATGACACATCCAATGTAAAATGTAAGATAAGAAGATGCTCAAATAGCTAAAACACTGGGCACACTGCTATGTGACGCTGGAGCAGAATCTGCTATCGTGCAAGGACAGAATACTGATAATGTGATATGAAGTCTACAGAGTTAGCCTTAAACAATAGAGAGATGCAAGACTAAGCATTTTTGCTTCTGTAAAATCACATCTAATGAGATCATGAAAATGTTTCAGAAGGGTAGTGAAGCACTTTGAATTATGGCAATCTTTCAGATCAGAAGTGATTGCCATAGCTAGCATTCTTCCATTCCTTCTTTCTTCTAAGTGATATTTAAGAGTTGAGATGTGCTCATGCAGAAATATACATTGGGCCACCAAGTCAAAGCAAGAGTTTTAAGAGTAAGAGTTGTGATCAAAAGCACTAGTAGATACTAGTGCCAGCCTAAGTGAGGCATGGAATAACTTTTTAGTTTAACCAAGTCCTCTAAACAGCTACAGGATGAAACCAGAACCATACCCCAATTTTTGCCACTTGCAAATTAGCATCAGTTTCCTTTTATAGTTACCCATGCCATGTCCTTCATATTGAGCTGTTACCAATTAAGAGAAACGAACATATATTTCAAGGTAGGAAGGAATTTGGTATTTTGTAGGTCCAAATGAATCACATTTATAATGTAAAGGAATATGGCAGTTATAACTAGATACAATGGGATATTATTGAAAAACAAACAGTGAGGGGCCGGCGCTGTGGCTCAGTGGGTTAACACCCTGGCCTGAAGCACCAGCATCCCATATAGGAGTCGGTTTGAGACTGGGCTGCTCCACTTCCCATCCAGCTCTCTGCTATGGCCTGGGAAAGCAGTGGAAGATGACCAAAGTCCTTGGGCCCCTGTGCCCATGTGGGAGACCCAGAAGACGCTCCTGGCTCCTGGCTTCGGATCAGCACAGCTCTGGCTGTTGTGGCCAACTGGGGAGTGAACCATCAGATAGAAGAGCTCTCTCTCTATCTCTGCCTCTCCTCTCTCTGGGTAACTCTGACTTTCAAATAAATAAATCTTAAAAAAAGGACAGTTAAAATGAAGAATATAATAGCTACCGTAAAATAATTTATAGTTGGAAAAAGAATAGAAGGATGGTAGAATTTTGAAAAGCTTAAAAAAGAGACTTTAAAAAAAAACACTTCCATATCATATTAAGTGTACAAGAGGGGCAGGTGCTGTGGCATACTAAGCTAAGCTTCCACCTGTGGCACAGTATCCCATATGGGTGCCAGTTTGAGTCCTGGCTATTCCACTTCTGGTCCAGCTCCCTGCTAATGTGCCCAAAAAAGCAGTGGATGATTGCCCCAGTGCTTAGGCCCCTGCAACTACGTGGAAGACCTGCAAGAAACTCCAGGCTCCTGGCTTCTCATAAGCTCAGCTCAGGCCTTTTGGGGAGTGAATCAGTAAATGGAAGACTTTTCTCTCTGTCTCTCCCTCCTTAACTCAGCCTCTTAAATAAATAAAATAATTTTTTTTAAAAAGCATAAAGGAAGGCAAAATTAAATGATTAGGTAAAGACAGTTGTTGAAAGAAATGAATAACACCAACACCTGTAGAGTAAATTCAGAAGAGGAGAGAATAAAAGGATACAGTATACTAATTGCCAAGGAAGGAGTGAGACAGGACCACATCATAGCACAACAAAGAAGATTTCAGTAGAATGCGAAAATAGCTCTTTTGCTTAACTACTGTGAACAGAATAATAACAAGAATATCAAAAATATTATACAAAAGCCAGTCACTGAAGTCAATTGTTGAAGAAAAAAACTACAAAAATGGTTATTAGAGATTGGAAAAACAGTTATGTTTACAGATTTGTATATAGTAGGTTCAAAATGTTTAAAAACCTTTATAATACTCATAATTAAACTTACAGTTTAAGTTTTGTTATTGTTCTCTAACAACAAAAACAAAAATCATTCACTTTCCACATTCTCAAGATAACAGAAAATGAAATTTTGTATATAGCCTGGCACTGGCTTCATAAAAACTATAAACTCAGAGAGTCAAGATGGCAAGCAGAGAGGGAGTTTATTGTTCTAGTCTAGGGGAAGATAGTTAAAAAGAAAAAAAAGTGGTGAGTCTACAGTCTCAAGGCAGAGTTAAGAGAGAAAATGACAGAGGAAAGTTCACGCAAATTAGAGGGACACTGTGGACCTATGTGGAGGGTGTGGATGCACTCAACTCAGGAAACCAGCAGCTGAGAGCCTCACCAGCAGCTTTGGAATGAGGTGAGACCAGACTGCAACAGCCCAAGCCACTGGCAATAAAGCTGCGGGAAGAGCCTGGTGGGAGTCTGGCTTGGAGTCCTGGGGGGATAGTGTACCTGCTAACCTAGAGGGGAAAAAAGGTGAATAGTTTCTCTCTCCCTGAATACCCGGCACCAGTATCCTGTAACTAGCTCAGAAAGGGCGGGCACCATTTTGGACATACGCAAGAGTTGCACCAGCTCATATCCATGCACTCAGCAACCGGCCAAGAGGAGATGCCAAAGTCTGGTTGAGAGAACTGACAGAGAGCTGGGAGATTGTGACTGTGGGAGGCTTGTGTGCCAGGACTGTGAAAACACTGTGGTGTGGCTGGGACTTTAGGCAGTCACTGTGGGAGGCTCCCTTGCTCAGGGCTTCCTGATTCCATGGTGAAGGTCATTGCTGCAGGATCTGTGCTCACATTGAGGACTGCATAGATCCTTTGTGCGGCTAGCGCACTGCACCAATCCGAAGCCAGGAGCCAGGTGCTTCCTCCTGGTCTCCCAGGCAGGTGCAGGGCCCAAGTACTTGGGCCATCCTCCACTGCCTTCCTGGGCCACAGTAGAGAGCTGGACTGGAAGAGGAGCAACCAGGACAGAACCGGCACCCCAACCACGACTAGAACGCGGGGTGCCGGCACCACAGACGGAGGATTAGCCAAGTGAGCTGTGGCGCCGGCTGTGCAGTTTTTTTTTTTTTTAAGATTTATTCATTTATTTGAAAGTCAGAGTTACATAGAGAGAGAAGGAGAGACAGAGAGAGAGAGAGAAATCTTCCATCTACTGGTTCACTCCCCAATTGGCCATAACGGCCGGAGCTGGGCTGATCCAAAGCCAGGAGCTTCCTCCAGGTTTCCCACGTGGTTGCAAGATCCAAGGATTTGAGCCATCTTCTATTGCTTTCCCAGGCCATAGCAGAGTGGGATCACAAGTAGAGCAGCCGAAAAGTCATGAACTGACGCCCACATGGGATGCCAGCACTGTAGGCAGCAGCCTTAACTGTGACGCCGCAGTGCTGGCCTCAATTTGTGTGGTTTTTGTGGGAGTGCAGATGAAAACTGTACCAAATGAGCTAGCACCAGGGTATTGATCTCCTTCTTGGACAGGAGGTGAACATGAGACTACTCCAACAGAGTTGAACAAACCTCCCCTCTGATTTAAAGAAAAAAAAGATTACCACGCCCAAATTGGGTGTCACCTTAGACACTCCCCTCACTCTGAAGCACTAAACAGAGCTCCCTGATCATACGCAGCACATGCCTCTGAGAATTCACTGAAAGAGCAGACACTCCAGTAAGCCACAGAGAAATAGTTCAAAGAAAAAAGCCATCAGAGAGAAATAAAACAAAAAAACAAAAAACCAACATGAAGCATCATAAATGACTAATAATAAAAGCAGCAATTCAAGAAACAAGAATGAGGAAAACAACATGACACCCACAAAAGAACACAACACTTCAACACTAGAATGTGAAGATGAAGAGACTGATGAAATACCAGAAAATGAATTCAAAAAACTGATCGTAGGATTACTTAGAAGTAATCAGAAGCAAATTCATGAACTAAGGAAATCCATACATGACATGAATGAACATTTTCCCCTTGAAATTGAAAATTTAGAGAAATCAAAATGAAATATCGGAAATGAAGAATTCAATAGAACAAATAAAAAATATGGTGGAAAGCCTTAAGAACAGACTCAGTGAGGCAGAAGAAAGAATATCCAAGTTAGAAAACAAATCTCTGGAAATTTTACAGTCAGACAAAAAAAAAAGAAGAAGAAGAAGGAGAAGAAGAAATCAGAAAACCAAAAACCAGTGTTGGAGATTTATGGGATACTATCAAATGACCCAACATAAAGGTCTTAGGAGTTCCTGAAAGTGTGGAAAGACAGAATGGATTAGAAGGCCATTCTGGTGAAATAATAACAGAAAACTCCCCTAATTATGTCCAAGGACAGGAAGCACACGCAACTCCTAATAGACATGACCACAAGGGACCCTTACCATGATGCATTGTAGTCAAACTCTCCAGATAAAACATAAAAAGATTCTAAAATATGCATGAGAGACACACCAGATTACTTTCAGAGATCTCCAATTAGACTCACAGCAGACTTCTCATGAGAAACCCCATAGGCTAGCAGAGAATGGTGAGATGTATTACAAGTCTTAAGAAAAAAACCTGTTAACCCAGAATACTGTACCCTGCAAAGCTCTCATTTATGGATCAAGGTTAAATAAAGCTTTCCATAATAAACAGAGATTGAAAGAATTTGTCACCACTCATCTAGTCTTACAAAAGATGCTTAAGGATGTGCAACACACAGAAAAACAGTCATCATTATGGAAGAAGGTGAAGCCAGAAAATCTCCCAGTAAAAGTACAAAGAAAATCCAAAGTAAACAATAGGAATATTTATGGAAAGAATGGAAGGGCCAAGTTGTTACCTATCAATAGTCACGTTGAATGTAAATGGCTTCAACTCTCCAGTTAAAATATACAGACTGGCTTAATGGATTGAAAAACAAAACCCTTCTATTTGCAGTCTACAAGCAACACATCTCACCAACAAAGATACACGCATATTGAATGTGCAAGGATGGAAAAAGATATTCCCTGTTAACAGAAATCAAAAAAGAGTTGGTGTAGCCATCCTAATATCAGACAAAATAGGTTTTAACACAAAATCTGTTAAAAAGACAAAAAAGGGCACTATGTAATGATTAAGAGATCAATTTAATAGGAAGATGTGACTATTGTAAAGGAATATGCACCTAACTAAAGGGCACCTGGCTATTTAAAAGAAATGCTACTGATCTACAGGGAGACATAGAATCCAATACAATAGTAATGGGGGACTTCAATAATCCACTTTCAGCAATGGTCAGATCAACCAGACAGAAAATCAGCAAGGAAGCAACAGAGTTAGTTGATATTATAGACCAATTGGACCTAACAGACATCTACACAACTTTTCATCGTACAGATGCAGAATACACATTCTTCCCACCAGTGCATGGAAATTTCTCTAGGATAGAACACATGCTAGGCCATAAAGCAAGTCTCAGAAAATTCAAAAAAATCAAAATCATACCATGCATCTTCTCTGACCATAATGGAATGAATCTGGAAATCAACAAACTCAATAATCTCTAAAACATATGTAAACACATGGAGAATGAACAAAATGCTCCTGAATGAACAGTGGGTCATTGAAGAAATCAAAAAAGAAATCGAAAAAATTATGGAAATGAATGAAGATGAGAGTACAACATATCAAAACTTATGAGGTACAGCAAAAGCAGTGTTAAGAGGAAAGTTTATAGCAATTGGTGTCTATATCAAGAAATTGGAAAGGCATAAAATAAATGAGTTATCAATGCATCTCAAGGACCTAGAAAAACAACAGCAAACCAAACCCCAAACTAGTAGGAGAAAACAAATAATTAAAATTAGCAAAGAAATCAACAAAATAGAAACAAAAATAATTCAAAAGATCAGCAAAACGATAAGCTGGTTTTTTAAAAAACAAAATTGACACACCATGGGTCCAACTAACCAAAAAATAAAAAGGACAAAACCCAAATCAATAAATTAGAGAGGAGAAAAGAAATATAACAGATGCCATAGAAATAAAAAGAATCATCAGAAATTATTACAGAGAGCTGTATGCCAATAAACCCAGATACCTAGAAGTGGATAGATTCCTGGACACACAAGAGCCATGAAGTTGAGCCATGAAGACACAGAAAGCTTAAACAGACCAATAACCAAGACAAAGATTGACAGTAATAAAGACCCTCCCAACAATGAAAAGCCCAGGATCAGATGGTTTCACGACTGAATCCTACTAGACATTTAAAGAACTAGCTCCAATTTTTCTCAAGCTATTCAAAACAATTGAAAGAGAGGGAATTCTCCCAAACTCCTTCTATGAAGCCAGTATCATCTGAATTCCTAAACCCAGAAAAGATGCAACAAAGAGAATGAGAACTATAGACCATTTTTCCTGATGAAAATAGATGGCAAAAATCCTCAACAAAATACTAGCCAATTGATTCCCAATAGCACATCAAAAAGTTCATCTGGACCAAGTGGGATTTATTCCTGATATGCAGGGATGGGTCAACATTCACAAATCAATCAATGTGATACATCACACTAGCAACAGACATGATTGTATATATAGGGGATTCCATCAAATTGAATTGAGAAGCTTCTGCATTGCAAAAGAAACACTCAGGAAAATGAAGAGGCAACCAACAGAATGGGAGTAATTATTTGAAAACTATACAACTGATAAAGGATTAATAACCAGAATATATAAAGAGATCAAGAAACTCAACAACAACAAAGCAAACAGCCCCGTCAAGAAATGGGCAAAGGACTTAAACAGACATTTTTCAAAAGAGGAAATCCAAATGGCCAACAGACACATGAAAAAATGTTCAGGATCACTAGCCATCAGGGAAATGCAAATCAAAGCCACAATGAGGTTTCACCTCACCCCAGTCAGAGTGGCTTTCATATAGAAATCAATAAACAGCAAATGCTGGAGACGATGTGGGGAAAAAGGTATCCTAACCTACCATTGGTGGGAATGTTAACTGGTACAGCCACTGTGACAGACAGTATGGAGATACCTCAAATATCTATATATAAACCTACCATATGACCCAGCCATCCCACTCCTGGGAAATGAAATCAGCATTTGTAAAATATCTGTACCCCCATGTTTACTGCAGCTCAATTCACAATAGCTAAGACACAGAATCAACCCAAATGCCCATCATCTGAAGACTGGATAAAGAAATTATAGGATATATACAGCACGGAATACTACACAGTGGTTTAAAAATGAAATTCTGTTGTTTGCAACAAAATGGATGAAACTGAAAAACATTGTACTTAGTGAAATAAGCCAGTCCCAAAAGGACAAATACCTTATGTTCTACCTGATCTGTGATAACTAATACAGCACCTAAATGTAATTACAGAAGTTAAATTAACACTTCAAGATGCAATGACTTTGAACAGCCTTTGTCTCAACTGTTGAGGAACAGTTTTTTTTTTTTTTTCAATTTGTTGAGCTGTTTACTTAGTATGGAGTTAATCATATGTGTTCAAAGTCATTTGAAAATACATCTTAGTAAAAACAAGAATGGGAATATGACAGGAAGGAGGAAGAGGAGTAGTGTGTGGGTGGGAGGGCGGGTATGGTGGGAAGAATCACTATATTCCTAAAGTTGTATTTATGAAAAGCATGAAATTTGTATCCCTTTAATAAAAGGTTTCTGGAAAAAAAATTTTTTACACCATCATAAATCAACACTAAAGGCAGTCAGGAGTTTGGTGTTAACAACTTACAATAAATTACAGGAAAAGTAATTTAGATTTCAGACTATATTGCTGATTTTATATGAAATAATCTAGTTTTTACACTTAAAAAGAAAATGTATACACTCAGTGCTACTGCATATGTAAAGAGCTAAGAAAAAAGTGATTAACTGATTATAATCTACTCTAATTTTTAGTAAATAAACCCACACCAAGTAAACTTCATAAACTTTTCAAAGTGTTCATGATTTACTTAATAAAAATTTAAAAGGGAGAGAAGAATATTTCAATATTGTCATACATTTTTAAGGCCTAATTATTATTTATTATGCTCCCTGTGACACTGAATAGATTACAAAAATAATAAAATTATTATGGCTTATATGACAGAGACTACAAAGATGACATGGAAGTCCCACCATTTCACTTTTGTCACATATTGCCTGATAACACGCTGTTCCAGTGAAATGAGTAAAAAAGAAAGTGAACTTAAAGCTCATCATACCACATGTTAGAATTTGATTAATAAGTCAGGAATAAAGAATAGTGATCTATGACAAAAGGAATGATAATAGAAAAACCATAAGAAAGGAGTTAAATGGCACAATACTTTTTTTCTTATCAGTTTCTAAAATAAGCACAGGCTATTTTAAGAACCCCCCCCCCCCCCACAGAGCATATCCCCAGGGTTTATGCACAAGGAAAAAGTGTGACTCTTTTGAAACATTTTATCCAAATTCTGTGAAAATATAGAGTAGTCTTGGGATAAAGTGAATTGGAAAGAAAAACAAAAACATTTTAGGCTGGTACTTGGAGATATTTGAAGTACTCTAGGGTACTTCAGCAATCTATATGGGAACACTGATTTAAAACATACAACAAATTCTATTATGAATACCTTTATAAATGTCAACATTACTATAAAAGAAACAAAAACTCAGTGAATTCATATTATGACCTAAGGATTAGAGGATAAATACCAGATGACGTTTTCCAAATGATCCAAGTGCTCTTATATTTTGTACCCACAGTTTAGCATATGTGCTTTTTCTGCACTGTGTAGGAAAGAGAATAAAATAATAAAAAAGGAACATAGAGATCTAATTTTATGATTAGGATATGTGGATGGCAACAATAAAACAGGAAAACATGGGAATCTAATGCCATGGTTAAGAGAATTCTATAATTATTTTAATACTTGATAGTTTAAATCAAAATATAAAAAATATGGGGCAATCATCTGTGTTCAGGAAGCAATCTTTAAAAGCACTTTCAACAGATTAGTCTTCTGGGTTATAAAGAGAGAAGTCTGTATCACTGACCATTTCAAATGCAGCACTCAAATCTCCACATCTTTGTGACTCTATTTAGAATAATTACATGATAAAATTGTCATTCATGATTAAATTTCAGAAAAAAACCATTCATTATACATTAATCACTCAGAAGTCACTTTTTAATCTTTTTTGTTTTTATTATTCACATAGTATTTGCTTTTTAATTTTTTTATTTAAGGGCCAGCATTGTGGCATACCAGGTAACACCACCTCCTGTGACGCCAGCATCCCATAAGTGTACTGGTTCGTGTCCCTGCTACTCCACTTCTGACCCAGCCCCCTGCTAATCGCTTGGGAAAAGCAGCAGCAGATGTTCCAACTGTTTGGGCCCTGCCACTAAGGTGGGAAACCTGGATGAAGCTCCTGGCAACTGGCTTCAGCACACTGCTGGCCATTGCGGCCATCTGGGGAGTGAAACAGCACACAGAAGATCTCTCTTTCTCTGTCTCTCCCTCTCTTTAAGTAACTCTTTCAAAATAAACAAAGAAATCTTAATTTTTTTTTATTTGACAGGGCAGCAAGGATAGGAAGAAAAAGGGAGGAAATGAAAGGGAGAAGCTGGAATTAGGAGCTAGAGATCGCTAACGAAGTCAGCCACCCTGATATGCAAGTGTCTTAACAGTGAGAAAAATGCCTGTCCTTAGAAGCCGTTTAAATTACAAAATATTATATTGTAGAATTTCCATAAAACTTTAAAACAATAAGGACTTGAATCTGTGAAAAACAGAAACAAAAAATTTGAAATAAGGAAAAACCTCTTTGGGAAATTCTCTGAAGAGACAGCACAATTGAGGGATTTAAAAGAGTAAGACATACTAGAAAAGCCAGAATCAGAATTATCCATTTATTAAAATGAAACAGTAATTCTATCTGTCAAATGACAAACTCCTAGACAAAAGGAGTACATCAATAATTCCGACCTTAACTTCCACAGGAATACCAATATAATATTTCCCATCATTTTCCAAGTAATACCTAATAATATTTGTTAGAACCCAGGGAAAACCTGTAGAATGTGATTATGTAAGTTTAGGTGATAACCATGGTTCCTAACAAACTCAGGGAACTCACTACATTCAGATGCAGTACAACTGAGAAGTTGCTAAAACATTACACATGTTGTGAACGTCAGAGCCATGGTAAGTTACAAGGGATCTTAGAAATCTGTCATTTTTTGAGATTTGGAGTACAACTGATAATCACTCTCCCACAAAACAGACTTTCATATTACTTTTGGAGCTAAATAGCATGCTAGTTGAGCTATAAGAATTACAAAGCACAGGTCTTATTTTTCTTGTGTTTATATTACAAAGCAGCATATTCTTATTGTGAATCTACTGACTATACTCACAATCGAACAGTACAACATATTTACTAAAATTGACATTGAAAACCAACATCAGAATCAAAAAAATCCAGACATATCAGCATATTCCCTCAGATAAATCACTCCAACTTTTTCCCAGGCCTTTCCTTCTAAACCATACATGTATATATAAGAATATAAGTATGTGTGTGTGTGTCATAACTGTTCAGGACAAAATTTTATAACTTTGCTGACTATATCAGCAAAAGGAAATTATTTCTTCTTATGTACATTATCAAGAATCCAGAGCTGTTGCTATTATACCTTGGCAACAGTAAGCATGTGAGAAGTAAAACAAAATTAAGTAAAATCTAACTTGAAGTTTGCAGATATAAAAAATTTTAGCAATATAGAGTTTACTTAAAGGTGCCAGAATTATATGACATTATTCCCATTAATTTCTATGTAAAGATCAATGTATTACAGTAATGGCAGTTGGAGGGAACAAGGATAACGAAACATATAAGTAAATTTAGGAATTTCTTAGTGTGTTTAATTTTTACCAGTTCATAGCAGAGAGGGCCAAGAATCCTAGGCTAAGGCATTGGACCTTAAGATGAAATTTAAAGTGTCAGGAAACCTGAAAAAGTGGTGGAGTCAATATGAGAAATCTACCACTTACAATAATAAAAACACTGAAGCAAAATTCAGAGAAGTCTACAACTTTGCAGAAAAATGAACAGACTTTTAAAACCATTATACTACAAAAACAAAATAAAAACAATTTCATTATCATTTTACCAAGCTTGTATCTTACTGTAAAAATATCTTGTGGCTAAGATTATTTTTCCATTTTGAGATGTTACAAAAACCATTTGAGGAACCCCACCAAATTGGTAAGGCCCAGGATTCATGGGTGTAATTTTTTTTTTTTTTTGCAGAATATTTGGGAAGTTATTAAAATGGAAGACAACTGACCCTACATAAGGTCAGAAATCATTTTTTTTTTTTTTTTGACAGGCAGTTAGACAGTGAGAGAGAGAGAGACAGAGAGAAAGGTCTTCCTTCCATTGGTTCACCCCACAAATGGCCGCTATGGCCTGTGCGCTGCACCAATCCAAAGCCAGGAGCCAGGTGCTTCCTCCTGGTCTCCCATGTGGGTGTAGGATCCAAAGACCTGGGCCACCCTCTACTGCCTTCCCAGGCCACAGCAGAGAGCTAGACTGGAAGAGGAGCAACCGGGACAGAACTGGCGCCCCAACCGGGACTGGAACCCAGGGTGCCAGCGCCGCAGGTAGAGGATTAGCCTAATGAGCCACGGCACTGGCCTAGAAATCATTCTTAACCATAAATATTCAAAATGATTCCTAATATCTTTGCTTTAACAATGTGAAAGATTTAACAAAAAGATGAATTTCAAGGGAATAGTGCTGGTTTCTCAGAAAGAGATATAGATGTTAAGACCTAAATAAAAATCAAAAAATGCTAACAAATAATAAAAATTAAAAAATGCTAATAAGGGTATTGAGGAATATGTGACTCTCTAAATAAATTAATTTCTAGGTGAGCAAAATTCACTGGTAAACTATTCCATGCTTTAATTAAGTGGATATGATCGGTTTACTATTGAAGTTACTATTGAAATGCCTTTGAAAGATGAATAAGGATTAAGCTATGACAGGGTTACCTTAAGAAATATAAAAAAGACAACCTCTTGGGGTCTGCTCTTTAGAAAATACTGAATGCCATGAGCTACTTCAGGTATAGGAACATCATGTTTTTTATTCCCAATCAAAAAGTTTTTCTAAGAACTTAATGATAAATATGCATATTCCCAGCTTTTTAACCTTTCTACTCTTGAGTTCAGAGTTCTGCACTTTATAGAAGACCAAGTTATTTAAGCAAGAATAATGATCAAGTACACCATCTATGCACCTAGAGCATGAAGTGATGGGGCAGTTCCTGTTGGAGTTGTGTATTAAACAAAATTTAAATTTTATATCGAAGAGGGGGTATCTCCACATTAAGGAATGTTTACTGAAAGCAGATATGTGATGTTCTATTTACTTTTATATATTTCAAAACAAACTGCCATTGTATTCTATAAGCATTGAAGTAGCCAAATGATTAACACAAAATATTCTCAAAGCACAGGAAGGGATCTTAGAAATGATTTGGTCTCATCCTCCATCCAATGTAGGATTCTTTTCAGTTTCTTATAATAAAATATAATTTTATTCACACTGTTTTCTCAGTTTTATGGGAGTATTCCTGCATCCCTAAGCTCTTCATGACTTTATTATGTACATAAGGAGGCAGCTGAGCAAAATCCTCAAATGTTCCTTCTAACTCACTGATTCTTTCAAATTTTTTGTTAGTAGGAACTTACTGAGCCTAAACACCACGCATAGCTTCATGATTAATATTTTCATTGCAAATTTAAAGATATAGGTATTCTTAAACCACAAAAACTCAGATTCAAAGACTTTTTGTATTGAACTTTTTTAAAAAAACTATTTTATTTCACATTTAATAATAACAAATAATCATCCAGAAAAAATATTTCTTCATTCATTAATCTGAATGCCTCCTTGCCAATGAGTGGTACCATCTGGGATCACCTGATTTATGTTGTCATTATTGGAATAACTCACCGCTGTATCAATTCAGATGTACGGTTTATTTCTTTCAGTTATGCATTTACATCTCAACTACAATACACTTCTCAGGTATTACTCTTGTTTTTGCTCTTTGTTCAATAGGTGCTGGTAGGGGCATATGCCTGTCTTTGCAAATACTTAGTATATCCATCATAGTTTTAGCAAGTAATCAAGGGAGCCTACACATAATTTAACATAAATGGAAATAACATATTAGAAAGAATCAATTTTTAAGTTTAATTTGAGAGAAAAGGGAGAAGGCTAAGGTGAGTTAGGTAAGGTCTTCTGAGGCTCAGTGTTAAGTTACATGTCTCACAAAGGAAGGGTCACCTACATGAGAATATCGAGTCGAATCAGCAGTTACAAATGGAAAGACTTGTGAAATAGCTCAATATAACTTGCTGGAGATGAATATACTTGTCCGCAGTGTTCTAGGGCTAGTAATCATTTTTATTACTACTTCTATTTTGTCGACACTAGTTAGGTACCAACTTGACACAAAATAAGTTCTGTCTTCCAGATGTCCTTTCACTAGAGATATGAAGAACAGATCATTCTTTCTCTGACATGCAGTATATGTGGCCATAATCTTCAAAATCACCATATCATAAATTCATATCTACTTTGTTATTCATTTTCACCCTCAGGTCTTTTGGATCATTTGATGACTTTCAGACCTCACTCCTCTGAACACCTATTTTGTTTTATTGTTTTTCTCCTAATGCAGCAATAGTTTCTACTTTGGAGGCATAGACTCTCATTTGTTATTTCCACTCCACATTTTGAAGTTCTCTGGGTACCTTTACAATGCTTTGCTGCTCTCACTGCTATCTGTATCACCTCCTAATTTAATAGCATCTGTAAATTTCATTAACATGATTTCTTCTCCATTTTCTACACCAAGAATGGAGTAACATAACACTGACCTTTGCAGTACCTAGACACATTCTTCAACTTGATACACTGCCTTTTGTGGCTTACCAATATTTTTGATGGCTCTCTAGCCAGTTTTGAATCCATGTAATTCTACTTATAATCAGGCCAATTTGAATGAACTGTGCACAGTTTTCATGAGATGCTGCATGAAATGCTTCATTAATGAAATACTACAACTACTGTATTTTTTCAGTCCAGCTCCATCTTTATAATTTTAGTGGATTATATTTACTTCCTTTTTAATATGTGTATGATTCTTTTCATGTGAATACACAATAATCTTATTTTTTGACCACTCTAACTTTTAACTTCAGAATCCTTTTAGATACACAGAAAAGGTACGAAGATAGCGGAGTTCCCTTATACTCTTCACTCAACTTCTGTTCAAATCTTCTAAAACAAGACAAATTTGTCAAAACTATGAAATTAACACTGATATAACAATATGATTAACAGAATCACAGAATTCATTCTGATTCTACCTGGTTTTCCAATACGGTCCTTTTCTATGCCAGCATGATTGCGTATCACATTGCATTCAGTGGTCCTGTCTCCTTAGTCTCCAAAGATGCTTGACAGTTTCTCAGTCTTGATTTGTCATTACTGCTATAGATGGAATATTTGTGTTCTCTCCAAAATTCACGTTAAAACTCAATCTTCAAGGGTATTTGGAGGTGGGGCTTTAGGGAAGGGATTATGTCATGAGGGAGGAGTTCTTGTTAATAGGATTAGTGCCCTTATAACGGAGACCCTAGGGAGCTTCCTTGTCCCCTCAGCCAAATGGCTCACAGCAGGACAGAGGTCTCTGAGTCAAGAAGCAGGCCCTAATCAGACACTGCATCTATCCAGGACATGCCTCCATCTTGGATTTCCCAGCCTCCAGAATTGTGAGGAGTCTATGTTTGGTGTTAATACACCACCTAATCTATAGGATTATGTCATAACCAAAGACAATTATGTTGATACTCTTGAAGGATACTGGAAAGGTATTTTGAAGAATGTCCCTAAACTGGGGTTTGTCTGATGTTTTCTCATTATAAGTCTAGGGTTATTAGAAGACCACCAAAAAGGTGGTGTAAAATACCCTTCCTCAGGGTAAATTGCATAAATAGCACGTATCACCAGTGATGTTAACTTGGATTACTTGGTGTCTCCTAGGTTTCAGCATGGCAAGTTAGAATTTTTTCCATCTATGTATTCCTTGTTGGGATTATTATAATGCCATTGAGGTGGTAAAAACTAAGTCTTAGATTAGGGCAAAAACAAACAAAAAAACCAAAAAGATTTTTTATGCATAAAACACAGACAATACAAACAGTATATATATAGGTACATGTTGTATTTGTGCTAGATTTCACTAGAGCAGGGAGGATATTAGGAAAATATAGGCTCCTGCATTCAGGTGAGGGAAATAGTGGAAGGGCAGTGCTAACAAAAATGAAACAAAGACACACAAATACTGCTCTAGGACAAAAGTAAGCAAGCCGATCACTAAATCCAGACCATATTCAATGAGAAGGGACTTCAGCTCTCCCAGGAGGAAATATTCACATATAATTGGTTTCTTCTGTAAGAATACCTTTTTTAAAAGTCACCATTTTGATCTCTTTCACTATCAATAGTTTGGATATATGCTTTTGTGTGAGTTTGGATCTTTCAAGAAGCAAATCCCACCTTGAGATCAGACATGCAAAAAATTCCTTAGATTTACCCATAAAAGGTAAAAGGGAGAGATCAAAGGAAAACAGGAGAATCTTTGGGCTGTGAGGTAGGTCTAGTACTACAATGGAGAAAAGGAATGAGGCAGGACTGTGTGGCAAAAGGTTCAGACTGCAAACCATTCTAAGGAAGCTTCACCTAGGCTGATAGGGAGTGCTTGAACCAAAGTATACAAAGCTGGCCTGCATTTCCCAGGAAAGGATCTGCGTTAGAACCTTTACCAAAGGCAGACACTGCTGGGAAGGATCACTGAGGAACCATGGTCTTGGCAGGAATGAGGAGGTGGGTTCTAAAGAGCAGCACCTGGGGTGATCAGTCAGCAGATCTAAGCAGTATATTTTCAAGTTCACTGCTGACCTAATTTTATAGTCATACAGAAATACTTGAAATTATTTTGGTAAGCCTATCCACCTCCGTGGAAGGGCGATTCCCCCTGCCACTTTCCCCACTTCCGCGGGGGAGTGGCACACCGCCGGCCAGCTCTCTCGGGGGCTGCTCAGATGTTATCTGGATGTTCCCCTTAGATGTTCCTGGTGCATGGTGTCTCTCTCCTCCTTTATAGTCCTCTTCCACCAATCCCAACTCTGCTACCCACACGCCGAGTACGCTGCTCTCCTCCAATCAGGAGCAGGATCAGCTCCTGCAGGTTATTGGTCGAACTGGAGGCAGCTGTGTAAAAGTTGTTTACTCCTCTCCCAGCGCCATATTGTGGGAGAGCAGATGCATAGAATAAGTCTTAATTCCAGTAACTTAGTCTAGTCCGAGTTGCTCCCCACACACAGCTACTTGATGGCACTGTGGAACAATGAAAAGTAGGCAGAAACTAAGGAGACACAACCCTTTAAAGAAGGGAAACTAGAGGGCTGGCGCCGTGGCTCAATAGGCTAATCCTCCACCTTGCAGCGCCGGCACACCGGGTTCTAGTCCCGGTCGGGGCGCCGGATTCTGTCCCGGTTGCCCCTCTTCCAGGCCAGCTCTCTGCTATGGCCAGGGAGTGCAGTGGAGGATGGCCCAGGTGCTTGGGCCCTGCACCCCATGGGAGACCAGGAAAAGCACCTGGATCCTGGCTCCTGCTATTGGATCAGCGCGGTGCGCCGGCTGCAGCGGCGGCCATTGGAGGGTGAACCAGCGGCAAAAGGAAGACCTTTCTCTCTCTGTCTCTCTCTCTCACTGTCCACTCTGCCTGTCAAAAAAAAAAAAAAAAAAAGAAGGGAAACTAGAGGATGGGCCTTTGGCACAGCAGTCAAGACACCCTGGTGCACCAGCACCCCACTTCAGAGTGCCTGGGTTTGGGTCCTGCCTCCACTGCAGATTCAGCTTCCTGCTAATGCACATCTGAGGGGCAGAGGTGATCGTGCAAGTGCCTGGATCCCTGTCACCCACCTAGGAAACTAGACTGAGTTCCAAGGACCTCGCTTTGGATTGGCCCAGTCATGGCTGCTGCTGGCATTTGTGGAGTGCACCAACAGATGGAAGATTTATTTTCTCTCTCTGTTTCAAATAAAATAAAGAAATAAAAATAGAAAAATAAAGAAAGAAGGGAAGCCAACAGATCCTATCTATATTTATCTGGCTTTTCCAGTATGGTTACTCTCTGATCCATATAGTGCACTGGAACAGAACTTAAGTGGAAAGCAGCAGTTTTTTGGGTTGAGGAGTCACAGGTTTTAGTTTGAGGTTAATACAGCAACTGGCATTTTGAGATTCAATGACTATTTACAGCCTTTGTCTTTTCCATTGAGGAACAGTGTTTTCGTCTTCATACTATTTATTTAGCTCTTTTACTTAGTGTAGGGTTAACTTTATGATCATTAAGTAAACTAAAAGTAGATCACTGTAAAAATTAAGAGTGAGAATGGGAGAGGGAGGAGAAGGAAGGGTTGGAGTGTGGGCAGGAAGGAGGGTAGGGTGGAAAGTATCACTATTTTCCTAAGTCTATATATAGGAAATACATGGAGTTTATATAACAAATACAATTTTGAAAAAAAAAATAAATTAAAAATAAATTAAAAAAAAAAGCAACTAGCAATCAAAGGAAGAAATCTCCAAAAAGGCAAAGACTGGCAGGAGCAAGAGGGGAAGTTGCTTCAAAATCTGCATAATTCCTCCTCTCAAACCTTTGGGATTCCTGAACTACGATTATGCAGAATAAAATCAAGAAACCTAGAGCTAGGCAACACCTAAAAGGCTGAAACAGCTAAGTAAAATTTTAGCAGCTTCCCAGTGAAGTTGGGTCAGTTTAGAGGATGAGTTCCTTAAAATAAAGAGACCTGGTAAACAGTTCAAAATTTCTGTAAAGCCCAGAAGGGACTTAGCTGAAGAATAAGGTCCAGGCCTAAGACTAAGGAAAATACTTAGACAAATTTGAATAAATCCTAAAATCAAGCATCCTTATAATGAAGGAAATCACCAGTATACTAACTACTTGGTATCACAAGTTTGAAACTCTTCAGGGGAAGATAAAGAATCAAGATGCTCCCAAACATCATTTAGAATGGAAATACATAGTAAAAAAAAAAATACAGATAAAAGAAAATGTGGGGCTAGTGCTGCAAATCAGCAGGTTAAACTGCCAGCCGTTATGCCGGCATCCCATATCAGGGTACCAGTTCCAGTCCAGGCTGTTCTGTTTCTGATCCAGCTCCCAGTTAATGTGCCTAGGAAGGCAGCATTAGATGGTCCAAGCGCTTCAGCCCCTGTCACATACATGAGAGACCCAAATGTAATTCTAGTCTCCTGGTTACAGCTTGGTCTAATACCAGCCATTGCAGCCATTTGAGGAGTGAACCAGCGGATGAAAGATCTCTTTCTTGGGGCCAGCATAGTGGCACAGAAGGTAAAGCTGCTGCCTGCAGTGCCAGCATCCCATACGGGCACTGGTTTGAGTCCCAGCTGCTCCATTTCCAACCCAGTCCTCTACTATGGCCTGGGAAAGCAGCAAAAGATGGCCCAAGTCCTTGGGCCCCTGTACCCATGTGGAGACCCTGAAGAAGCTCCTGGCTCCTGTCTGTGGATTGGTGCAGCTCCGGCCGTTGTGTTCAATTGGGGAGTGAACCAACGGATGGAAGACCTCTCTCTCTCTCTCTCTCCCTCTCTACCTCTCCTTCTCTCTCTGTGTAACGTTGACTTTCAAGTAAATAAATCTTTAAAAAAAAAAAAGATCTCTTTCTCTGTGTGTCTCTCAATCACTATGCCTTTCAAATAAATAAATAAATATTTTTTTAAAAAGATACAGGAAAATATGAACCACAGTCAAAGGAAAAAAAAAAGATCTACAGATATTCTAGATGTTGGGATTAACAGACAAGCAGTTTAAACAGCTGTATATATGCTAAATAATGTACAAAGAAAGTAGGATATAATGGGTGAAAATGTCAGGAATTCCAGTAAAGATATGAAAACTGAAAATAAAATTAAATAAATATCCTACAACTGAATAATAAAATATCTGAAGTGACTGAATAAAATCATTAGATGAAGTTAATAGCAGATTGGATAGTTTAGAACAAAGATTTAGTAAACTTGAAGACATATCTCTAGAAATTATCTGAACTGAAGCACAGAGAAAAAAATATAAAATTAACAGAACTTCAGTGACATGCGTGATCAAGATTAAAAAATCTAACATTTATAATTGGAGTTCCAGCGGGAAAAGAAAAAGAAAATGGAGTAGAAAAATATTTAGTGACTATTTGGCCAAAATTTCTAAAGCTAATTTAAAAACATAGACCTGTATGTCCAAGACTCATAGAAAATCCCAAGAAAGATAAATACAAATAAAACCACAGATAGAAAGTCAAACTGCTGGAGACCCCAAATCATTTTCACTAAAATGGCAGTGAAGTCAAAGAGGGGAGCTCCTATCTTTCCTATAGCCAAAGCCAAGGCCTTGAAGGTCAAGAAGGCAATGCTGAAAAGTGTTCACATCAACAAAACAGAAGATCTCTACATAATCTACTTTACAGTAGCCCAAGAGACTATGGCTCTGGAGGCAGCCCAAATATCCATGAGTGAGTGAGCACTCATCAGAAAAGCAAACCTGAGCACTATGTCATAATCAAGTTCCCCCAACTACGAGTCTGATGTGGAGAATCCACAAGATATTCATTGTGGATGTCAAGCACAATCAGCATACATCAAACAGGCTGTCAGCAAACTATGATGTTAATGTGGTCAATATCAAAACCCTGATCAGGCTGACAGAAGTAGGAGTATGTTTGGCTCTTAACTATCATGCTTTGGAAACTGCCAACAAAATTGGGATCCTCTAAACCGAATCCAACTGGCTAACTCTAAATATGTGCTTTTCACCATTAAAACAACAACAAAAACTTAAAAGCAGCCAGAGGACCAAAAGATACACAGGGGAACAAGAAGAATGATGACTGACTTCCCATTAGGAACAACAGAACAGAGATCACAAACAACTTTTATCTCTATGTAATAAAGGGGAAAGTCACCCTAATATTCTATAGCCAGTAAAAATATCCTTCAAAAATTAAGGTGAAATAGACTGTGTCAGATAAATGAAAGCTTAGAGAATGTGTTAGTTTACATGGGGAAAAAAAGCTAAAGGAATCTCTTTATGTTGAAGAAATTTCACATAAAAATAAGATACATGAGGGGTCGGTGCTGTAGTGCAGCAGAAGTTGCGGCCTATGACTCCAGATCCCATACAGGAGTGCCTGTGTGTGTCCTGGCTGGTGTTTCAGATCCAGGTCCCTGATACTGTACCAGGAAAAGCAGAGAAAGATGGCCCAAGCACGTGGAGCCTTGCCACTCACATGGGAGACTCCAATGGAGGGAGTTCCTATTCCTGGCTTCAGCATGGCTCAGCCACGACCATCACAGGCATTTGAGGAATGAACCAGCAGATGCAAAATCTGTCTCTCCCTCACTCTAATTCTGCCTTGCAAATAAATAAAAAATAAAACTTAAAATATATGAGAAGGAATAAAAAGCACTAGAATTGTAAATATAAGACATAAATTCTCTAAAATTCTTTAAAAGTCAAATGACTTTTCCATAAACAATGCTCAGAAAACGGGAGACCCATATGAAAATGAATAAAGGTGAACCTTTACCTTACACCATACACAAACACAAAGATGGAGTAAAGCCCTAAATATAAGCACTAAAACTATAAAAAATTTAGAAGAAAACACAGGGAAAATTTTTATGACACTGTATTTGGCAATGACTTCTTGGATATGTTACCAAAAGCAAAGGCAACAAAAGACACATTGTACTACATCAAAATTAAGAACTGCTATGTGGACTAGAGTAGCGGCACAGTGCGTAAAGCCACTGCCTGCAATGCCAACATCCCATCTTGTGCCAATTCCTGTCCTGGCTGCTCTACTTCCAATCCAGCTCCCTGGTAATGGCCTGGAAAAAGCAGTGGAAGATGGCCCAAGTGTTTGGGCCCCTCCCTGTCACCATGTGGGAGACCCAGAAGCAGCTCCTGGCTCCTGGTTTCAGCCAGTCTCAGCAGATGGAAAATATCTTTCTTTCTGTCTCTCCCCCTCTCTCTGTAACTCTGACCTTCAAATAAATAAGTAAATGATTTTTTTAATGTACTATGCAGAAAAGGATACAATGACTGAAGAAGTAATTTATAGCATCAGAGAAAATACCTGAAAAACATGCGAGTAGATCTCACATACTGTTGATATTCAGAATACAGAAAGGACTCTGTGGTGGGCATTTGACCTAGCAGATGAGATGCCATTTAGAACAGCACATCCCACATTGGAGTGTCTAGCTTTGAGCCTCAGATCTGCTTCTGATTCTAGCTCTGGGCTAATATGCTCACTCTGGGAGGCACCAGGCATTGGTTCAAGCAGTTGTGTCACTGCCGCCCACAGAGGAGACCTGGTTTGGGTTCTTCCAGCTTTGCTCTCAGCAGTAAACTGTGGGCCTTTGGGGAGTAAACTAACAGATGAGAGATCTCTGCCTATTTCTGTGTCTGCCTCTCAAATACAAAAAGTAAAACAAATAAAAACTAAAGAATCTCTGCATCACAACAACAAAAAATAAATTTAAAAATTATTTGACTATACATATCTCCAAAGGAGATATACAAGTGGCAACAAACACATGGAAAGATGCTTAAGATCACTAATTAGGAAAATTCTAATAGAAACAACAATGTTACCTCAAACCTATTAAAATGGCTACTATGACCTTAAAAACTAAAAAATAAGGGCCTTAAAAATAAAGAAAATTCTGATACACACTACAATGAGCATGAAATAATGCAGTCAGAAAAAGGCAAATATTGTCTGATGTCACTATGCTAGTACCTAGAATAGTAAAATTAATAGAAAGTAGAGTGGTGATGGGGGAGAACAAATAGAAAGCTGTTGTTTAAAGGCTAGGGTTTCAGTTTTATAATATGAAAAGAGTCCTAGAGATTGGTAGAACAATGTGAATAACAAGACTGAAATGTACAAATTACACAATTTTAAGGTTATTTTAGTATGAGATTTTGTAATGTCAATTCAAGGTAGAATGCAATAATCTAAGTACATACACTGTACTCTACAAAGCAATTACTTAAAACCCCCCAAGTATTTAAAAGAATATACAACAGAAATAAAAAACACTCATTAACCTAAAGGTGAGAAAAAAAGGACAAATAAACAAAACAGAGGGGACAGCAGAAAACAACTATTACGTCAATGAACATAAATTCAAACAAATCAATAATTATAATGTAAATGAATTAACAATTAAAATTGCTGCTGTTCAAAAATATACTAACAAATTTTAACAGCCCATTTGAATACTTCTTCTAAAAACATGATTATAAATATTTGCATTACAGAAATGATGCCTCCATTAAGTCAATTCTGATTTTTCCCATGTATCATGGTTACATAGAAATCTGTATAAATGTCCATCTACTATTATAAACATTATAGATGTTTTAAAAATGCTTCTAATACAACAAACTGTTAGTGGCAATTTCCAGAATATAAAAATGATGATACAAAGCTAAGAAAATATCTAACAGGTGGATTGTTTTAAGGAGAAGTTTTCTTTTTCAGTGAATTGTAACCTTTTCTTCTAAATTCTGTCTCACTCTTTTCTTTCCAATTGCTTCTATGGTCTGTATGTTTTCAATTTTTATAGAGCTTATAAAATAGAATGTAACAAGACAGATGATCTCAATTTGTTATGAAAATTGTTTATATATCCACTCAGTTTGCAGAGTCAAGTTCATATAAGCAAACATTTTTTAATAGTGGTAAGGCAGAATGAAACAGGGAAATTAAAGCATTTCCCATACGTATATCACTATATATCACTCCTGTCTCTTTTGTAAGCTACTACATATCATTAATATAATGTTTGAGAACCCTTTCTGCATTCCTTCACAACTACTTTTTTAATTATCATATATGGCTCTCATCTTGGTGCTGCTAAAACAACAAAATTAATTTAAGATAGACAAGTAACTTTTCAACTGATTTTTTTGATGTTGTTCAGACAACAAAATTTTATAAGTCAGATATAATAATGCTACAAACTTGCTACTGTCCCAAGATTAAAATCACCTTAAGAAAGTAGCTACAGATAGCACGCCAATTATATTTTTTACCTGTTTCAAGTAAACATGATACTTCTAGATATTTTCTATTTTGGGTTGTGACACCTCAATAACTTTTCTGCTAGTAGTTCAAACATTAAAGAGTGGGGAGTGAACCAGCAGATGGAAGACTTCTTTTTCTCCCTCTCCTTCCCTTTCTTCCTCTCCCCCCCTCCTCTCTACCTAACTCTGATTTCAAAATAAATAAATCTTTAAAAAGCGTTTACATTACCCCATCTGATGTTTACCAATCTGCAAAAATGATGAAAAGTAACATTTAATTAATATTAACAACTACTACTGATAACAATATATGAGAAACTTTAAATCACTTTACATTCTCTCCTCATTTTGTCCTCACTAGAAAGTTGTGTGGTAGACACTATTGCCTCCATTTCCAGATACTAAAACTGACTTCAATGAACTGTTTGATAATATGCAATAATTTACAGTTGGTACATAATACAGTACTGAAACAGTATCAAAATTGAGAGTTCTACTGAATTTTGCCAATAACATTTCTAAAACCTATTAATATGCCAAACTTATAAAGAAAGTTTTTCTTTACTTTGTCTGAAATAGGCTGAAGCAGAACTCTAGGAAGTCTACCTGGAAATATATAGCTCACTCTGAAGAAATTTTGTAAAATGTACATTAGCATCAAAGAATCAAGGCTAAATCCTCATCACACCAAAACTATTTCCCAGTCTTCAAATTGGATACTAAATACAAGGAGAATGTTCTAGACTTTTTTGTTGACAGTTTTCAATGAGAAGGCTACACTGCACACATGTGAGGGTTTATTTGTTACTGAGGAAAAGCTTAATGTATCCCAACAAATAAAGTAATATTAATTATGCCTTTAGAGTTACTTATATACTGTTTAAAAGGTACTTTTAATTACCCTGCTTATACAACACAGAAGTCAGGTACTATGTTAACATCAAGCCTCCAGGTTTAGCATTACTTAGATATTCTATGCTCTGGACTCTTAGCTATAGAACCTTGTACTGCCAAATCTAATCAAACTTCTCTAAAACTAGGACAATTTTATTAAATTCTTATGGGAATTAGTTGTGTTTCTTCAGTATCTATCTCATCAATTTATAAAACAGAAGAATAAAATATTCATGCTGAATGGCCAGAATATTTACTCTCAAAGGAAAAATGTATCTGGAAAACCCAAATAATTTAATGTTAAAAATAATTTAATAAAACAACTCACTAATTGATAGGTTAATGCAACAATCCTCAAAAAAACAAAAACTAAATTGATTTCCTATTCATAGATATATAGACCTATTATTTGTGGTAAAATGCACAGAACATAAATTTACTATAATCTTTTTAAGTGTGCAAACTGGTAACATTCAGAACATTCACAGTATTTTGCAATCACCAGTATGTATTTCCAGAACTTTTCCATCATGCCAAATACAAACCCTTCTTACAAAGCAGTATCTTCCTATACTCCCTTATCTCGCATCCCAGGCTTACCTCTAATCTATTTCCTGTATTTATGACTCCTACCAGTTTGAATCATACAATATATGTACTTCTGTTTATATTTTGGATAACATGGTATTTTCAAAGTCCATTCATGTTGTAGCATGTGCTGTATTCCTTCCTTACCAAAGTTTCACCTTCTGCAGTTTCAGTTATCATGGTCAATATTGGTCCAGAAATAAACACTTCATGTGTTTTACACTGCAAGCCATTCTGGGCAAATACAATAAAACCCTGTGTCTTCCCATGCCATCACCATTTCATCCCCTTGGGACCTGAAATCCTCTTTGTCCAGCATATTCATACTCTATATGCTACCCTCCTGTTAGTCACTTGGTATTTCTTATCAGTTACCAAGTAGACTGGTAATTAACATAGTGCTTATTTTCTTTCTGTTCTTTTTTAAGATTATTTGAAAATGAGAGTTGCAGAAAGAGAGAGACACACACCTTCTATCTGCTGTTTCACTCCCCTAATCACCACAATGGCTCTGAAAGGGCCAGGCGGAAGCCAGGAGCTTAATCCAGGTCTTTCACACGGGTAGCAGAGGCCCAATGTTTTGGAACATCTTCCTCTGCTTTCCCATGACATTAGTGGAGAGCAGCCAGGACATGAACCAGCGCCCACATGTGATGCTGGTGTCACAGTTGGCAGTCTCACACATCACACCACAACACCAGCCCCTATGGTACTTATTTTCATATAACCCTTATGAAATAGCCTAAGGCTAAGTCACATTATCCACTGCACTTTATCTTACTATCCAGGCATTATATCATCTCACATTATCACAAGAAGAAGGGTGAATATAGTACAATAAGATATTTTGAAGTGTGTGCATTTGGCCCAGCGTTTGTCTGCATTCCATGTCAGAGTACCTGAGTTAGATACCCAGCTTTGGCTCCTGACTCTGGCTTCTGGTTATGTGAATCCCAGGAGGGCTTCCTGTCATCCATTTGGGAGGTCTACACTGAGTTCTAGGCTCCCAGGTTCAGCCTATCTAAGGATATTTGCAAACATCTGGTAAAAGAACCAGAGTATGGGAGCTCTCAGATTAAAAAACAAAACCAAAAAATTTAAAAAGGTATCCTGAGACGCTCACATTCATATAACTTTTACATATAACTTATTACAGTGTATTGTTATAATTAGTCTATCTTACTATTGCTGCTATCTCTTACTGTGCCTAACATAATTTTTTTTTTTTTTTGACAGGCAGAGTTAGACAGACAGAGAGAGACAAAGAGAAAGGTCTTCCTTTTTCCATTGGTTCACCCCGCCAAGTGGCTGCTACGGACAGCACGTTGCAGCAGGCACGCTGCTCTGATCTGAAGCCAGGAGCCAGGTGCTTCCTCCTGGTCTCCCATGCAGGTGCAGGGCCCAAGGACTTGGGCCACCTTCCACTGCCTTCTGGGGCTACAGCAGAGAGCTGGACTGGAAGAGGAGCAACCGAGACAGAATCTGGCGCCCCAACCAGGACTACAACTCGGGGTGCCGGTGCTGCAGGTGGAGGATTAGCCTAGTGAGCCGCGGCGCCAGCCTAACAAATTTTTTTTTTTAAGAATTATTTTATTTATTTGAAAGACAAAGAGAGAGGTAGAGCCAGAGAGAGAGAGTTCTTTCATTCCGGTGGTTCACTCCCCAAATGACCGCAGCAGCCAGAGCTGAGCTGATCCAAAGCCAGGAACCAGGAGCTTCTTCCAGGTCTCCCACGCAGGTGCAGGGGCCCAAGGACTTGGGCTATCCTCTACTGCTCTCCCAGGCCACAACAGTGAGCTAGACTGGAAGTGGAGCAGCCAGGAGCAGCCGGGACTTGAACTGGTGCTCATATGGGATGCCGGCACTGCAGGTTGGGGCTTTAAGCCACTGTGCCACAGAGCCGACCCCTGCCTAACATAAATTTTATCATAGGAATGTATGTGTGTACAGAAAAAAACATGGTATGTATCGGGTTCAGTATAGCTGAGGTTTCAGGCATCCATGAAGGGTCTTGAACATATATCCTTCACCTCATAGGGGACTACTAGAACTTCACTCCTTTGTACACCTGAAAAATATTCCTTTCTATGAGTTGATCAGTTAGTGGACATTAGGGTTGTTTCCACTTTTGGTTACTGTAAATAATGCTGTAATGAACATTGTTGTACATGTATCCATTTGAGTCTGTGGGAAAATACCCTATGAGTGTAACTGTTGTGTTTTACATTTTCAGGAATTGCCAAACCATTTTCCACTCCACTAGCAAAGCAAGAGAGGTCAAACTTTCCTACAGTTTTGCTAACATTTTTTTTTAAATAGCAATCCTAAATGGGTATAAAGTTGTATCTTAAAGCTTTTGATTTGCATTTCCCTCATGACTAATGAAACTGGCCATCTTTTCATGTGTTTACCAGATACATTTATATCTTCTTTGGGGAAATACCTTATTCAAATCCTTTGTCTATTTTAAAAGCTGGGTAGTCTTTTTATTGTTGAGTTGCAACAGTTCTTTATATATTCCTAGATATTATATCCTAACCAGATCTATGATTTGCTAAATATTTTCTCACATCTGTAGAGAACCTTCACTCTATTGATAGTGTTCTTTGACACGCAAAATGTTTAATTTTGTAGAAGTCAGATTGTCTTTTTCTTTTGATGTCTGTGCTTTTGGTGTCACTTTTAGGAAATCATTGCCAAATCCTTTACCCCTCCCTCTGTTATCCACAAAAGACCTCCAAGAAATGCAGGTTTGGCTAATGATGGGTACCATTAATATGATCATGACACTTTCACCTATCACTTTTTATTTCCTTTCTTTTTTTAAAAAATATTTATTTGAAAGGCAGAGTTACAGAGAGAAGGAGAGACAGAGTTTCTCCATCCATTGGTTCACTCTCCAATTGGCCACAACAGCTGAGACCGGGCCAGGTTGAAACTAGGAGCTTCACCAGGGTATCCCACATGGATATAGGGGCCCAAGGCACTGGGCTAGCTTCTGCTATTTCCCAGGTGCTGGATCCAGGGTACTTGATCAGAAGTGGAGCAGCTGAGACTCAAACTAGCAACCATATGGGATGCCAGCATTGTGGATGGAGGCTTAAGCCACTATGCCACAATGCCGGCTCCTGATTAAAAAGCTTACTTTATAATGGTATTCAAAATGGAAGCCCCCAATGGATTAGAAGAAATCTGAAGGGTTACTTCTTTAATACAATTACAATCTCTCACTATTTTTTGGTGGGGGGGCACATCTTAAGTTATGCTGCATCATAATCAATCAGCTGTTTCTTATCACCAACTTGTGTTCAACTGAGAGGAACCCCATAATTCTAGAGACGTTCCTCTAGTTAAGACTCAGTTTCAGAAGCCTCCCTATGCTCACCCCGCAACTCCTGCAGTTCTCATTTACATTAGATGGTGTCAATATTCTTGACACCTTTATTTTTTTTTTTTTTTGCTTTCTGCAGATTTTCTTCCCATCTTGTCTTTCGTGTACTACCTTCTTCAACATTCTTAAAAGGACAATACTCTCTAACTTTTCTTTATTGTCCTCATCTTTCTCTTTGCTATCTTAGAAATCATTACTATATAAAGGTTTTCCAATTTTTTCTTTACCCTTACTTCTTTCCCAGGATCTGAAATGGCATTTTTAACTTGCTGAATAGTTTCATGGATGAACTTTATTTCCTTCTAAACCAAATTCTCAGTATCTATTAATGGCTTATCATGCTACCTGTCACTCAAGATTTAATCTTTAGAATTATTTTTCAATCTCCCTCTTGCCCACTCACCATGGTCAACAGATCAGTGGGTTCTTAGATTGAGGTCTTAAACTGAAATGGATTAAAAAACCTAAATCAAAATCAAGAGAAAGGGTTGTTAAAAATGCAGATTCAAATGCTTCACCCTAGACTAACTGAAAAGGTTTTTAAGGATGGAGCCCAGAAATTCGCTTTTTAAACATCCCACAGAAGACTCAGGCACACTGCATTTTGAAAACTGCATTACATCAAGTTTCATCTAATTCTGCTCATTCTACCTTTCAGGGTCTCTCATCCATTTCTTTTTCCTTCCTACTGCCTCTATCCTAGTTTAGGGCTGCTTCATCTCTTAGCTGGATGTCTGTAATAGGATTTCCCTGCCTCTAGGATATTTCCCACTCTAATTTGTCCTACACACTGAGGTCTTATTAATCTTACTAAGTCAGAGCTCTGTTCATTTAATGTGACAAGAATTTATTGAGGGTATACTATATACCAGGTGCTCTAGGGCACTGAGCTCTGAGTAAGGCTGATCATCAGAATTACTAAGTAGGGGAAATCTTTTCAAAGCAAACTCTGCCACTTCTCCAGGCCTTCTAAATTAGAGTCATCAGCACGAGATATTCTTGCATATTTATAACAAATTGGGAGAAAATACACACATATGCAAATAACCACCATATAGTACACCAGTTAACTGCTGTTTTTAAAGACCAGCTGCCACAAAGAGATTCTCACTGCATTAAATATCTTCAGAAGCCGGCGCCGTGGCTCAATAGGCTAATCCTCCACCTTGCGGCGCCGGCACACCGGGTTCTAGTCCCGGTCGGGGCGCCGGATTCTGTCCCGGTTGCCCCTCTTCCAGGCCAGCTCTCTGCTATGGCCAGGGAGTGCAGTGGAGGATGGCCCAGGTGCTTGGGCCCTGCACCCCATGGGAGACCAGGAAAAGCACCTGGATCCTGGCTCCTGCCATCGGATCAGCGCGGTGCGCCGGCTGCAGCGGCGGCCATTGGAGGGTGAACCAACGGCAAAGGAAGACCTTTCTCTCTCTGTCTCTCTCTCTCACTGTCCACTCTGCCTGTCAAAAATTAAAAAAATAAATAAATAAATAAATAAATATCTTCAGTAACAACCCAGTTGAATGAAAACTTCTCCTCTTCTAATTTCTCATAGAACCTTTTCTACAACTTTCTTAAAGTCTTATTTTTATCATGCACTATAATTATTTTTAATTATCTCATTATCTCACTTTCTTTACACTTGCATTTGAAGATAGCACCTTGGTTTTATCAGTACATTTAGCATCAAAAGGAAATTTTGGGGACAAGTGTTGTGATTAAATTTCTGCCTGCAGTGCCACCATCCCATATAGATGCCACTTCATGTCCTGGCTGCTCCCCTTCTAATCCAGCACTCTGCTTGTGGCCTGGGAAAGCAGTGGAAGATGGCCTAAGACCTTGGGCCCCTGTGCCTACGTGGGAGACCCAGGAGAAGCTCCTGGCTCCTGGCTTTGGATTGGCCCAGCTCTGCATGCTAAGGCCATTTAGGAGAGTGGACCAGAAGATGGAAGACCTCTCTGTTTTTCCCTCTCTCTGTAACTCTAACTCTCAAATAAATAAACCTAAAAAAAGGAAATTTTTTGAGTTATTTACAAGATAACATGAATTAAAAAATTACTTGTGGGGCCAGCGTTATGGCATAGTGGGTACAGCTGCCACCTGTGGTGCTGGCACCCCCATATGGGCACCAGCTCAAGTCTGTCTGATCCACTTCCAATCCAGCTCTCTTCTATGCCTGGGAAAGCAGTAGAAGATGGTCTAAGCTCTTGGACCCCTGCACCCATATGGGAGACCTGGAAGAAGCTCCTGGCTTCAGATCGGCACAGCTCTGGTGTAGAGAGAACCAGTGGATGGAAGACCTCCCCACCTCTCCACCTCTCCTCTCTCTGTGTAACTCTGACTTTCAAATAAATAAATAAATCTCAAAAAAAAAAATGTGTATAGTAGTTCTCTTTTATCTGGAGGAATATGTTTCAAGATCCCAGTGGATAACTGAAGTCATGGGCAGTACTAAAGCCTATATTATGTTTTTTCTTATGTGTATGTACCTACCATAAAGTTTAATTTACAATATAGGCATGTAAGTGATTAACAACCATAACTAAGAATAACATAGAACAATTATGACAATATAAGGCAATAAAAGTTTATACTTTGGGGCCGGTGCCACGGCTCACTAGGCTAATCCTCTGCCGGCAGCGCCGGCACCCCAGGTTCTAGTCCTGGCTAGGGCGCCGGATTCTGTTTGGGTTGCTCCTCTTCCAGTCCAGCTCTCTGCTGTGGCCCGAGAAGGCAGGGGAGGGTGGCCCAAGTGCTTGGGCCCTGCACCTGCATGGGAGACCAGGAGGAAGCACCTGGCTCCTGGCTTCGGATCAGCGCAGAGCGCCGGCCACAGCGGCCATTTGGGGGGTGAACCAATGGAAAAAGGAAGACCTTTCCCTCTCTCTCTCTAACTCTGCCTGTCAAAAAAAAAAAAAAAGTTTATACTTTGGGACCACTATTAAATAAGGGTTATTTGAACACAAGCACTGAGATAATATAACAATCTGTTAATTCACATTGTTACCAAGTGACTAACTGGTAAAAAGATAACTGACATTGTGGGAGGGAACCAAGATTTCAACAGGCTACTCAGAATGGAATTTTCTACTTAATGTTTTTGTGTGCGGTTGACCAAAGATAAATGAAACTATAGAAGTAAAATTCTAAGTAAGTGGGTACTACTGTAGTTATACTATCTCAAAACAGATGTCCTTGTAAATTCTGAATATATGTTGACAAATTTGTAGATCTTAATTTCAGTATGGCACTTACTGCGGTTCCTTCAATACTGCAGGTATCCGAAAAGAAAATTAACTATTAACCAACAAGGTCTGGGAAAGCGTCTCTGCATATGTAAAAAACATACTTAATATGTTCAATATCCACTATAAGAGATTTGGAGTCCCAAAATAATAATATAGTAATTTTAGCAAATTGATGGTCCATTAATCAAAACAGCTCAAACTGGTGGTTTTTTTTGTTTGTTTGTTTGTTTGTTTGTTTTGGTGGTGGTTGAGGGGAGAAGGGCAGTCAACAGTTGCTGACAAATCTTAATCTGAATGCCTTATGCCTGGGCCAATATACTGATTTACTTCAGGTTCTACCATTCCCTATTCTTTTACACTTATCTAATTTATACATTCATGTCATCCATAGGTTTAAACAAGAGAATTCTTAATGGTGACAGTTAATTGCTCCCAATCAATTCGTTTTTCGAGTGCTTATACTGCTATGGGTTTAACTGTGTCTCCTTAAAATTTATGTGGAAGTTCTAGCCCCTAGTACCTCAGAAAGTAGTCATATTTGAGAAAGAAGGTCTTTAAGGTGGAAATTAAATTAAAATAAGATACTTAAGGTGGGTTCTAATCCAGTATGACTAAGTCCTTGCAAGAAGAGAGCATTTGCAGACAGATGTGCACACATACGTAGCAATGACCATGTGAAGAGACAGGGAAGAGACAGTCATCTACAAGTTAAGGAGAGAGGCTTCAGAAAGAAATCAATTCTGCCTACACCTTGATATTGGGCTTCCACTCTATAGAAGAATGAAAACAATTTTTATTGTTTAATCCTCCCCATCTGGTCCTTTGTTTGGTGGTGCTAGCAAACTAATAAAGCTACAAATTACACTCACTTAGGTACTTCTAACTACATCAAAACTTGTTTACCTTGCTCAAGACACTACCAGATACAGAAGTAAAAACAATTCTAAGTAGCTCAGACTCTAGAGGAGGCAAGTTATTAACATAAATAAGAAACATTATAAAGCATACAGCAAAAACACCAAATAAAGAATATATTTATAATTCTATAGGCAACCGAGAGAGGAAGTTTTGACTTTGGGTTAGATTATAAAAGATTCATAATTTGAGCTGAATCTTAAGAATAAACAGGATTCAACCAAATAGGAGAAGAAAATTACTAGGGTAAAGGGGAATACCTATTACTACAATGAAAATTTTTTTCCTTCTAAATATACTTCACTGAAGTTCAGTCTCCTGTTTCTGCTATCTACACTCTAAAATTATGTATTTTTAAATAGCCTAAGTACTAAATTTGGGTACTTTTTTCCCTGCCAGATAAATAACAGTTCAACTTACTTTGTTCAGTAAAATACTGACATCCAGAGGATACTTTGGTTCATTGCTAAGACCTCTGGCTCTTGCTAGGTTGGTTTTATTTTCACATGGTTTATGTAGGCATGAAAATGTTCCATGAATCAGCTCATGGAACATTTTCTTTTGAAAGCCTGGGTAGTTTTTGATCTCTTGCCTATTTATCAAATCTCATCACACTATAGGGCTCCACAACACAGGTGGCTTGTGCTTTCTTAAGTGCCTCTTCTTAAGAATATATTACTCAGTTCATCAATGTTTCATACCTAAGTATTCTAAGGTATTTAATTTTTTATTTAATGAAGTTTCAAACCTTTAGGCTGAGGAAGTTACTCAGACTATTTCATCTAAGCTGCTGGGAAAGTGCTCTGCAAAGCAGGGAGTTTTCAAGATGGAATTTTAAGAAAGGAGTTGGCAGGAGCCTAAACACAGAGAGACCTAAACTTTCATAGGTCGTTCCCTGCCTTAACTGTAGAGACTGAAATTTGTCATAAGTAGCTAAGTCTAAGTTTTGCTAAGGTTTTCTGCTTTATTTTGGTAACAAGAATTTCAAGAATTTAACAATGACTTTGTTAAAAGTTGTGATCTTAAAGCTGTGATTTTTTTTTTAAGGAATTTTATCTAGGGTTGATGTTGTGGCTCTGTGGGTTAACTTGGTCTTTGGAATGCCTATACCAGAATGCCTGGTCAGGTTTCCATCCAGCTTCCTGCTAATGGAGGCAGCAGATGACAGCTCAAGGGTTTGGGCCCCTAACACCCAGGTGGGAGACCTGAAGGGAGTTGCAGGCTCCAGGCTTTTGCCTGGCTGTTGAGGGCATTCAGGGTATGAACCAGTTGATGGAAGATCTTTTTTCTTTGTTCATCTCTCTCAAATCTTTAAACAGGAGAATTATGTCTGTAGAAAGCATTTTCTCCTCTTATTTCAACATTGTTTTCTTTCATAAATGAAATAACCTTAAGAGACCATCACTGTCAAGTGAGAGGCAAAAGGAGCTTTAACATTTGGCTTAAATTATTTTAGATGAAAACGATTCTCCTGAAGAAAGCTGGAGACTCAGCTGAATTAGTTTGATTCTTCTAATGGTTTGGTTCAAACCACAAGTGCATCTTACCATTTGCCTTCCGATTTTTTGGGCAACTAAGGCATTAAGTTAGAGAATCAATCAGAGTTACAAAAAATAAAAAGATGTCAGGCACTGGTCCGTTATCCAATTCAGGTGAAATTTTGGGGTCACAAAGAACCAGAATTGTGAATTTAATTGTAACTCAAAATGTAGCACAGACTACAGGCTGCAAAATGGGTTTAGTGCAATTTTTAAAAAACAGTGAGAAGTTACTGATTAAAGATCCAAAATTTCGACTTTTTTTTTAAAGCTATCAGCATGTGTGTGACAAACTGAATTCGGTGACGTTAACTTACTCTCGTAGAAAAAGCAGGCGGTAGTACCACACGCTTACCTTAGGCAACCAGCTTGCACTTTATAACTGCACAGGTAAATCGTTTGGTGAGACAGAAGGATAAAGGAAACGGAGCTGGTGCCCTTATCCTAGCACAGCACCAGCCCAAGTCCTCCCAGTCCACCTAGTCCTAGCAGGGCGGCTTTCCCGCCGAGTGTTGGCTACAGACCGGAAGTCACCTCAACCAGCGCCCCCGGAAGCCGTCGTCTTGGCAACACGGTATCCGCCCACCCTCTTGGCCTTAGCCACGCCCACTTTCTTGGTTGTCTAGGGACGGCCGGGCTTCGATTGGTCTATCTCCCCTTCACTCTGGGAGATGTTGAGAACGCTAGGCTCTGGAGACCGTATTCGAATCTGTGGCGCGCACAGTGTGCAAGGTGTAGCGTGCAGCCGGCGTCCTGCTGGAGCCAGCGGTCCTGAGGGTGAGCGACCGTGAGGGCAGCGCGACTGAAGGGCGGCCGGCGCTGGAGGGGCGCTGAGTCAAACAGGCGCCTCCAGTTGGCGGCCCTCAGTGCGCTGCGCGTCTTCGCTGAGGCGGAGGACGCCCTCCGGTTGCCTTCTCGCAGCCTCCCGTTTTCCCCCTCAGGACGTTGTCTTCGCGTCTCAGATACGTCACGGCTAGCTCGTTTCTGTCGCCCCAGAAGAAAGGCTCTCCCTAACGCTACCTTCTCTCTTCAGAAAGTGTTCAGCTCCCGTTTCTCCCTTCCAGAAGCAACGCTAGGGCCCCGACGTGCGTGCACGTCCCCCAAGTGCATTTTACTCCCCCGTGGTCTCTTCGATAGTTACGCCCCTCGTATTCGTCGCCGTTTTTATCAGAATGTGTGCGTGACAGGCAAAGCGTCTACCACACAACCTGGAGAACTTCCAGCTCCTCAGAAATGAGTCCAGAACGGTCCTCAGCTCGGAAGGGCGCTGCCGCCCTACTGGGGACGGCGTGGGGGAGGGGGAGAGAGGGTCGCGTGGACAGCAGCGAGGGAAAGCACTTTGTAAGGCGCTACAAAAAAATGTAAGTTATTGATGAGTTCCTGTCGAAAACAAAGATATTTCTTTGCTGGGGCCCTGTCGATGCATGCATTTCATATCGGGGTTAGGAATTTGTTCAGAGTGAAAAGAAAGCCAATAGGTCTGTTGGAGACCGACGCAAAGCTGTGAAAGCAGCTACTGATTGGCGTTGCCCTTCCCCTCTCTAGTACGTGCAGTGTCCAAGGATATTCGACCATTCCAGGAGCTTTGCAGACAGCTTTTCCTACGTCCCCTATCTGGGACTTTGAACATCCTCTTCTCTTCTACTTTAATGATTCAAAATGAGCTTTTGTTTTTACGGCCTCTAGAGTCGAAGTTAACTTTTCCCGTGTTTGAAGTCAGGGTTCCTCTTCAGAACCAGAAAAGAACATTGGTGCTCTTTTCCAGAATATAAAACACGCGATTTAAAAAAAAATCAGTTTCTGGGAGTTTACGCACTCCACATGTAAGTATAGATATTCCTATAACCCCAGTTAAGTTCTAGAAGCTTATTTCTGTTTTTAACAATTATTTATTTGAAAGTCTCAGAAACAGGTTCAGTCCCCAAATGATTGCAACAGGCTGGACTCCAGCTTTCACTCTGATAGGGGAGGCTGACGAGGCAAGTAGCCACTTAACCCACTTTGCCACAACACTGACCCCTATTTCTGCTTTTTAAAGAGCAGCAATGAGTAAGCAGAAAATCCAACGAAGGGTTTTACTTTTCCATATGTCTGTCGTTTAACTTCTGATTTGTTTGTCGAGACTTAGTTTTAGGGAGCTGAAGAATGAGTAAGCTGAAACATTCAGATAAGCACTGGTTTAAGAAAATTAGAGAAGTCGTGAAGTACTTGCTAGCTACAGAAAGGTCATTTAAAAATAAAAGTAAGAGTAGTAAAGGGTGTAGGGGCATGCACAAAAGAATTTGACAATGTGTTGTATCCATGATCTTTTTGAATTACCACAAAAAGTAGGAATATTCTTGATCAATATGAAGAGTAAAAATAATTTTTATAACTTAATTTTTCAGATATTAAAATTTTGTTAATTTCTACCAGCTTGTACTGAATATTATCTCCCCTATATTCTTCTGAAACATTTTTTTCATATGAGAGCTTTTGTTAACTTGAAATTTGTTCCTGTCTATGTTGTGAGGAATAGCTTAAATTACTTTTATTTTCATTGTTCTATTGCCACTTGGAAAATTATAACCTCTGAGCCAAGTCTGGCCTGCCACATGTTTTTGTAAATAAAATTAATGGAATACAGTCATCAGTTTTTAATTTATTGTCTTTGGCAGGTTTTGTGTAACATTGTCACGGTTGAGTGAGTAGCTGTGACAGAAAAAATATGCCCTTCTGAGCTTTAAATATTTACTGTCTACCCTTTTTTTATCGAGAAGTTTGCCAGCCCAGCATTAGGACATCCTTTCCCTGATAATTCATATTATAACTATACATATAATTTTAATTTGATACCTCTTCTTAGAATTTTCTTTTCTAACTTTTTAATTTGTCTCAGTTGTTAGTGGATATATAATACAGTATCTTCTTTAGAACACTTCTAAAATAAAGACTGAATATCCAGTAAACTGTTCCTCCTACTACTTTACCAAATTATTTTGCCTTAATTATTCATGGCCCTTTTAGCATTCATATAAATTTTATCATGAGCTTATTAAATACCATGAGAAATCTTTTTGGAGTTTGATAAAAATTGCATTGAATATACCAATTAATTTAGAAAAAAATTGTTATCTGTACAATTTTCATTCTTTCCATTCATGGACATAGTATATCCTGATGTTCTTTAGTTTTTTTTGTTTGTTTGTTTTGTTTGTTTTTGACAGGCAGAGTGGACAGTGAGAGAGAGAGACAGAGAGAAGGGTCTTCCTTTGCCGTTGGTTCACCCTCCAATGGCTGCCGCGGCTGGTGTGCTGCGGCTGGCGCACCACGCTGATCCAATAGCAGGAGCCAGGTCCTTATCCTGGTCTCCCATGGGGTGCAGGGCCCAAATACTTGGCCATCCTCCACTGCACTCCTGGGCCACAGCAGAGAGCTGGCCTGGAAGAGGGGCAACCGGGACAGAATCCGGCGCCCCGACCGGGACTAGAACCCGGTGTGCCGGCTCTGCTAGGTGGAGGATTAGCCTAGTGAGCCGCAGCGCTGGCCTCTTTAGTTTTTTAATATAATTTTGTAGCTATAACCATTAGTATTCATAAGGGAAATCTTTGGTTTTGGTTTGCTGTCATTGTCTAGTTTTAGAGTTAGGATAATGAAGGCTCACATCTTTAAATGATCTGAAGTGTGTTATATTGTGTGTTATATTCTCTTTCTTGTAATAGTTTGTGTAGGATTGGTATTAGATCTGTTAAATGTTTGATAGAATACATCCATCTAGACTTGACATTTTCTTTGTGAAATTAATTTCTTGATAAATAAGAAAATGAGTAAATCCTATTTGCATACAGCTTTAGCATTTCTAGCACTCTGTTTCTTCTTTGTTTCTTATGTTTTTCTTCAATTTCAAGAGCAACATTTATCATTGTTTGAAGTACAGGCTTATTGGTGAAGGTTTTGGTCAATGTTTGCTTAAACAAAAAAGACTAAAATGTTTTTCCTTAACTTTAATTCTAGAAAGATTTATTTTCATACTGGAAATAAAATTCTAGGTTGACTCTTTTAACAAGCTTTATTTATTTGAAAAACATAGTGACAGAGAAAGTGGGAGAAACAGAGGGAGAGGGAGAGGGAGGGAGAGAGAAATAGATCTTCCACTATCCATTTCATTCCTCAAATATCCACAACAGCGTGTGGACTAGAATTCCATCCTGATTTCCCACATAGGTGGTGGGGACCCAGGTACTACTGCTTTCCCACATGTATTAGCAGGAAGCTGGATTGGAAGTGAAGTAGCCAGGACTTGAACTCCAACATGGGATGTGAGCATCCCAAGTGGTTACTTAATCACTGTGACCAAGTTTAAGTATTTTTTTTTAACGTTTTTATTATTCTGTTGTCTTGTAGCTTTTTCTATTTTTTTTTTTTTTTTAATCTGAGGGCTGGTACAGGAAGGTATGGTTTGCTTCTTTGCCTCTTTTTTTTTTTTTTTTTTTTTTTTTGAAAGGTAGAGTTAGAGGGGCCAGCACAGTGGCACAGTGGGTTAACACCCTGGCCTGCAGCGCCGGCATCCCATATGGGTGCTTGTTCGAGACTCAGCTGCTCCACTTCCGATCCCACTCTCTGCTGTGGCCTGGGAAGGCAGTGGAAGATGGCCCAAGTCCTTGGGCCCCTGCACCCATGTGGAAGACCTGAAAGAAGATCCTGCCTTTGGATTGACGCAGCTCTGACTGTTGTGTCCAATTGGGGAGTGAACCATTGGATAGAAGACCTTTCTCTCTCTCTGTCTCTTCTCTCTTTGTGTAACTCTGACTTATAAATAAATAAATCTTTTTTTTAAAGGTAGAATTAGATAGAGATATCTTCTGTCCTCTGGCTCACTCCCCAAATGGCCTTAATGGCCAAGACAATCCAAAGCCAGGATCTTCCTCAGGGTCTCCCACATAGGGACAGGTTCCCAAGAACCTGGACCATCCTCTGCTGATCTCCCAGGCACATTAGATCAGAAGTGGAGCAATCAGGACTCAAACCAGCATCCATATGTGATGCTAGAGCCTCAGGCTTTAGCTTCACCTGCTATACCACAGTGCTGGCCTCAGCTTGTGGTTTTTAGTTATTTGTTTTTGTTTTTAGTTAGATATTTGGAATCATTGTCATTTTGTTCTTCAGTATCTAATATGTCTTTTCCCCTTGGTTGCCACTTTTTTTTTTTTATTTTTTTAGGACTTACTGAGATATAATTTACCTATGGTAAAACTTACCCATTTTAGGAATATAGTTTATGAATTTTGACAAACGTGAAAAGCTTTTGTGAACTACTACTACCAGAATTAAAACACAGAGTATTTCTCTAACTCTATAAACTACTCTCCCCTCTGTCATCAATTCTCTGTCCCTATTACTGGCCCCTAGCAACCACTGATGTGTGTTGTTAAAAATTTTGCATTTGGAGAAAATCAAAATCATGTTAATGGAATCATACAGTATAAAGTTGTTTGTGTTTGGCTTCTACTTGGTATTTCAGTTGGTGAGAATTTTATGATTCATCAGTGTTGTTGGATCTATCAATGCTTTATCCCTTTTTTGTGTTTGAGTACTATTTATAATTCTGTATCACAGTTTATTTACCAGTTAGGAGACAGTGGATTATTTTCTAGGTTTAGGCTGGTATATATAAACTGCTATAAACATTGGGCTACAGGTATTGGTGTCTCTGTAGATTTTTATTTTTGTTGAGTAACTACCTAGGAGTGAAACTACTAGGGCATATGGCAAAAATATATTTACTTTACAAAATGGTGCCAAAACTTTTCCCAAAGTGTCTGTTCTACTTATATTCCTATCAGCAATATGAGATAGACTCAGTTATTCTACATTCATATCAACTCTTGGTGCTGCTAGTAGTTTTAACTCAAGTGCAGGAATGGGGAATATCCCATCTTCAGGCTGTGTAAGGCCAACAAAATCATTTGGTCTGGCCCTGCCAACAGAACCACAGGCAGGACCTGAAGTTCAATAAATCTATAGTAGACTAACTTTAAGTTGATATCTTTGTATGGTTCACAAATAACATTATAAATATCCAAATGACCCTTGGCAGACAAAAGCTGTCCCACTCTTGATCTAGGGGAGTGTACTGATATTTCCTTGTAGTTTTAATTTAAATTTCTCTGAGATAATGATACAGAGAATCTTTCATGCATTTATTTGCTATACAAATATTAAAATATTTTTCCTAATTTTTTATAGCTTCATTGAGATACAACTGACACACAACAAATTGTAAAGTGTATACTTGAAAAAGTTTTGACAAAAGTGTATCTTCATGACACCATTATCCCAGACATGACGTGACGTGGATGAACTTCGAAAACATGCTGACTGAAAAAAGCCAATCACAAAAGGCCATGTATTGTATAAATCTGTTATATAAAAGTCCAGAATAGGCAAATCAATATACACATAAAGTAGGTAAGTGGTTGCTACAAACAGAGACAGGGAAAATGGTGAGTTACTGATATGGAATTTATTTTGTGGGATATAGAAAATGTTCTGCAATTAGATATTGTGATGGTTGCATGATTTTAATCATATTCCAAACTACTGAATTGCATACTTTAAAAGGGTGGATTTTATGGTGTGAGACCTCAACAAAACTTTTTTTGGAAAGGAAAAATATCACTAGTTCTGATCCATTAATGAATTGTTCAAAGAGCATTGTTTGTAATTGGACAAACATGTAAACTGAGTGTCCATCAGTAGAAAATGATTATCTGTATATATTCTCAAAATGAGAAAAATGAAGCTATTAAAATGATGAAGCAGGAGTGGGTGTTTGACATTGACTGCTGGGATGCCTACATTCCATATTATGGTGCCTCGCTACGCACAGCTTCCTGCTAATATGCCCCTCAGAGTCAGCAGATGATAGTTCAAGTTGTTGGACCCCTGCCAAACAGTTGAGTGACCTGGGATTGAGTTTATTGCTCCTGGCTTCAACCTGACTCCATCCAGACTTTAGGAGCATTTGGGGAATGGACAAGCACATGAGAGATCTTTTTCTCTCCCTCTCTGTCTCTGTCTCTGTAATTTTAAAAAAATAGTGATTCAGTGTTATAAATTTTGCAATCATAATTTGAGCACCAAAAAAAAGGTTTCAGAGAAAGTGAACAGATAAAATATGGACTTAAAGTTAACTATTTCAGAGAGTTTCTATGAAAATATATTTTGGATAGAACAAAATGATAGACCATGGAAGGGGTAAGTAATCAAGGTGTATTTTTTTTTCACCTGCAAAAGATTAGCAGTATTAAAAATGAGAACAGACAAGAGCCAGTTGAGAAAAGAATGTTAGGAAGACTGATTTGCGTACATGAAGTCATAATCATATAACTTCTTTTAAAGAAGTTGTGGGTTTCCTTTGGGAATACTACACCAAGGAAAAATGTAAAGTACAATGACCTGTAAGCAATTTCATTAATGCATATTTTGCAAACTGGTTCTTCTCTCTGAAGTCAAATCAATGTTTTCTAGGAGATTTTTGAGCAATATCAAGTAGTCTCAGAGGGAGGAAACCATAAGGATATGGAGTGTTAAGGAAAAGCTGTAAGGAACTCTTTCTGACATGGCATAGCGCCTAGTCAGCTGATGCCCTGAGCAATAGATTACACAGCCCAAATGAGGGTACTTTTTTATAAAACAATTATTGATATCAGATCCCATTCTAGTTTCAAGGAATTGTAAAGATTTGATCCTTGTCCTCAAAGAAGACAAAAATTTGTTCTAACTATACCATCAAGCCTGTTTTCTGGGAAGAGAAATTTTCATAAAGAGAGGGCTAAATAGGAGCTGTGAATCCAGGATCTGGGGTCATTTAAAAAGTGGTATCCAGTGGCCGGCGCTGTAGCACAGCAGGTTAACGCCCTGGCCTGAAGCAGCAGCATCCCATATGGGCACCAGTTCGAGACCTGGCTGCTCCACTTCCGATCCAGCTCTCTGCTATGGCCTGGGAAAGCAGTAGAAGATGGCCCAAGTCCTTGAGCCCCTGCACCCATGTGGGAGACCTGGAAGAGGCTCCTGGCTCCTGGTTTCAGATCGGCACAGCTCCGGCCATTGCTGCCAATTGGAGAGTGAACCAGCAGATGGAAGACCTCTCTCTCTCTCTCTCTCTCTCTCTGCCTCTCTCTGATGTGAGGAACAAAGGAGGCCCAAACCCAAAGGATTTCTAGAAACCCAGACCTACAGTAAATGGACAGTGACTATAAGAACTGTATACCACAATTTAAAAATATATTTATTTTACTTATTTGAAATGTAGATACGTTGCAGGGAGAGAGAGGGAAAGAGAAGAGGCAAACAGATCTTCCAACCGCTGGTTCACTTTCCAAATGACCACAATGGCTGAGACTGGGCCAACCCAAAGCCAAGACCCTGGAACTCCATTTGGATCTTCCATATGGGTTGTAGGGGCCCCAAGTACTTGCGCTGTTTTCAGCTGCTTTCCCTGGCACATTGGCAGGGGAGTTGGATCAGGAGTGGAGCAGCTAGGACTCGAATTGGCTGCTCATATTGGATGCCAGTATCACAGGTGGCAGCTTAACCGGCTGTGCCACAATGCTGGCCCCTGTGCAGCTTTATAAATTTGAAGACATTATCTATTGTATGTTGAATCGTGTTCCTTGAGCAGTATGTTTCTTAACCCCCATTATTTGTGAATGTGAACTTTCTTTGAAATAAGATCTTTGCAGATGTGATCCAAATTGAAATGAGGGCGTACTAGATTAGGGTGGGCCTAATCCAGTGACTGGAGTCTTTATAAGAAAAAGGAGAGGGAAGTTTGGATACAGAGACTCAGAGAACTGACATATGCTGAGAAACAGAGGCCTTGTGATGACAGACAGAAATTGTAGTTCTGGAGCTACAAACCAAGGAACATCAGTTATTTTCTGCACCCAAAAGCTAGGAAGAAAAAAGGGAAGGATTCTTTCTTAGACATATCAGAGTTCTGCTGCCAACTTAATTTGAGACTTTAGTCTCCAGAATTGTAAGAGAATAACTTTCTCTTGTTTTCAATCACTACTTCATAGTAATTTGGTGCTGCTGCACTAGAAGACTAATGCATTCTCCTCTAGGCAGTGGTTAGTTCCCAATAGCAATCATCAATAAAATAGTTTAAATGATAATGGCTGCTAAGCTTGCTTGGTACTGCATAAGAAAAAAAGACAATACCATGGAAATATTCCAAGATACGTTATGCTGTCCTAAGAAAGTTAGGAAAGCAGGAGTTTAGGCTTTAATTAATTCTGATTAGCTACTGTATGAGATTTTGGACTTAAGAACTGCAGGATAATGTAAGATTGAGTAAATGTAGGCATTTTAACTGTTCTGAAGATGAACTTACACAAGTACCTTGTAGTTGTTATAGAAATAAAGATGTGATTTCTCAAATATCATTCTAGAGGTAATGATACTCATCTGCTACTTTTTAATGATTTTTTTCTTACCTTTTTAATTGTAATGATTTAATTTTTTTCCTCTTACCTTTTTCTCTAGCTCTGAGAGAGTATCTAGAATTCTCTAAAAGTTTCTTTAGGTTAGAGAGGGATTGAAAATTTACATTGTCATGAAACTAACTTGTTAGAGCACACCTAGAACTAATTTGTAATATAAAAATAGATATTGGGGGGCTGGCGCTGTGGCGCAGTGGGTTAACGCCCTGGCCTGAAGCACCGGCATCCCATATGGGCACCGGTTCTAGTCCTGGATGCTCCTCTTCCCATCCAGCTCTCTGCTGTGGCCTGGGAAGGCAGTAGAAAATGGCCCAGGTCCTTGAGCCCCTGCACCCTCATGGGAGACCCGGAAGAAGCTCTTGGCTTCGGATTGGCGCAGCTCCGGCCATCACGGCCATCTGGGGAGTGAACTAGCAGAGGGAAGACCTCTATCTCTACCTCTCTCTGTAACTATTTCAAATAAATGAAATAAAATCTTAAAAAAAAAATAGATATTGGGGCCACTATTGTGGCACAATGGGTTAGGCTACCACCTCTGATGCTGGCATCTTATTTGGGTGCCAGTTCAAGCCCTGGCTGCTCCACATCTAATCCATCTCCCTGCTATTGCTCCTGGGAAAACAAGATGGCCCAAGTACTTGTTTCCCTGCCACCTACATGGGAGATCCAGATCAGGCTCCTGGCTTCAGCCTGGCCCACAGCAGGCCATTGCAACTACTTGGGGAGTAAACCAGCAGGTGGAAAATGTCTGTTTCTCCTCTCTCTGTAACTCTGCATTTCAAATAAATAAATAAATAAATCTTAAAAACAAACAAAAATAGATATTATTTTCATTCAAGGAAATAGATATCCAGAATTTGAAAATACCAACAATATATAAAAATTTCCTCTATATTTTTTCTAGAAAAGTATAAAAATTGCCTAAGAACTTAACATTAAATTATTAAAAAGACTCCTCCCATAATATAGAAAATAACTATTTCCTAAAGCAAAAAGGGAATCTAGAAAATTTAAGGTTATAATTAAATTGAAGCACTATCAGAGGAAATAAAGTGTATATCCAAATATCTTAAATCCCAGTAGTTTTATATTTTAAGAAAATGGTAAGATTCTTATTCCACCAACATGACAAAGAAGATAATCTTAAAAAAAAGCCATCTCTCGGGGGCGGCACCATGACATGGCAGGTAAAGCTGCCACCTGCAGTGCTGTCATCTCATATGGGCACTGGTGCAAGTCCTGGCTGCTCCACTTCCGAATGTTGGTTAAGATTTGGAGTAACTGCAACTTCATACATTCCTGAAGAAAAGGCAAAATCATATAACTACTTTGGAAAACCGTTTGACAGGTTCTAAGTTAACGTGAAGTTATTATCCAATAATACTACTTCTTAGGCTACCACAAGATTATAAATAAATGTTATTAACAGCTTTATTCATAACAACTCCAAACTGCAAACAACCCAAATGCCAATAAATGAATGCAGAAATAAATTTTAATACATAGATAAAAGCACAACAAAATATTAGTATCAATAATATAATGGGATAATCAGTGGAAGATAGCCCAAGTGCTATCCAGGCCCCTGCCACCTGGATGAAGTTCCTGGTCTAGCCCTGGGACGTTGCATCTGTAATGAAGGAGTACCACCTATTTGAAAAACCTGTGATAACAACTACCATTTCTCAACAAAATGTAAACTTATCTGCTTGAATACAATGGAAAAAAACCAAAAGCAAACAAAAACTTGGAAAAAGATTTGCACTGGTTGAATTTTCCGTTTTTTTTTTTTTTAATTTATTTTATTTATTTGAAAGGCAGAGTAACAGAGAGAGGGGGAGACACAGAGAAAGAGATCTAACATCTTCTGGTTTATTTCCCGGGTGACTACAATAGCTAAAACTTGGCCAGGCTGAAGCCAGGAGCCTAGAAGTTCATCTGGGTCTTCTGCATGCGTGGTGGAAGCCTTAGAACTTGGTCCATGTTCCACTGCGTTGCCAAGCACATTAGTAGGGAACTGGATTGGAAGCAGAACATCCAGGACTCAAGCTGGTGCTCCAGTGTGGGATGCCACTGTTGTAGGCGGTGGGTGAACCTGCTGCAACACAAGGCCAGCCCCAGATTTTCCATTTTTATGACTCTCTTTCCCTAACATACAGGCCTCAGAGGAGAACACATAGGGCAGCTAAAATTTGAATAGAATTTCACATGACTAGTCTGAATAACTAGACATTAGGATTTTGGACAACTCTAAGTATTTTTGTATAAGCTCTTCTCATATTAACCTGGTCCCTAAATTGAGCTTGGTTTATACAGTTTTCAAGCAATCCAACTAAATCTCAAAGATCTGATGAGAGATTCCAGCTGCTGACTATCATAGGGAAGACAACGTTGTGTTTAACTTCAATCAAGTTAGCTGCCCATAAAACAAAAATACCCATTTTCTTCAGAAACATAATTCAGATTCCCTATAACATCAAACTGTTCATAATATGATAAAATTATGACACCCAAATAAATGCTAATGTATGTTCTATACAGTAAATGTGAAAAAATCAATGGACTCTTAAGATGATTGAGATGTTGAGTTGGTCAACAGTGTAATGAGAAGTATTATTGTAGTAAAGTAGGAAGTAAGAAATCTCATTAGGAAAGTAGAAACTATGCCGGTGCCGCGGCTCACTAGGCTAATCCTCCGCCTAGCGGCGCCGGCACACCGGGTTCTAGTCCCGGTCGGGGCGCCGGATTCTGTCCCGGTTGCCCCTCTTCCAGGCCAGCCCTCTGCTGTGGCCAGGGAGTGCAGTGGAGGATGGCTCAGGTGCTTGGGCCCTGCACCCCATGGGAGACCAGGAAAAGCACCTGGCTCCTGGCTCCTGCCATCGGATCAGCGCGGTGCGCCAGCCGCAGTGCACTGGCCGCGGCGGCCATTGGAGGGTGAACCAACGGCAAAGGAAGACCTTTCTCTCTGTCTCTCTCTCTCACTGTCCACTCTGCCTGTCAAAAAAAAAAAAAAAAAAAAGTAGAAACTTTTTTTTTGACAGAGTGGACAGAGAGAGAGACAGAGAGAAAGGTCTTTTTCTTTTCCGTTGGTTCACCCTCCAATGGCCGCTGCGGTTGGCACACCACGCTAATCTGAAGAGAGGAGCCAGGTGCTTCTCCTGGTCTCCCATGCGGGTGCAGGGCCCAAGGACTTGGGCCATCCTCCACTGCACTTCGGGCCACAGCAGAGAGCTGGACTGGAAGAGGAGCAACCAGGACAGAATCCGGTGCCCCGACCGGGACTAGAACCCGGTGTGCCAGCGCCGCAAGGCGGAGGATTAGACTATTGAGCTGCAGCACTGGCCGGCAAAGTAGAAACTTAAAAAAAAAGAACAGAATTCTGGAATTAAAAAATAGGTCCCCAGTATACACAATTCACTGGGTAGGTTTTGCAAATGATTTAGCAAAGCTAGAGACAGAAATTATTCAGTCTGAGGACAAGAGAGGAAAAAAAATTAATAAAAAATTAACACCCACTGTCATGTAGGACTGTATCACAATGTTTCATCTACATCTTAGAGCTAGAGAAAGAAGAGTAAAAAAAAATTCTTGGAAGACATTTGAATAAAAATTTACCATATTAGTTGAAAGACAAATTTACAGGTTAAAAAGCACAGTGAAAAGCAGGGCAAATACAAAGAAAATGACAACAGAGTACATTCTACTCGGAGTATTTGAAAATCAAAATTAAGAGAAAATGCTAAAAGCATTTAGATTAAAAATTACAAAATACTTACTGAAAAAAATATGAATTACCACTTATTTATTATCATAAGATACATATCTGAAACCAGGGGAATGATATTAAATTATTGGGGATTAAAGAAAAAAGCCCCAAGTAAGCCTGAAATCTATTCAACAAAAATATCTTAAGGATGAAGGTCCAATAAACAAGATTTTAGGTATGAATTAGGAAATTTTCTTGGCTGTATGTCTTCAGTTCTGAATAGCCTTTATACTTTGGTTGATAATAAATCATTTTAAGTCTGGATTCACTAGTTATTCTGATTTATATGTCTGTTTTTTATGCTTATACCGTTACTGTTGTGAAATTAAGTATAATCTGTACGTTTTTAAGCCAATATCTAGTAAGTATCTAGTAGTGTCACTGCTCTAGCTTTTTATACTTTTTTTTTGCTGTTGTCCCAAGTTTATTGAAAATATGACAGCATAAAAGAAAGGCTCAAGTGCCTCAATGTGGTGTTTTGAAATTAATGCCAACTGTAGGCTGAGTGACCTGTAGGTTGGACGGTCTGCCATGGTCCAGAAGCATTTCCTTAGTGTCAGGATCTACTTTCATGATTTCCTGGTCTAGGATGGCGACCTCAGGAACAGTTATCTCCCCTTTCTCCTCCTGCAGCTTGATAGAGATGCCTCTCACTGGGCCTTTCTGAATGTGCTTCATCAGGTGAAGACATAACCTGCTATCTGGTTTTGGATCTTCTTGGGGATGATGGATATCTCTCCAATACCTACTTGTTGTTGTGGAAGTTGTTGTGATGCGTGTATTGCTTCTCAGTGATGCCTGGGCTGCTTGCTTTCTTTCTTTTTTTTTATTTAATGAATGCATTTTTCATTGATACAACTGTAGGAATATAGTGGTTCTTTCCCCTATACCCACCCCACCCCCAACTCCCATCCCATCTCCCTTTCCTTCTCCCATCTCCTTCTTCATTATGGTTCATTTTTAGTTTGATTTTATATACAGAGGACCAACTCCATATTAAGCATAGATTTCAACATTTTGCTCCCACACACACGCACAACATATAGAGCACAGTTTGGGAACAAAATTTGCTTTCCCACAATATGGTGCTGAGAAGGGAGTAACAACTTCTACACAGCTGCCTCCAGTTCAACCAATAAACTGTAGGACCTGCTCCTGATTGGAGGAGAGCAGCGTACTCGGCGTGTGGGTAGCAGAGTTGGGATTGGTGGAAGAGGACTATAAAGGAGGAGAGAGACAACATGCACCAGGAACATCTATCTGAAGGAACACCTGAGCAGCCCCCGAGAGAGCCGGCCGGCAGTGTGCCGCTCCCCCCGCGGAAGTGGGGAAAGTGGCAGGGGGAACTGCCCTTCCATGGAGGTGGAAGGGACGATAGCCAACCCGGGAAGAACCAGCAGCAAACCCGGGGAGGGCCGAGCAGACAAAAGAACAGCGCAGGGTCCTGTGTCGTTCCTCCACGAAGAGGGGGAGTGACATAATGGTGCCATGACTCGGATAGGAAACCTAGGCAGGGCTTAGTGTCGTTCCTCCATGAAGAGGGGGAGCGACATTTGCCTTTATTTTTATCTTATTACACTGTAAGGTGAGATATTTAATATAAAATATAAATGAGGCCACATCTTTGCCATATAATTGATGTTGGGGTAAACTGTTTGGTTTTATTTTAGATGGCTTGAGACAAGAGAGGAAATGTTAAATATATACACAAATGTTTCAATGTTAAAAAATTGAGAAATACTCATAGCTACAATGAGTCTTAGACCTCATCTCTCATTAGGAGGATTTGTTTTGGTGCCATATGTATTTTCAGTAAACTTTTTATTTTAAAACAGTTGCAAGTATAGAGAAATATTGCAAAGATAGTATAGAGAGTTCTTGTATGCCCAGAAGAGTTTCTCCTACTATTAATATATTATGCTTGTATTAGTATGGTACATTTGTTACAGTTAATAAAGTTTTATTGGTTCATTAATAATTGAAGTCTACAATATTATTCACTGCTATTGGTTGAGGTAGGTGTTTTTCAAGTTTCTCCATTGGTAGTTATTCTTTTTCCCCCTCTTTCTATTTTGTAATCTTTGGGAGGAAGATACTATACACAGTACACAATTAAGGAGTGAGGAGTTACGCTCTACCTCTGTAAATATGGAGTATCTTTGTAAATTATTTATAGTTTTTTCTGCGTGGAGGATTTGTGCATTCTCTCCCATTTGCTTATTCAATCACTTTTTTTTTTATCAGTGTACATTTATGGATAGTTACTTAATACTTTGGGTTATTATCCAATACTACTTTATTTTCTTGTACAGATTTTTTTCAGATTTGGACATTAACAGCTGTTTCATTTGTCTTCTGTGTCCCTTTGGCATAATTTCTTTCTGGGGACATACTTTTGATTATGCTATTTTGAAGGCAGATACACATTTTGATTGTTATATCACCTTCCTGTACGTAAGGAAGATGGGCAGGAAAGAAGTGACCAAAGCATAAAACTTACGTGAAAACCAGCAGTGAAGGAGAAGCCAGGGGAACAGTGTTGAACTTTTCAAATCATTAATTCTACGTCCTCAAGTTTGAAGTGCATTTTTAATGTAGTAGAGAATTATTGTTTTTTATTCAGACACAAAAATGGACCAGTCAACTTTTTGAAGGTCAGAGGAGGCAGGTGAGAAAGTAAAAGAAAATATTAGGGTTTCTAAAGTTGGTGATTGGGAGAATAGCACTGTTAATAGAAATATAAATGCAAGAGCAAACATATGTTTGAGGGATAAGTTAATGGAGATAGTTTAGGCCATAGCAATTTGAGAGAACCACAAAAAAGCCAAAATGAAGTTGTCTAGGTGTCAGGAATTAATGTACTAGAACTGAAGGAAAGTTTTTGTCCTGAGAAATATACTAATTCATTGACCACACAAAAGAGATATTTGAAAGTGTATTTATTTATTTATTTGAAAGGCAGTGCTACAGAGAGACAGGGAGGAGTGAGGGAGAGAAAAGGGAGAGGGAGGGTGTGGAATGAGAGAGAGAATATATAGATTCCATCTGCTGATTCACTCCCCTAATGGCTAAAACAGCCAGGTCTGGGCTAGAGGAAAGCCAGGAGCCAGAAATACCATCCAGTCTCCCATATGGGTGGTCAGAAACCAAGACTTGAAACATCTGCTACCTTCCCAGGTGCGTTAGCCTGAAGCTGAGTTGTTAAGTGGAGCAGCCAGGACAAGCACTCCATTATGTGTTGCTGGTGTTGCAAGCTATGGCTTAACCTGCTGCACCACAACACTGGACCACAGCAGAGATACTTGAAGTCATGTGTTTGGCAGAGATTCAGAAAGAAGAGAAAGGAAACAAAGATGTCTTAGACAATAGAAGGACAGAAGGTAATGTGAAGAAAATGACTGAAATGATCATACTTTATCTTTTATTTGTATTATGTATGCTTCTTGTATTGTTAAAACTTGGGCATTTTATCAATGAAAATGTTCCTAGTGGCATTTGTTGTAGTGTTAGATAAAATAGAAGCAACATAAAATATTCAGTACTGGGTGGCTTCCTTAGTGCCAGCACTGAGAGTAGTTAAGAAGACAGTGTGGACGTAATACTCAAACTGAGGGTCAGATCCTAGTTCAACCACTAGTAGTTGATTTCCCTTGGTACTTACTTGCTTTATGCGTCAGTTTCCACTTCAGAGGGCTTCACTGAGTGTAAAAAGTGTTCATGAAGTTCTTCAAACTGCCTGGTATGTTAAATAGTGCATTTTAAATAAATTATAAAGTGAATTATATAATTGAATAGCTTATCTTAAGCAATGGATGCAAAGACTAAGGACATGAACAACTATTTTGTCAGATGATGAGCATAATACATAATTCTATGTGATAACACCTCAAGGATAAAAATGAAATAACAACCACTACTTGAAGGAAACATGCTTAAATATGAACAGTGGATATAGGAGATATGGCAACATTTGTAGTTTATCTTTTCTTGTAATATACTCAAATATTTTTTCTCATTAATTTTTAATGGATTTTATTTTTTAAGATTTATTTTATTTTCTTCTACTTGAAAAGAGCAAGAGAAAGAGAAAGATATCTGCCATCTGCAGATTCATTCCCCACAATGGCAGGTCCTGAGCCAAGCCAAAGCCAGGAGTCTTGAACTCAGTCTGGTTTTCCCACATGGGTGGCAGGAGCCCAAGCATTTGGTTCATCATATGCTGCAACGTAGGATGCATTAAAAGGAAGCTGGTTTGGGGGCTGGTGCTATGGCACAGCTGGTTAAAGCCCTGGCCTGAAGCCCCGGCATCCCATATGGGTGCCGGTTCTAGTCCCGGCTGCTCCTCTTCCAATCCAGCTCTCTGCTATGGCCTGGGATAGCAGTAGAAGATGACCCAAGTCCTTGGGCCCCTGCAACCATGTGGGAGACCCAGAAGAAGCTCCTGGCTCCTGGCTTCAGATCAGCGCAGCTGCGGCCGTTGCAGCTATCTGAGGATTGAACCAGCAGATAGAAGTTCTCTCTGTAACTCTGTTTTTCAAATAAATAAAATAAATCTTTAAAATAAATAAATAAATCTTTTTAAAAAAGATAATCTCCTTTAAGTAAAAAGAAAAAAAAAGGAAGCTGGTTTGGAAGCGGAGTTACTGTGACTCAAACCTGCTCCCAGTATGGAATGTAGATGTCCCAAGTGGTGGTTTAACTGCTTCACCACAATGCTACTATTGGACTTTATTTTAGCTTTAGGTTCACTGCAAAGTTAAGCATAAAGTACAGAGTTCTCATACACTGCCTGCTCCTATACATGCACAATCTCTCCTACCACCAACATTGTACACCAGAGTGTCACATTTGATGAACCTGTGTTGATGCATCATTATACCCAAAGTCTATAGTTCACATTAGTTTTTACTCATGGTGTCTTATATTTATAATGATAAATGTAAAATGCCATGTATCCATGTTTTTAGTGTTATATACAATAGTTTCATTCCCCTAAAAATTTGTGGAAATCTCTGACCTTTTCTCTGTATCCATTATTCGCCCATTCTACAGTGTCTAATGTTTGGAATTATACAGTATGTAGCCTTTTCAAATTGGCTTCTTTCACTTAGTAAGACTCATGTGAAGTTAGTGCATGTCTTTTTGTGGCTTGATAGATCATTTGTTTTTAGTACTGAAAGATATTCTAATATATTGATGTAACACAGTTTATCCATTCACCTACTGAAGGACATCTTTGTTTCCTCTGAGTTTTGGCAGTTGTGAATAAAGCCGCTGCAAACATTCACATGTGTGTGTCATAAATTTTTTGGCTTTAAATTTTTAATTTTTGGGGTAAATACAAGTGAAATTGCTGGTTTTTAATGTTGAGTATACATGGTAGTGTCTCATTGTTTTAATTTTCCATGCTCTAATGACATGATGTTGAGCATCTTCTTATACCCTTACTTGCCATCTGTTTTTCTTCTTTGATGAATAATGTGTTCAGATGGTTTGCCCATATTGTTGACTTCTGAAAGTTATGTTCAAGAATTATGTTCAAGGATTGTCTCTGGTTTTGACAAATGCTTTCAGCTAAAAGATGTCTTTTTGGGTTGATGAGTTCTACTCAAATTAAATAAAGACAGTGTTACTTGTAGTGTCTCTTCCACATTCAGTAATGAATTTCTGTGGAAATGGGACTTTGACAGATTTTAACTTCTTAGACTGTTTTACTTGATTGTGGCTCTTGACTTTCAAGACTTCTGTGGTGGTGGGGATGGGCAGTACAGGCAATGCAAATACTCACTGTTCTTACGGTGAGAACCTGTTGTTTTCTTGAATAACAATTTTTTGGGTTGTTGCAAACCTCTGGTTAATTTCTAGTATTCTGAAAAGGTTGATTCTTATAGTTTTTTTAGTGTTCTTGTTGCATTTAGGGAGAAGATTTTTAGAGATATTTACTCTGAAATTGTTAGTTATCTACTGTCTTTTGTGAACAATGCCTTGAAATTTATAATTTAGTGGTTTAAGGTCTGGAATAAACTCCTTTCCTATGGAACAGGATAGCAAGATCTTAATTAATTGATCAGGAAATGTAATAAGCTATAAGTCTATCACGTCAGTTTATCTTTTTATTGATTCTGGGTCTAGATTAGCCAAACTTTGCTCTGTAAATAATGAGTGGTTAGATATCATTAGCATATAACCTTTAATGATTTATATCTTTATACTTAAATGATGAATTTTTGTTTAAATAACAGTTAATTCAATAATTTATTCTTCCACTGAGGATTTTTTGCTACCTGGAATGTCTTGACAAAATGGATATATTTGTTTCTTTGTTTTTTCTCCCTGTATGTTTTATAGGTAGTATAATATATTAAAGACTAGTGCTAGCTTTTCATTTTAATTTTCTGAAAGTATAGCAGGGATTTTTGACTCTGTATTGCTAGATTTTATTTTTTCTTTCCAGTTGTTACTTTATATGGAGTATTGTGGGGAGAGAAGAGTAGATGATTGATTTATGCGTGGTGAGTTGACTTGGCTAGACAAGCCATGTGTAGGTCAAACTGTTTGAAGGTGACCTGCTACCACTGTGGGAAGATTTCATTATATTTTCAATTTATTATGTTTAATTATACATGTACAACAAATGGGAGGTGTAAATGTAGATGGTTTTGTGGTGTTCCATTTAGTGTGATGGACATTTTGTCTTAAATGTCTACCCTAAAAATATCGGGGAGAAAAGTTTTCAGTCTGCCTGAATTTGCCATCTGTAAATTTATGCAAAGGACAATAATGTTAATCATTTAAAATTTTTACCCATATTGCCTTTTTGGGTTTGATTGAGTTATATTTGAGTTCTAAAAATTAGAATTCCATTTTACTTTTTCCTGAGGATGTATTGTAAAGTCCAAAATATGTTGCACAATTGTAGTTAAATCTCCTAGGTTTATGTAATTATTTTTCCAACCTATGATTTGTTTGGAAGAATGATAAGTGAATATTGGAATAGTTTTTTTTCCATCTGGTATAACTTTTATTATACAATAACTACATTAAAACATGAGACTTAAAAAAATGTAGACTGACCACTTTTCCAAAAGATAAAATGTTACATGAAGATCTAGTTTTTGTAAAACCATCTATATTTTATACATATCATGTTCTTTTTTGTTTTTAAATGGCATACGCTTGCCTTTTCAAAAAAAGATTTATTTATTTGAAAGGCAAAGTGACAGAGAGAGAGAATCTTCTATCCACTGGTTCACTCCCCAGATGGCCAGGGCTGGTCTGGGTCAAAGCTAGGAGCCAAGATGCCATCTGGGTCTTCCATTTGGGTGACGGGCCCATGTGCCATCCTTTTGCTGCTTTTCCAGGCGCATTAGCAGGGCGCTGGATCAGAAGCAGAGAAGCTGAAACTCAAACTGGCACCCATATGGGATGCTGGCATCACAGGCAGCAGCTTTACTTGCTGTGCCACAATGCCAACACCTAAACTGTAACTATTAAAAGAAACTCAGTCTTGGCTGGTGCTGCGGCTCAATAGGCTAATCCTCCGCCTGCGGCGCCAGCACCCCAGGTTCTAGTCCCGTAGGGGCACCGGATTCTGTCCCGGTTGCTCCTCTTCCAGTCCAGCTCTCTGCTGTGGCCCGAGAGTGCAGTGGAGGATGGCTCAAGTGCTTGGGCCCTGCACCCACATGGGAAACCAGGAGAGGCACCTGGCTCCTGGCTTCGGGTCAGCGCTGTGCGCCGGCTGCAGCGCACTAGCCGCAGCACACCGGCCGCAGCAGCCATTGGAGGGTGAACCAACGGTAAAGGAAGACCTTTCTCTCTGTCTTTCTCACTGTCTACTCTGCCTGTCAAAAAAAAAAAAAAAGAAGAAGAAGAAGAAAAAGAAAAAGAAACTCAGTCTTTTAACAAGGATGACATCAAAGGCATGACCTTCACATCCATTGATAAAACCTAAAAATTGATCAAAATGTGAATTCAGAGGGAATTTCAACAATGGATCAAGTATCTATGAAATCTCTTTCAGTTAAACTTAATATCATATGAAAAAAAGTTCCTTCCTGCAGTTCTTAATAGGTCCAAGATACCTACAGTCAAGTAGAAAGATAGAAGGAAAAGGATAAGGTAACAAATTTAAGAATGTCAAGGAAAGACCCATGGGTACGGCTGTTAAACTAGAGATTTCAGTGAAATAAAACAGACTAACATTGCATGTTTTGACTTAGTAGATACACAATATTTTTCCAAAATGGTTGCACCAATTTACATTCCCACATATAGTTTATCATCAGTCTTTTTATTTTTGGTTTATTTTGGGGTTTTATTAGTAGTGATTAGCATTTCTTTGATGCCTCATGAGATTGAGCTTACTTACATTTTCTGAATATTTGCATTCGTTTTTTGGCTAAAATGTCTATTCTTCACTATTTTTGTTGTTTTGGTTGTTTGACATTTAAGTACAGTAGTTGTACTTAAGTTTACACTTCAAAGAATTACCATTTTGGGGCTGGCTCTGTGGCGTAGTGGGTAAATTTCGCCACCTGTGGTGCTGGCATCCCATATGGGCACCAGTTCGAGTCCCAGCTGCTCCACTTCTGATCCAGCTCTCTGCTATGGCCTGGGAAAGCAGTGGAAGATGGCCCAAGTGCTTGGGCCCCTGCACCCACGTGGGCAACCCAGAAGAAGCTCCTGGCTCCTGGCTTCGGATCAGCACAGTTCCGGCCATTGTGGCCAACTGGGGAGTGAACCAGCAGATGAAAGACCTCACTCTTTCTCTCTCTCTTTGTCTCTCTCTCTCTCTCAGCCTCTCCTTCTCTCTGTGTGTAACTCTGGCTTTCAAATAATTAAATCCTTAAAAAATTATCATTTATTTTACATATGTAAATACATTCAGCTCAAGATATAAAACACTTCTAGCATCTAATAAGATTTCCTGTGTTCATTTCCAGACATAACTGGCCCCCGCTTTTTTATTTTTCCTTTAAAGATTTATTTATTTACTTGAGAAGTACAGTTACAGGCAGAGAGAAGGAGAGACAGAGAGGTCCTCATCTGCTGGTTCAGTCCCCAGATGGCTGCAACAGCCAGAGCTGGGCCCATTCACTGCAGGTGGATGCTTAACCTACTCCTCCACCCCAGCAGCCCCATCACTGTCCTTTTTCTTCCCAGAGATAACCACAGTTTTGTTGTTGCCAACTTTAGTTTATTTAAAAGTATATGCTACTTTGTGTCCATTTTTTAATTTAAAATCAATGATGTTATTTTTTGTAGCGATCTTTTACTCATCTTCATTGATGTACAGTACTATTATATGCATATACCACAGTTTATTCTCTTCTTAGATATTGAGATTATGCCTAGTTTCTGGCTATCCGGATTATAGTAGCTATGGGTATTCATACATACTTGAAGGAGGTTAATTTTTCTGTTTTAGTGGTTTAAAGATATAGATATTTACATGGATTGTTTTGCTTAGATCTTCCATGTCCTTTTCTATTTTTTTTTTTTTGTAAATCCATTTTGTACTAAACTATGGTATGTTGATGTCTTCTATTTGATTTCCTTCTTGAATCTTTATTTCTCTGCAATTCTGTTTTATGAGAGTAGTTCCTATGTTATTCAGTGGATAGATATTCATAGCTATTACGTATTGATTGTGAATTGGGGGCTTTAGATCACAAACTATTCTTTTTGTACATAATGATTTTTGATCCCAATTAATGTCTACTATCGGGATTACAAAATCAATTCATTTATGTTGAATCTTCTTTCCATCTCTCCCTCTCCCTCTCCCTGCCTCTCCCTTTCTCTCTCATAACAATTGTCTCATAACGTCTTTTCTTTCATTTTACCCTCTTTTGTTTCCTAGCTGTTTTCATGCCTTTGTTCAATGACACATATTTTTAGTGAACCTTTTTCTCCCTTGGGAATTTTATAATTCATTCTTCATTTCTCAAATAATACTGTCTTTTTCTTCTTAATTTCTTGTATGAGACCAGTTACCTTTCATTTTACATATTCCTCAATTTTGCCATTCTGTATGAATTGTTAAATGTTTATGTCTTATTTTCGTTAACAAGGAATCCCAGTTTATATGGAATGAGGGGGTTTATAAAGTTTATTCTTCTCTATTTTGTTATAATGAAGAGAATTTCTTTAATTTATAGTGCTTTTGTGTGTTTGGTGGGGGGGGAAGGTGACAGGATTTAGTGTCCCTCATATTGTGATTGTCTTTTATTTCTGTAAGACCATTGCTTTATTTCTTATTTTCTTCTTGTTACTTCTCTTTACTACCAAATATCAAAAGGGTAGCACTTCTAAATCAAATCTCCTCTTCCCTAGAAGTGATATTTTCCCAAGATTGTCTATTCTGTTTCTTGCAATTGCAAGTCCTATCCTTTTGATTCTAACAATAGCAAGCATTCTGATCTAACAGGCCTCAGACCTGATTTTAGGATTTTTCATTTTCTGGTACTCATTTTGTCACTTCCAAGCCTTGCTTCTCCTCTCCTCTTTTCTACACGATCTCTTTATCTCTTCTCTAGCATGGGCTCCAGAAATGGTTTTTGCATTTTTGTATTCATTTCTCTATTTGTATGTTTTTAAAGTTCAGCTTGTTCTTTGATTACCCTATAGATGTAAGTATTTTTTTTCACTCTTTTCTTTTTAGAGTTTTGTGGTGATTATGTGGAGACATTTGGAATTAGATATTTTCCAATTATTTTATGGGAAACTGGAGACCTTTTCCATTTTCTTGAAAATACTAGTCAAAGAATTCTTGAAGTCCAGATGTCTGATGGTTTGAATGCCTATTTCTCCTAAAGTTTCTTTCCTTTATTTTTTTTCTCTCATAGTTTTTTTTCTACTAGTAAGCCTTATAATTGTCAACTGAATGTCAGATATTGAATGCAATATTTTGAGAAACTGGATGATATTATCTTTTTGTTAAGAGAGTTTGTTTTGCTCCTGGCAGGTAGGTAAATCATGATGTTTTACTAATTATTCTTCTTTAGGGGGTTAGTCTGTTCTTGATTAATTTGCCATAGCCTTTCCACTGAAGTTTTTTTTTTTTTTTTTTTTTTTTTTTTTACTTAATTTGTGTATCTTTCAAACCTTCTAAACCTTCTAGGTCATTTATTCTTTTTTTTTTTTTTTTTTTTGACAGGCAGTTAGTGAGAGAGAGAGACAGAAATGTCTTCCTTCCATTGGTTCACTCCTCAATGGCCGCTTTGGCCTGCACACTGCACCGATCCAAAGCCAGGAGCCGGGTGCTTCCTCTTGGTCTCCCTTGTGGGTGCAGGGCCCAAGCACTTGGGCCATCCTCCACTGCCCTCCCGGGCCACAGCAGAGAGCTGGACTGGAAGAAGAGCAACCGGGACAGAATCCGGCACCCCGACCGGGACTAGAACCCGGGGTACCGGCGCCGCAGGCGGAGGATTAGCCTAGTGAGCTGTGGCGCCGGCCGGTCATTTATTCTTAATTTCTTCTTCTGTGGAGATATTTCCACACTGCAAAAAATATTTTAAATAGATTTGGTTATTTTATAATCTATGTTTAATAATCACAATAAATGAAATCACTACAGGTTTGTTTTTGTTAATTCTTTGCCACAATGCTTTGTTTCTTCATGGACTAATTATTCTACTGGATAACATTTGTGTTTGCTTTATTTAGTGTACCACCAAGGGAAACTGCGAATTGGGCACTATTTTATGCTTAATTTTTTTGTTTTGTTTTGGTTTGATTTGGTTTTGTTTTTGGACCTATTCAGATGATGCGAATTTGGGCTATTTATCTACTTGAGAGACATTATGGTTGCAACTGCTTAGGGTTCTATGTTTTCCCTGCTTTGCTTAATGCCAAGGCAACTTCAAGGCAGACTGTGTTTGCAGACTGCTAGGCCAAGATTGCTGGGACACTTTAATGTTAAGTGGAGGTAACCCTTTGAGTATACACCTTTATAAGAGAAAAGGTTCCTCTTAGGTTTTTTTTTTTTTTTTTTTTTTTTTTTTTTTTTTTTTTTTGACAGGCAGAGTGGACAGTGAGAGAGAGAGACAGAGAGAAAGGTCTTCCTTTGCCATTGGTTCACCCTCCAATGGCCGCCGCGGCTGGCGCGCTGCGGCCGGTGCACCGCGCTGATCCGATGGCAGGAGCCAGGTACTTATCCTGGTCTCCCATGGGGTGCAGGGCCCAAGCGCTTGGGCCATCCTCCACTGCACTCCCGGGCCACAGCAGAGAGCTGGCCTGGAAGAGGGACAACCGGGACAGAATCCGGCGCCCAGACTGGGACTACAACCCGGTGTGCCGGCGCCGCAAGGCAGAGGATTAGCCTAGTGAGCCGCGGTGCCGGCTCCTCTTAGGTTTTAAGGTAGTGTTTATTTTTGTTTTCTCTATCCTTCATTCCAAAATCTGTAGATCTAAGATTGTGGTCAAAATGGCTGACCATCATATAGCTTCAAGTAGATTCAGCACTCCGTGTGCCGTCTCTAAGTTCCTACTTTCACTTGGATTTTAGATAGGCAGTCTTACTCTTTTTTTTTCTTTTAAAGATTTATTTATTTATTTGAAAGACTTACAGAGAGAGAGAAGGAGAGGCAGAGAGAGAGAATGGTCTTCTATCTGCTGGTTCACTCCCCAACTGGCTGCAATGGCCAGAGCTGTGCCGATCCGTAATCAGGAGCCAGGAGCTTCCTCTGGGTCTTCCCAGTGGGTGCAGGGGCCCAAGGACCTGGGCCATCTTCTACTGCTTTCCCAGGCCATAGCAGAAAGCTGGATCAGAAGTAAAGCAGCCAGGTCTCAAACCAGTGCCCATCTGGGATGCTGGCACTGCAGGCTGCGGCTGTACCCGCTACGCCACCATGCCGACCCTTGCAATCTTACTCTTGTAGACTTCCAAATGCTCTGAAGATATTTTTGCATTTTTAGTTGTTTTATTTGATGGAATTTGTACTCTAGTCCTCCTTGTTGGCTAAAACAGAACTTTTTATTTGATTATAAAACTCATAGAGCTATGTATCAAGTCTTTTTCACTTAACATTTTCTTCATATACATGCACAACATAAAGTTCATTTTTACTTTTGGTGTGGGATTGTACTTATTATTTCTAACATTCGTGAAGCCCTTAAATAGTTTTCATAAGGTCGAGATTTAGGTAATAATCAATTTATCTGAGATATTTCTGTAATTCTAAGAATGTATTCATATGTAAGTCAAATTTTCTTTAATAGTGGAAAGTAAATAAAGATATAACATGAAGAGCAGGAACAGTCCCCCCGCCTTTTTTAAAAAAAAAGATTTATTTTATTTATTTGAAAGACAGTTACAGAGAGAGGTAGAGACAGAGAGAGAGAGGTCTTCCATCCACTGGTTCACTCCCCAGATAGCTGCAATGGCCAGAGTTGCACCAATCCAAAGCCAGGAGCTTCTTCCAGGTATCCCATGTGAGTGCAGGGGCCCAAGGACTTGGGCCATCTTCTACTGCTTTCCCAGGCCACAGCAGAGAGCTGGATTGGAAGAGGAGCAGCCGAGACTCAAACCGGTGCCCATGTGGGATGCCGGCGCTTTAGGCCAGGGCTTTAACCAGCTGTGCCACAGTCCCGGCCCCTAGTTCCCCTTCTAACTTGTTTACTCCTTAGTTCTCCATTGCCTGAGTGGTTAGACATTTGTTAAATTGATAAGTTTTTTTTAAGAATTTGTGTACTCATGCTATTAAGTATTCTAAGTAATTTCTTCTTTTTTATAAGATTTATTTTTATTTTATTTGAAAGGCAGAGTTAGGAGGAGAGAGAGAGAGAGACAGAGATCTTCCATCTGCTGGTTCACTCCTCTAATGTCTTCAATGGCTGGAGCTGGGCCATGCCAAAGCCAGGAGCCTGGGTATTCTGAGTCTCCCACGTGGGTGCAGAGGCCCAAACTCTTGGGCCATCTTCTGCTGCTTTCTTAGGCTCATTAGCAGGGAGTTGGGTTAAAAGTGGAGCATCCAAGTCTCGAACTGGCACCCATAGGGCATGCTGCATCTCAGGCAGAGGCTTAACCTGTCACTCTACAATGCCAGCCCCTCTAAATAATTTCAAAATTGATCTTTTTTAAAGCCTGAAGCCCCAAAGATAAGAGCCTGTTTTAAGGTGATTTTAAAATAGATTCCTATTATGAAATAGTATCAATAAAGGATGACTAAGATAGATATTTTATGTTAGAGTAATACATAATTTTAATGTTTCAATAATATTTGACTTTGTAAATAAATATTAAAAGTAATCATCTCAGCCGGCGCCGCAGCTCAATAGGCTAATCCTCCACCTTGCGGCACCGGCACACCGGGTTCTAGTCCCAGTCGGGGCACCGGATTCTGTCCCGGTTGCCCCTCTTCCAGTCTAGCTCTCTGCTGTGGCCAGGGAGTGCAGTGGAGGATGGCCCAAGTGCTTGGGCCCTGCACCTGCATGGGAGACCAGGAGAAGCACCTGGCTCTCAGCTTCGGATCAGTGCGGTGCGCCGGCCACAGCACGCCGGCTGCAGTGGCCATTGGAGGGTGAACCAAAGGTAAAGGAAGACCTTTCTCTCTCTGTCCACTCTGCCTGTCAAAAAAAAGTAATCATCTCATGATATTTTTAAAAATTTGCTGTCTTCTTTCCCCAGAAAGCATAGTAAGTGAAACCATCACTCTTTTCTAATCTTCATGAATAATTTCTTACTGGCCTTGGGTGAGAGGCTATTTTCAAGGCCATCACGTGATATCTGCAAAGGTACAGTTTACATCTTACAGCCTAGGCCTCTTGTGAAAGCACTTCTAAATTATGGAAGCAAAGAGTTTATGCTTGATCTTTGGATAATTTCAGTTGTAGACTTTAGAATGAAGCAAGTAGCAGAAAAAAAGGATCCTTATTAGAAGCATAAAACCTACTGACTGCATCTTGGCCAGTGTTCCCTTTTTTCCAGTAAGCTGTCTGCTATACAGAGGTGTATAACCCTAATGGCTTGTTGTATGCCATTAAAAGGTATTGTACACTCATAAAAGAATGACATTTTGATCAATGCTGTTAAAAGAATTACTGTCTTGACACAGAAAAGCTTTCCTGCTGCAAGTTTAAAAATATGCCTTTAAAAGCTTTTTATTGAATACCTTTGCATCCCTCAGAAATGTGCCATTTTGGCATGAGGTTACTCTGAAGTATTCCACATTATAACTTAAATGTAAAACCTCCTATTTACCATTAGAAGAGGCAAAGTCAAACAGGTATTTCCCTACCAAATGGAGCTTAAAGACTTGGTAGCATCTTAAACCACTGTATCTATCTAAAAATAGGATTTTTGTAAAGAGAAAGCTGAAAACTAAATTATTCCTTTTTATTTTGTGAGGTATTGATTTTTTCATGCTGTTTTGTTTAAACTTTGTGGTTTAATTTCCCTTTGGATTTAGGAATTATGCCTTTCCACCCAGTTCAGAAATAGATCTTTTCTAATCACCTGGGAATTGGTTCTCTTAAATGGTGATATGTTAGATGTGGTTTTCTGCTGTTTCTTTTTCTTTTATTATATTTTTGATTAGGAAGTTTTGAAAACCATGTCATAATAGACACTATCTTCCAAAGCTAAAGTTTTTTTTTTTTTTTTCTGTACACAGCTGATCTTTTACAGATTTTTAAAAAGGTATCATTGCATGGGCTGGTTCTGTGGTGTAGCAGGTAAAGCTGCCACCTGCAGTGCCAGCATTCCAAATGGGCACCAGTTCGAGACCTGGCTGCTCCACTTCTGATCCAGCTCTCTGCTATGGCCTGGTAAAGCAGTAGAAGATGGCCTAAATCCTTGGGCCCCTGCACTCACATGGGAGACCTGGAAGAAGCTCCTGGCTGCTGGCTTCAGATTGGCAAAGTTCCAGCTGTTGCAGCCATCTGTCTTTTTGCTTCTGCCTCTCTGTAACTTTGCCTTCCAAATAAATAAAGAAATCTTTTAAAAAATGTATCTTTGACTTCCAAATAAATAAATCTTTAAAAAAAGTATCATTGCTATAATTTTAGCTTTATTTTATACTTTTTAACTTTGCCTTCCGAATAAATAAATAAATCTTTTTAAAGAAGTATCATTGCCATAGTTTTAGCTTTATTTTATACTTTTTAAGCTGTTTCCTATTACCTAATATGTGACTTTATTACTTTTTTTAAACTTATGAATTCATTTAAAATCTGATACTCTGAAAACCATTATTTTCTTAAATAGTTTGATACATGGATGTTTATTTACTGGATATGTCTGAAATTTTATACTTTTCAGATCTGATGTTTAATCCTGATTTAATGAACTTTTCAGTGATTTCAGGGTGTGGATGTATTTTAAGATAGATGACATTGATTTTTATATAGCAAGTTAACTTTGTCAGTAAGGGATGACTGTGTTTATTACTACACTAAACGCCAGGTAATTTATACATATTTACAATCCTTTTTTTTATTTTTTATTTTTTTGACAGGCAGATTGGACAGTGAGAGAGACAGACAGAGAGAAAGGTCTTCCTTTTTCATTGGTTCACCCCTCAATGGCTGCCACCGCGCTGATCCAAAGCCAGGAGCCAGGTGCTTTTCCTGGCCTCCCATGCGGGTGCAGGGCCCAAACACTTGGGCCGTCCTACACTGCCCTCCCGGGCCACAGCAGAGAGCTAGACTGGAAGAGGGACAACCGGGACAGAATCCGGCACCCCGACCGGGACTAGAACCTGGTGTGCCGGCGCCGCAAGGCAGAGGATTAGCCTATTGAACCACGGCGCCAGCCATATTTACAATCCTAAAGCTTGTTACAGTTTTCAGGTGCCAGGTTGTGTGCTGAAGTAGTCCCCATGCCTCACAAAAGTTAGAGAACTCAATCAAATGATGAGTAATTTGTGGAGTTTGAATTCAAACATATGTAGTCTGACTATTAGCTATTGTGCTATTCTAATCTGTTTTATATTTCGTCTGTTTGTTTTAGGTGGTATTATCCCAGTTTTAGAAATGAAGAACCCAAACCTCAGACAGAGTAAGTACTTTGCAGGATGATATAGTGATGGAGTGGCGGAGTTGACATTTGAAATTAACTCTATTAGATTTCAAGCTATATTTGCTATTATGGCATACTAGCTACTTTTCCTTCAGTCTTTTCATTATACCCCTTCCTCTTAATTACATTTGTGTATTCAAACAGAGTAATTATTAGCAATCTTAGAAGAGGAATTTGTCTCATGATTTTTTTAAGTTATTTAATTAAAAAGCAGAGTTATAAACGGAGAGAGAGAGAATTTTCCATCTGCTGTTTCATTTCCTAGATGGCCACAATGGCCAGAACCAGGCTCGAGCTAGGAACCAGGAACTTCTCAGTCTCCCACATGGGTATTAGGGACCCAATCATTCGGGCCATCTTGTGCTGCTTTCCCATGACCTCAGCAGGGTGCCAGGTAGAAGCGAAGCATCCAGGGCATGAGTGGATTCCCATGTGGGATGCTGGCGTTGCGAGTGGTGGCTGTAATTATGGTTATATTAGGGTTATATTATAATATGACCTGCTATAATTATGACATGGGCCCCTGACTCACAATTTTTTTTATGATTTGGAGAAAAGCATATTGAAAAGACAGATAATTAGACTCTCAGTTGTGGATTCTTGACCTATCTCTGATTCTGGCCATATGAGTTGTACTACATGATTTTAAAGATTTCCTCAAACTTTCGATATAACTTGACTCTATTTTGATTTAATGTTTACACCTGTTCTTTTTATTTTGGGTACAATTTTATCTCTGTCACCCATTAGATACTAAATTTTATGAATGTTTTCGGGCAGGAAGCTCTGATTTTCATTCTTCACTTATGTGATTACATCTAATGTTGAAATTCTATGAGAAGGAATTCCACATAAAGAAGTAATCAATTTTATTTCAAAGACACTCTTTCTTTTAAACTACTTAAGAGACTCATAGTTTTTACAGTCAGATAATGATTGTGGAGATTTAGATATAAGAGATGAACAAAACCCTGCTTTATAAAACAATGTTTCTACCAAAGAAGATAGAAATAGGCAACTGCCAGCTTCAAAGTTCTTGTCAGTTCTTAACTGTATAGCAATGCTTTTAGAAATAATAATAGTAATAGATATTGATAATTATATGTTGTTATACTAAGAATTTTGCATACATTTATTATTTAGTACTCATGAAAATATTGTGCAATAGGTGCTGTTTTTTTTTTCTTTTTGAAGATTTATTTATTTAATTGAAAGAGTTGGAGCCAGCGCTGTGGTGCAGCGGGTTCATGCCCTGGCCTGAAGAGCCAGCATCTCATATGAGTGCCGGTTTGAATCCTGGCTGCTCCACTTCCAGCACATCTCCAGCCGTTGCAGCCATTTGGAGAGTGAACTAGCGGATGGAAGACACCTCTCTCTCTGCCTCTCCTCTCTCTGTGTACTCTGTCTTTCAAATAAATAAATAAATCTTAAAAAAAAAAAAAAAAACTCAAAGTAAAAAAAAAAAAAGAGTTAGAGAGAGCAAGAGACAAAGGAAGATCTTCCATCTGCTGCTTCACTCCCCAAATAGCTTCAATGGCCAGGGCTGGGTCAGGCAGAAGCCAGGAGCCAGGAGCTTCACCTGAGTCTCCCACGTGGGTGCCAGGTGCCCAAGGATGTGAGCCACCTGCTGCTGCTTTTCCCAGGTCATTAGCAGGGAGCTAGATTGGAAGTGGGGCAGCTGGGAAATGAGCTGACACCTGTTTGGGATGCCTACATCAAAGACATCTGCTTTATCCACTATTACCACAATGCCAGCCCCCCTCAGTAGATGCTCTTACTATCTCCATTTTACATACCAAGAAACACAGATTTAATAAAGTTAAGCAATTTTCCCCAAGGTTACTTTGTTGATAAGCAAGTGAAACTGATATTAAAACCAATAGACTGCTTTAGTCATTTTCCTAGTATTTAGAAAATGTAATCGTTTTAAGAGGTTACCTGTGATAAATGCTTAGTGATATGATTCTGATTTAAACATGAGAACTTTTAGAAGGGAGTAAGTGTGATAACTTGTGAAAAATGGCAGTTTCCAAGTTCTGAGATTTCTTTCCTGCCATTTACATATATTACTGATATAGCCATGAAACATATAATGCTACTGGACAAGTGTAAAATACCACTTATTTTCTGAAGATTTAATGACTTCATTATGTATTTCAGAAAAATAGTGTTTGGAGTTTGGGGTATAAATGGGTGAGAGTATGTCTGTTTTAACAAACAGAATCACATGTATTCATTGTGTAGACTGGGATGACTATTTTAGTTTGCTTAGACTGGGTTTTCTGGGTCATGAAACTTTTAGGACTAAAACTAAGAAAGTCTTGGGTAAACTAATCCAAATATAAACTTCAAAAAGTTCATGGGAAATGTGCATTATTAAAAAATTACTCATGTATCTATCCCAAAAATTGCACCAAAAATAAGCTCATCTTTCAATTCTATGTGTCCATGGTCTTTTGAAGTACCCTTGTATGTAAATACAGGGATATGAATTGATTTCAAAATATTTTGCACCGAAATAAACATCTTTTAATTTCATTTCCCATGAACTTTTTGAAGTACCCTCACATTTATATGTAGATTTGTGTAGGTTTTTGTGAACATATAATGGTCATGAGTGAGCTACAGGGAAACCAGATCTTTCAGAGAGTTAAACAGTCCTGAACTCAGACTGATATTTGTCTATTTTTATTAACAGAAAGCTTAGTCTCTTGTGTTTTCCCCATTTCAGATAACCTTTTCTTGTCATCTAAGAAATTAATTTCTTTGTTGGAATCATTGCAAGTAAACTTGATAGCAAGAATGCTGTTATTGAGGCAGCTTACACAGTGATTTGCTAAGTACAGCTTCTTCATAAAAGGTGAAGCAGAAGTCAATTTATCGATCACTACCAGGATTTCAGGAACCTGTTGAACTACCTAATTTTTCCCCCTTCTTCTAGAAGCTACTATTTCTGTTTCTGTTTATATCTTAGCCTTTAGTTGATTCCTTTGGAAGCATATTTTACTTGTATTCTCACATCATGTAAACTTTTTTCTTCATATTTTCTTTTCTCTAGTGTACAGTTGGAAATATCAAAAAATGATTTTTGGTAAAGACACAAGAAATTGCCATAATTTACCTGTTTTTTACTTATAGAAATGCCAATTTCATATAATTCGCCTAATAAACTTACCTTTTGGCTATGTGGAAATTCTAGGCTACTAACAAATCTTTGTGGGATATAGTTCATTGAAATTCTGGTTAATATTAAAGAACTGAGAAAAATTTTAGGTTACTCTATGCTGTCCATTTGATAAAAATAATTTCAAAAGGTGTGATTCATATGGACAAACTGAACATTACATAGCCATTAATATTAGACGGGCTTTAAAAGTTCATATTAATCAAATTAAGAATAAATTTACCTTTTTTCTCAATTTTTTAAAAGATTTATTTATTTATTTGAAAGGCGGAGTTACAGAGAGACAGAGGCAGAGAGATTGAGAAAGAGAGAGAGAGAGAGAGATCTTCCATCTGCTAGTTTACTCCACAAATAACTGCAGCTGGCAGAGCTGGGTCAATCCAAAGCCAAGAGCCAGGAGCTTCTTCTGGGTCTCCCACGTGGGTGCAGGTACCCAAACACTTGGGCCATTTTCCACTGCTTTTCCAGGCCATAGCTGAGAACTGGATCAGAAGTAGAGCAGCTGGGTCTCAAACTGGCACCCATATGGGATGCTGGCACTTCAGGAAGTGGCCTTACCTGCTTTACCACAAAACTGGCCCCCTCTTAGAATTTTGACTCATGATATTCACTTTAAGCTATAGTGAGTTATATAAAAACTTCTTTCATGGACTCAAACATGAAATTGTTGTTATACTTTAGAAGAAACAAATACAGGATGTCTCTTTCTGCCCTTTGGACAATCAGTTAAAATTGAGATTTGCTGTTCCAGATAGTTTAAGCACCTTAAACAAACATAAGGAGTAACTGAATTTTTTTTTTAAAAAGACATGCAGCCAGTTACTGTTTGTCTCATATGCTAACTATCGTGCTTTTGAGATTCTTTTATGTATAAAATTGCACATGTGAATATTTGGTCTTAAAAGCTTTTTTTTTTCTGCTCTCCTGCCTCATTAATCTCACCTCTTATCTAATGCTTGGCCCAATGAAAAAAAGGAATCTCCTTGTGGTTCTTAGGGGTACAGTAGACTAAGCTATACTTAGAATTTTGAGTTAAAGCAATTTCCCCACTTAATAGAAATAATAACCTACTGTAGAATTTTGAGTAATTAACTGTAGATTTAAAACTTTTCGTATCTCTTAAACAACAGATTTAGAGCTAGATATATCTTTCAACAGTGTGTTTCAAAACTGGAATTCCTGTCTGTGTTACAATTTTTTTCCATCATGATCTCTTTTATATACTTCTTGCAAGTATCTTGGTGTAGCTCTTGATCTTCCTTTGTTATCAGTATACAATATTTTGAGTACCCTCTATTATGAGGTATTTTACTTAGTCTTAGGTATTTTTCATAAGCTACTCCGTGACTATTAAGAATAATATTATCATACATACTAATTGTGATTTCATAGACTTTTTTCAGGAACAAAACATTATGATTATTAGTACCATTAAAAATAGTTTTCTGAGTCACTAGAACATAAATAATTGTCATTGTTATGAATTATATTATGAGGTAATGGACCCAAATATAATGAAACATGGTTCATTGCTCTAATATGTCTAACTTGAGTCTGTGCTAACACACTTTAGCTTATGTCTCTCTGGCTTACAAATACATAAAAGAAAATTGAAAGAAAGAAATAGGATATAGCTGAGCATTCTTGAATCCCTCTTAATGTTGATCTATAAACTAAACATCAGGCTGTATCTACTCATTTAAAATTTAGTTGCATATTATTCCAATACCTAGATGTAATTGCTGTCTGAAGAGCAAGACTACTTAATATTTGTGCAAATTATCTAAATAATTACCTTATTTTCACCTTTGGCATACTAGCTGTGGCATAATAATATTATATGTAATTTTAGAGAGTTTTTATTTTTTTACAAGAGTTATTTATTTATTTGAAAGTCAGAGTTAGAGAAAGGGGAAGATGGAGAAACAGATTTTCCATCCTCTGGTTCACTCTCCAAATGGCCTCAACAGATGGGCTGGGCCAGGTTAAGGCTTGGAGCCAGGAGCTTCTTCTGAGTCTCCCACATGGGTGACAAGGTCCCAAACACTTTGACGATCTTCCACTGCTCTTCTCAGGCCTTTAGCAGGGAGCTGGATCAGAAATGGAGCAGTTGGGTCTCAAACCTAAACCCATATGGGATGCTGGCATTGCAGGAAGCACCTTTACTTGGTATACCATGATGCCGACCCTCAGGATTTCTATTTTTTTTTTTTTTAATGTAAGCATCTTTTTTTTTTTTAAAGTTTATTCATGTATCTGAAAGAGTAATAGAAAGACAGAGAGAAAAATCTTGTATGCACTGGTTCACTCCCCAAATAAACACAGTAGCAAGATCTGGGCCACACCAGAGTCATAAGCCTGGGGCTCAGGTACTTGGGCCATCTTCTGCTGCTTTCTCAGTCACATTAGCAGGATGCTGAATTGGAAACAGAGTAGCTGGGACTCGAACCAGCACTCCAATATGAAATACCAGCATACCAAGTGGCAGCTTAACCCTCTGTGCCTCTATGTTGGCTCCCCTAGAGAATTTTTAACGTCTAGAGTTTCTTGAGTTGCCTTTGTGGTTGCTGAATAAGGACTTGGACTCTTTCTGAGTATGATCCTGATATTTTGATTAATTATATTGCTTGGACAGTGACTGACAGTCAAAGTTGATTTGATTGGTCCCTTAAGTTTCTCTGTTTTGAATTGCTGAGATTTAAAAACTCAATCATATGCTCAGAATTTGCCGTTCAAACTGACAGTTCCGATAGGTTAGATGGTACAATTACCATATATGCAGTAAGTGCCTTGTTATTGCTGTTTTATTTCCTTCCAAATCTAGGTGGAAGCTGTGGACTCTCAAGGTGAAAAGCTGCAACATCTATCTGTTGCCTCCACTTGGCTTTCATTTCTCTGTCGAGTTTCCAGCCCTGTATGCTGAACTGTTCCAGTCACAGCCCTAAACTCAGTGCTTTTCAGTAATGTTTTGTCAGAAAAAGTCTGTCCTCTTTGGTGAAATTGAAATGAGTAATAGTCTTTTGACACTAGTGGCAAGTGGCTTTCACGGTCCACAGCAGATCTAATGAGCTACAGCTGTCTGCTTGGAAATTCAGCTTTCAATTGTCTGAAGGAATCTCTAGAAAATAGACTTGAGTTTCTTTGTGCATCGAAACAACAACAACATAATCCAACTTATAAATGTGGTGTAAACTGCTTTGTAGACTCTATTGCAGCCCACAAAGTTTTCCAGTTTCATCTGTAATAGCTACTTTTTGTAGAAACCTTAAAAAATGAATGATGTAAGCTGTTTGACAAGGTACTTATGCATCAGGAACTCAATTTATGGTATGTTAATTCTACAAGATCAGTTGTGCATTCATATTTAAGAGCAAGGAAATTATATAAAACTATATGGCATGGATTATTGTACCTTGATCTTGGACTATCACATTCATTCTGCATAGTCCATGAGTCTTCAAAAAGTTTGTGGAAAATGTTATGAAAAAGCTACACTTGAATTTCAAAACTTTCACACCAAAATAAACTTTTTTTAAAAGTATGTAATTTTTTAAAAGATTTATTTATTTGAAAGGCAGAGTTACAGAGAGGCAGAGGCAGAGGCTGGTTCACTCCCTCAAATGGCTGCAATGGCCAGAGCAGGGCCTGTCCAAATCCAGGAGCCAGGAACTTCTTGTGGGTCTCCCATATGGGTGTGAGGCTCCAAAAATTTGAGCCATCTTCTGCTTTCCTAGGCTATAGCAGAGTGCCAGATCAGAAGTGGAGCAGCCAGGACTTGGATCAGCACCCATATGGGGTACTGGCATGGCTGGCGATGGCTTTACCCACTCTACCACAGCGCCAGCCCCAAAATAATCTTCTTTTAATTCCATTTTCCTCAAACTTCTGGAAGTATCTTGTACAACTAAGAATACTATGATATAGGATTAAATTGTATTTCATTAAAGCTTATAACAGAGTAAGATAGACATGTCTTTCAGTAGAGAATCCAATATATAAGCACAGTCATACTGAAGGATTAAGGTTGCAACCTTGATTATTTCTGATGTTCTTAGAATGGAGTGTAGTTTTTCATGTAAGAAAATAACTAGACCATTTTGTCTAAGCTGTTATAAGAGATTGTTCTCTCATAACCCTCCAAGGTTGAAAGAACCCCTGTTTTTTTTTTTTGTTTGTTTGTTTGTTTGTCTTGGGGTGTTTTGTTTTGTGTGTGTGTTTTTTTTTTTGTTTTTTTTTGGTTTTTTTTTTTTTTTTTTTTTGGACAGGCAGAGTAGACAGTGAGAGAGAGAGAGAGAGGTCTTCCTTTTTCCCTTGGTTCACCGCCCAGTGGCTGCTACGGCCGGTGCACCACGCTGATCCAAAGCCAGGAGCCAGGTGCTTCTCCTGGTCTCCCATGCAGGTGCAGGGCCCAAAGACTTGGGCCATCCTCCACTGCATTCCCGGGCTACAGCAGAGAGCTGGCCTGGAAGAGGAGCAACCGGGACAATCCGGTGCCCCTACCAGGACTATAACCCAGGGTGCAGGCTCCACAGGCAGAGGATTAGCCTATTGAGCCATGGTGCCAGCCCAGATAATGATCTTTTATGAATTAACTAAACTATTTTAGTGTATTAATTTTAGGAAAGAGTTCTCTGGAAATTGTTTGATCATTATTCAGAGGGGCAGTTTTAGGGGCTATTGATGATTATTTTCATATCAAATATAAGAAAACCTAAAGCCAAACATTGCATGACCTAATTTGCAAGTAGAACTGCCAGTGACTTCTACCAGCCAGTTTTTACTCTGCTGTGGTACATCGGAAAGGGGGGTTGTCATTGCTCTTGAGAAAGAGGATACAGGTAAAAGGAAGCGCATACAGAGAAATGTCATTAAATAATGGATCAGTGGAGTCTCTACTGAGGATTGTAGCAGTTGCACTTCTGCAGTATAGTGACTAGAGATTGTCTACTGAAGTGTGAACTTTCTACATCTTGAAGTAGGTACCACTTCTTTGAATATGAGAATCTTGATACCAGAAGGCATGAATCAACACAGTTGCTGTGATGCACAGAATGGTTTAGTGCATAAAGAGAATCAGCAAGGGGCTTCCAGAAAAAGAGTGACAGAACATGAGCCTTTAAGATAGGATTTGTATGGCAATGTCTCCGTTATCCAGAGTCATTCTATAGTAAGGAACATTGGAAGTTAACACCAGAGTCACATTATAATTTGTAGAATGCATTTCTTGTATATTTGTATTAGTTGATTTTAAAATAGAGTTAGAAAATTGTCACTTTCCCAAGAATAGAGCCTGTAAAAAGCTAAAGAAGACAGAAGAAACTAGAACTTATTAAGAAAGGGATTGTTATTAAGTTCATAAATTGTATTAGACCCCTTATTTTTCTTTCACTTAATCCCAATTTTTAAGCTGTTGCATCCCTCATTGTCTTCTCTTTGTGTATTCAATGTATTTTACAGCTTTGTTGAGATGCACCATACAACTCATTCATTTAAAATGCACAATGCAATGATTTTTTGCCTCTGTAGAGTTGAGCAGCCATCACCACAATCAATTTTAGAACTTTTCTGTTATCCCAAAAAGAAGCCCCATATTAATTAGTAGTCTTTCTGTATTTTCCCCCAAATACTTCATCTCTAGGTAGCCACTGATTTATGTGATCTGAGTATTAAAAGTTGTTGATTTGAAATTGCCTGAGCCTTCCAAGGATACTCTGCTTTATACCATTTGATTGATTATACAGTTGCAATAAAAAAATCTGTGACTCTTCTCTTTGTTGACACAAATCTTATAAATCAAAGAGGGTGACATTTAGGTGCTTTTTAGATATATCTAATTATACATAACTTCGTAAACATGATTTTCAAGAATTTGTTTTTATCATAGATAAAGTGCTATTAAATATACCTTCTCCCTCAACTCTGTCTCTGATCCTTAAAGATTCAGAATATCGATCTTTTCTGCGTCTTGGAGTTTTTGGACTAAGAGGATCTGATTCATTCTGACAGCACTCATAAGACACTAATGTATAACTTAGAAAACAAATTATTCAGTATAATGTAAAGCATATTTGCCAAACAGATTAGACTGTATATCCTTTAAACAATAGATTATTTTCCTATAAATAAACTATATGGCAAGCCAAAATATTATCAATAAATTGCCTTGAATGTGTAGAACCAGAGTAAGAGGCTAGTTATATAGTTCAAACATAGGGTGGCTCCACTCCCTTATAGTCAGACTGATAGGCAGAATAATGACCCCTACACACACTAATGATGTCCATGTCCTAATACCCAGAATCTATTACTTAACATAGCAGAAGGAACTTTGTATATGTGATTAAGTTAGACATGTTGTGATATGACAAATTGTCTGGCTGGGCCCAGTTTGATCACAGGGGTCCAGACAATTAACCTTTTTGTAGTGAAAGAGAGATGGGGCTATAGGAGAACTAGACAGAAACAACATGTAAGGACTCAACAGACCATTGTTGATTTTGAAAATGGCTGAAAGAACCAGGAGCCAAGCAATGCCGTTGGTCCTCCAGAAGCTGGAAGGGAATGGAGTAGTTTCTGCTCTACAGCCTTCAGAAAGGAATACAGCTTTGCTGACACCTTTGTCTAGCCCAGTGAGATTCATTTCAGATTTATGACCTATAAAACTGTAGGATAATAAATTTGCATTGTTTTAAGTCACTCAGTTTGTGGCAATGTGTTATAACAACAGTAGTAAATTAAGACACAGACCTTTAGATTTTTTCCTGTATGAATCCAGTAGGAAGTCTCAGGCAAATCCACTGTACTGTGTCCTAAAAACATGTTAAGTGTCAGCCTTGCCTCAGTGACTCTTCTTTCTCTGTGTCTCAGGTGCCTTTTTCAAAGTCCTTTCTGGACTTATCTATTAAAACACATTTAATAAGAACATGGACTTGAGAGTTAACTGAATCTGTTTGAATTCTGATTTTGCCATTTTCCTGTCTATGTATCCTTTGATGTGTGACATAATATTCTAAGATTTGAGTTTTCATGGACAAAATAAGGTAAATAATACCTGTCTTTCAGGGTTTTTGTCTGTTTCCTTTCTCAGGCTCATTTGTACAAACAACATAGGTGAATACTAACCCCATGAAAACAGCAGCTCAGGAGTCACACACCCTCATATTGGCAGAGAGGCTGTACTTTGGAGCTTTTGTGGTGCCCAGCACCTTTATGAGCAGGAGCCTGAGTCTGAGCCTGAGCTGAAAATGGAGCTGAAGGTACAGGTGCAACCTGGGCCTGTGCCTGGGCCTTCAGCTTGTTTTGGGCCTGGGTCCTAGGCTTGGTTTGAACTTTGGCCTTGCCCTTGATTTGAGGCTTGGCCTTCGCCTTTGCCTTTGACTAGGACAGCCTAAGACCCTTAACAATGTGGGCACAAGTATGCTTCCCAAGTTTGGGATGAGAAATGCAGGCAAGTTAATTGAGCTTTTGGCTGACACTCTTTGAAATCACAGGCTTAACTTCCTTAGGCTTGACAAGGGCCTGACTGCCTTAGGATGTGCACTCATATCCTTGGTGTGTTGGTCTGCATCTTCTTCAGTCCCTTCTTGTGTCTCTTGGCAAATTATGTTCCTCAGGAGCTTGGGATCCACCTACCTCCTTAAGAGATTGTACTTTTGCGATTGGGGTTTCTTGATGCCATTTCTGTGCTATTTTCAGGACTGGCCGTATGTGGTGTGGAGCCTGGACTTAGTCATGTCTGCACCATAACCCATCATTCCCAAAGCACATGGGGGCCTGAAAAAGCTTAGGGTTGTTTTAAGGATAAAATGAAATAGTGTATGTAAAGTGGCACAATATTTGATACATAATATGCATCTAAAACATGATAGCTGTTGTTATTTTTTAAGGGCTAAAAGTGGGATTTGCCAATGCTGTAGATTGTAACCCTTACTCAAATATAAATATATTAAGAACTATTGGTACAACTATTGTGTTTAGGAGACTATTCCATAGAATTGTCTCTGTAGCCATCTGGCCAATGATATTGATGCTTCTCACCAAAAGGATTATTTTTTGAAGCTGTAATGAGTAGGTAGAAACTGCCTTTGGTTTATGGTGCAAAATATAATACCTCTTTATATTCCCTTTCTTCTAGGAGATTATGTGAAATAGAATGAATTAAGGCAACCTGGTATTCTGTTTCTATAATTAAAAAATAATTCCTTAAGATAGGAATTGTGTCTAGAGTTTTTAAAAATCCCTAAAGCCTGGCAAATGGCTGAGTTGTAATAGGCAGCAATAAATGTTTATTGAACTGAACTAAATTGAGTTCTAAGCAGTTATTCTTTCACAATTTGTTCTGAATTCATCCTTTCTGTTGCCCTAATTTAGGCCCTTAGTTTTCATGCTTAGTCTATTACAGCAGTTTCTGAACTGCTGCTCTTTTTTGCCAGTTGTCTTTTCTCACTTTAATTGGTCTATCAAAGTACCAGCAAATTAGGCAAAGACTACTGTACATCGTGTCCTCTCTGACTGACTTAGTCTTCTTTGTCTTTGTACCATTGCTTATGGTGTGGTAGCCATACTATTTACCTGTTACCTCCCAACATGGCATGGTATACTTAAAAAATGATGTTTGTGTATCATAGTGGGTAGCAGTCCCACCATCTTATAGCTGAGGCTTTAGGCCCCAGTGGCTAAAGAGAATTTTGTCTCGGTACACCTGTAGTCTGCTTTAGACATAACAATGTACCTTATCACGTTGAGAGACTGCTTGATCTAGCATTTGCAAATGGTTACCACTGGATTTCATTCTGTGTTTTACATACATGTTTAATGAGCACCTACTCTGTGCTTTCTACTCTGGGGGGACATGAGAGCACTGAGTCCACTATGTTCCTATTAGAACCTTCAGTTCCAGGCAGACAGATCTGTATGCTGGCCACCAAATGGGGCTTCTGTATTCCTCTCATCGTTGCTTGTTTCTTTTACTGTCTTGAATAATCTGTGCTTCTTTCATCACCATCTGTTTAAATCTTCATCCTGTCTTCTCTGTGATGCTATCCCTAATATGGTTAAAATATGGCACTTCCATGTGTTGTGTTCTCTGTTTCCTTTACCACTGATTCACCCAGTTTTTTGCCCTCTGTAAAGTCTAGATTCATTCTTTTTTTTTTTTTTTTTTTGACAGGCAGAGTGGACAGTGAGAGAGAGACAGAGAGAAAGGTCTTCCTTTACCGTTGGTTCACCCTCCAATGGCCACCGTGGCCGGCACGCTGTGGCTGGCGCACCGTGCTGATCAGAAGGCAGGAGCCAGGTGCTTCTCCTGGTCTCCCATGCGGGTGCAGGGCCCAAGCACTTGGGCCATCCTCCACTGCACTCCCTGGCCACAGCAGAGAGCTGGCCTGGAAGAGGGGCAACCAGGACAGAATCCGGCGCCCCGACCGGGACTAGAACCCGATGTGCCAGTGCCGCAAGGTGGAAGATTAGCCTATTGAGTTGCGGCGCCGGCCAGATTCATTCTTTATATTAATTCTTGTTCTGTTATTTTCTGTATTATATTTGTTAATTTTTTCCCTTTTAAACATGTTCCTCTGTTCCTGTTTTCTAAAATATTTACCCAGTTCCCTCTCCACACAACTTTATGTTATATAACATATGTGCAATATTTAATATGATACAATAATATATTCATTATGCAGACATATTTTTGGCTCTTACTAGGGTCAGATATTATTCTAATAGCTTTACATATATTTAATATATTTCATCTTTTCAACAGCCTTATAGGTATAAAATATTTTTTATTCTCATTTTATAGATGAGGAAACTGAGGCATAAGTTACTTGCCAAAAATGCTACAAGTGTTAAGTATTATTGCCTTGATTAAAATGAAATCAACTAGTGCAGGCATTTTTCACTTGAGAACTCAGGCTGAGAACCATTCTGTTCTATTATGCTGTAAACACATATTTATGTGGATGAATAGGCCACTGCATACTAGTATTAATATTAATTTTCAACATTTACACTAAGGTAAGATAGACTATGTTAATATAAGGATGAAATAAGTTGTTATAAGGAATACAAAACCTGGAGGATTTAATGATGTACTGTCAGCAAATGGTGAGTATTACAAAAAAATCAAAACTGAATACCATTATTTGTAGAGCTTTTACTATTTGCCAAGAATAGATAGAACATCTGTATGAACTGAGTACTTTACATAAATTATCTCACAGAAACCTTACCATAATACTCATGAGTAGTGACTATTATCCTAATTTTATAGATGAAGAAAAATGTCTTAAGTATGTTAAATAATTTGCCATAGAGTTACTAAGCTGGGAACCAGCAGACCTAAGATTGGAACCTGGTTGCAACTGCCCTCTATTTTCATTGTGCTGTACTGCCTCTCTAATAAGAAGGTGCCCTAGGCCGGCGCCGCGGTTCACTAGGCTAATCCTCCTCCTGCAGCACTGGCACCCCGGGGTTCTAGTTCCGGTTGTGGCGCCAAATTCTGTCCCGGTTTCTCCTCTTCCAGTCCAGCTCTCTGCTGTGGCCCGGGAAGGCAGTGGAGGATGGCCTAAGTGCTTGGGCCCTGCACCCCCACGGGAGACCAGACGGAAGCACCTGGCTCCTGGCTTTGGATCGGCGCGGTACGCCAGCCGAAGCGGCCATTGAGGGGTGAACCAATGGAAGGAAGACCTTTCTGTCTCTCTCTCTCACTGTCTAATTCTGCCTGTCAAAAAAAAAAAAAAAAAAAAAAAAAAAAAAAAAAAAAAAAAAAAAAAAAAAAAGGTGCCCTGGCCAAAGAGCAGGACACAGGCAAGCAGGCTATTGGCTATTGTTAAAGCAGGCTATTGTTAGAATGCAGTTAACTTTGTGCTTAATTTTGAAAAATTGTATTGTGATAGTGCTAATTTGCCCTTCAAATTTGAAGGTGGAATATAGCCAATATTCTGGAATAAACCCAGTAAAAGTAATATTTGTTGTTGATAAACCTTTACTTTCTGGGTTTATTTTCTTTTGTGGTTCAGCTGTATCTTGTATAACATATACATGGTTAATAGCATTTATTTACATCCAGAGGTGCTTTATGATGTTAAGAGAAGTGTTTGTACTCAGGAAGTGAGTACTATGTAAATACTATATTTTAGTTCTTAGTGTGAACATTGACATGACACCATCATGTTTTTCTTTTATGGCATCACACTTTTCTTTGTCATTATTTTTCCCCTTTGACTGTGACAAAGAACTGACTCTGATGATGTCAACTCTTCATTGTATCTCAGTGGCTTAGGCTACAAATGTGGTTTCTTCTGTCTTTAATTAAACTTTTTTTTTTTCCCGGTGCTGTAGCTGGGAGCGGTATGTTGACACAACTCACTCTTGTACAGAACAGATTAAAATGTCAGTGCTCTAATGTTCTCAACCATGGGAAAAAATATTTGGGGTATTTTATTTATAACTTTTAAAAGACTCTTCTGTGGAGAAAGATTACTTGTAAGATGGAAAGCCAATTTGACAGTTAAAGGAACAGAACTCTAATATTAGTCTAACCAAAAATAGAGGATGAAAAGTATGAAATATTGGTGAAACTGTTTTCTAGACATTTAGAACACATCTTTCTCTCTATTTTCATCTTATTTTTCACTTCAGAGCATCTTTTAACTCCCTAATGTTCTATTTAACCCTCCCAGATGCTATCTACACAGAATATTGACAGTTTTTTTGCAAAAGGTACTTAGTCATTATACTAAACACATATATTATGTAGAAGAAGACTACTAGTCAAAGACAAATCCAGTGATATATTTAACCTTTAATTTTTTAAAGATTTATTTGAAAGGCAGAGTGACAGAGACAGAGAAGCAGAGAGAGATTGTCCATCCACTGGTTTACTCCCTAAATGGGCATCACATCCCAGGCTGAACCAGGCCAAAGCCAAGAGTCAGGAACTCCATCCACATCTCCTATATAAGTGATGAGACCTAAGTATTGGTGTCATCTTCCAGTGCCTTCTCAGGTACATTTGCAGGGAGCTGGATCAGAAAGAATCCAGGACTCAGTCTAGCACAGAAGGGATGCTGGTGTTTTAAATGGTGCTTTAACCTGCTGCACCACAACACCAGCCTCCTAGTTAGTGAACCTTCAAGTTAGACATCTGAATGCATCTATTTTTGCAATCAAGTTTTTAACATTTGATAGCTACTATTAGTTAATAGGCCAACAAATTCAAGATGTCATAGTTGAGACCCTTTTCTACATATCTGACATAGGTAAGATCTAAGCCATGTCAATTTACAATGGATGCCATGCAAGTTTCATGAGTAAAAATCATAGTAAAGAGATGGGGCTTGCTCTAAATTGATAAGGTATGGCCTTAATAATAGGAACTAAGACTTATGTGACTTTTACAATGTATCTGAAATACTTATGTCTATATGTATTGATTATTTAAGCCTCACAACCCTGAGTACATTAAATTATCCATTTTACAAATAAAAAAATTGAGGCAGTAAATGTCAAGTAATGTGCACAAGGTGTCACAGAATGTAGAGAGGCAGGATAGGAATCTAAGGGGTCTAGTTCGATAATTTATTCTATTAGAATTTCTGAAAGTTTATTAACTTTTGATATTGTGTATTTGGGAAATACACATTTTAGTGATGTTGTTAACCAACATGTAATATTGACTAGATGAAAATAAATATGAAAAAACAAGAATTCTTTTTTACATTTATATGGTAGGAGGTGCCAAAGTGCCCAGTCTTCAGCGTACCTTAATTAGCAAAGAAATATTGATTGTTTTGCTTTGTCCATATAAAGGCAAAAGGTAGCTTTCTAGAAAGGCAGACATTAGCATTCCAAGTGCCCACTCCATACTCCTAGTTTTGGAATTTAGCTGCCCTCTAGCAGACCATCTGCCTTTAAGACCTTATTTAGAGATTTGCCTGGTTTGAGCTGTCCCTTGGGCTAACAGCTGTGGAATCTGCATTTCTTTGGCATTTCTCCCTTCTATGTAAATTACAGATGTGCTTTAATGCCCTTTTGGACTGCTTTTGGGAAAAGAGGAAAGAGAAAAAGCTCTTTTTCTTTTTAAAGGGATCTATCATAGGTTCTAAGTAGAAAGAAATACAATTACAGAGTTTTCACTTTATGTTTCTCTTCAATCTTTGCAACTACTCCCTACAGCTTTTCTGCTGTGGGATCAATTTGTTGGCAAGGGTTATTCAAACATGAGTAGAATTTGTGTCCTCTTTAGATTAAAGTGCTAAAGCCAACAATAACAATTTTCATGTGGGAACTGGTGCTCAATATCTAAGTCAGACCATACTTGGTGGTCTGTAATTTACTCTAGATTAAAAACATGCTTTTGAGGGTAGAGAGGGTCTTTTTCTGGGTTTTTGTTTGCTCTCATTTTCAATCTTTCAGTGACTTTGTTTTTAATTTGGGGGTGGGAACTAGTGCTTGAGACATGTAATAGAGTTCTTTTAAAAAATTAACATTTGTATAATTTACAAACAGGTAAAGAATTCTGAATTATAGTTTAATGAATTTTGCATAAATGTAACTCAGTCCTTTCATGTTCACTTAGATTTTATTTAACTTTTACACTTTTTCTCTTATGGCTGAATAGTAAAACCATATAGTTTTGAAGACTCCCACTTAGTTTAGATTTTGGATTTCAACCTCAGTTGGACCCTAGTGTTATGTCGCAATTTTTCTCCATTCATCCTTCAGCTTCCTTTCCCACTCTCAGTAGTTATTGTGGGGCTTATCCTGTGCCCTTGGCAAGTGGCTAAGACCCTAATGGTGGAAATTTTCCAGCACCGCCCAGAAAGGCAGCCTGCCTGACTTTCAGGGTGACTGTGGGACCACAAGAAAATGAAACTGTACTGAGTTATGAGGAAGCTACCCTCTACACATAAGCTCCTCAAATCTTATCCCCTGAGCAGCAGACTCCCACTGCCCTGTGCACTGCTCTTTCTAGTGTATTTAATAAATTGGTCTTTACTCACTATTCCTGATGGCTCTGATAAATTCTGTCATTACTCGTTACACTGGCCCCTGTCTTTTACTTCCCAAGACATTTTATTGGCTCCTTTTAAAGACTTTACTTTTTATTCTCTCCTTTTGCTTTCTTAACTGAGGACTCTTGGCAAATGGCATGCCAGTTCAGAAGGAATTGATGGCTCTTGGCCAGGGCTACTCCCTTGTGGGGCTAGAACATCTCCATGCCTGGGCACCCCATACCAGAGTCCCTTGGGGCCAGGGACCTCAGGTTCCTTTCAGTCTTTCAGTGTATGGCCATTGTTGCACCTCTGGTAATTGATGACTCCTGACAAGATTACTCCCCAAAGCAGTCTGAAGGCTAGAGGGAACCAGATAACCAGATCAAGCTGCCATACCCAATAGAGGGAAAAAAAAAACCCTTACCCTCAGGACTATGAGGGTGGTCCATGGTCCTGAAACTCAAGGATTGTGACTCTTTAACCCTGGTAACTCCTCAGTGAGTCAAAATCTAGACCTCATGTTGCCATTCTGGCTGTGCTTTCTTGTGGCCATAGTCCCCTATTCTGACCTTCTCTCTTGACTCTTCCTGTTCTTTATGTCACCAAACCAGATGATTTCCCATAGCTATAAATTGGTGAGTCTCCTGTGACTAACCCAGTTGTTGACCTGGCCTGGCCACCTAACATCATTGGCTTTTTTCTTACCAAAGAAGTGCCATTGGTTCCCCTTCCCATGGGCCGAATGCCCTCACTGGAACTGGACACCAAATTAAAGTGAGTCTTCCTTTCCAAGGGTTTGCACTGGTTGCTCCTCGGCTGGGCTGTTCTATTCTAAGTGTGAGACATTCTTCCTCTCTTTCTTCAGACTCACTCCTGGGATGATTCTAAAAACTGGAAAAAATTTGACCCGCAGACCTTACAGAGAGGCATCTGGTTTTCCTTTGTAATGTTGTCTGGCCACAATACAAGCTTCCAGAGTGGGATGTCTGCCCCTTGAATGGAACTCTTAGCTACAAAATGTCCCTCAGCATGATCTCCTCTGTTGCAATCTTTCCAATGGGTTCAAGATTTTCTTATGTTCAAGTTTTCATGGCCATATTCTTAAACCTCGGCATTTGCATAAACTGCCAAATATAGTTTGCTAAATTTCATGGACCAAAAGACCCCTCTGAGATAATGGATGGTTCCTCATTTACCCTCACCCGAAGACATACTCCTCATGATGAGCCAGTTGCTCCTCTGCCTTATCAGGACCCATTCTCTCCTTCAAAAACCAGGTCAGTCACTGCTTATGATCATCAAGACCTGCCTTCTCCCTTTTACCAATATAATGTCTTACCCCTTTGCAAAGTGGCAAATGCAGAAAGGGGGACCATCAGTGTTCACGTTGCTTTCTCCTTGTCAGATCTATCCCACAGAGAGGCTAAACTTGGCTTTATTAGCCAAGACTCTTCTCACTTTATAAAATAATTTCAGAGACTAACAGTAGCCTTTGATATGACATGGTAGGATATCTGTATTATTTTCACCACATATTGCACAAATGAGGAAAAGATCTGCATCTGACCCAGCAATGGCTGATGAAGCTCATTCCCTAAACTCTGAAGATACATGGTTGGGCAGAGATTTAGTGCCAGTTGATGGACCCCCACCCCCCCATTGACTTATTAGGATAAGGATCTGGGCAGGGAACACTGAAATCACATGTTCATATATTTAATTGAGGACACGAAAAAGGCCATCATAAAACCCGTCAATTATATCAAAGTGGGAAGTTCTACAGGGGGCCTAATGAAAACCCCATCCTTTGTCACTCTAGACTGGCCAAGGTCATGCAAAAATGCACTTAGATCCTGAAAGTCAGGAAGGCCTTGCCATCCTGGCTATCAATTTCATCAGTAAGACCTAACCAGACATTAGACATTAGACAAAAATTGGACCAAGGATCACAAACTCCTTTCTCTACTTTGGTAGGAGACCTCAGAGACTGAAAGGAAGTAGAAGAAGAAACAGAGGGCAAACGATAGACTCAATATATGGCATCTACCACTGCTAGTTCCCTGCACATCCACGTGTCCACGGGGTGACCAATGGCTATAGAACCAGTATCTGCCCAAGTGCCTATGCAAGGTAATCCAAGAGAATGGCAAATGCCCCTGACTTTTTCCTTGATTTTAAAGAACCCAATAAAAAAGAAGGGGCAACTGCCTCCTTCTTAACTGATGGGTCCCAGAGGCTGTGCTAACTCTGTATCTCAATGGTTGAGCCACAAGCCACCCTGGATGTGGCAGGTAAAAAAAAAAAAAATAGAATTCTTTGTATCATGATGGTCACCTACTCTCCTTTACTACTTTCTCTGGACCCATATTTCAGTCTTAAAGCCCCTTACTGGCATAGATGGCCAAACCAAACCCGGGCACTTCACTTTCCCTTTTGTGTGCACCATAGGAGATTATCTTTACTCATACCTTCCTTGTCCTGCCAAATTGTCCCACCCCTTTACTCAGAAGGGGCATTTTGACACATTTCACACTAACCTTCCCTTCAACTCATGTGTCCTTTACTGTCACCATTGGCCCCTAATGCCACAAACCTGCTACCATTTTAAACCTTTGGCACACCTGCTATCTACACATATTGAGCTTGGGGGTATGTCCAATTTGTCCTAGTCCATGATTGGGCCTTAGTCACCATGTACCTAGACATCTATACTTTCCCCCATTTCTGCCTACATGGAAGCATGAGTCCATAGTTATTGTTCCAGGATACAGCCCTCAAATAGTTCATTAAACAGTTCATTACCTGAAGTGGCAATCTCTTTGTTCCAAAGGTACCCCTGTTTACACACCTGACTTGTAGCAAAGAGAAATCTTTTCCCATTTACACTTCTAATGCTGCCTCCTCAGGAAGGGGATCCTTAGTTGGTTCCTTAAATAAAGACCAATGGATGGACATTGTGGTATAGTGGGTTAAGTCGCCACCTGCAGCACCACCGTCCCATGTAAGCACTGATTTGAGTCCTGGCTGCTCCACTTCTGATCCAGCTTGATGTTAATGCACCTGGAAAAACTGCAGAAGATGGTCCAAGCACTTGATCCACTGTACACACGAGAATGATCCAGAAGAAGGTCCTGGCTCCTGGCTTTGGCCTGGCTTACCCCCAGGTATTGTGGCCATCTGGGGAGTAAACCAGCAGATGGAAGATCTCTCTCTGCCTCTGCCTCTCTATAACTCTGTCTTTAAATTAATAAAATAGATCTTTTAAAAAAATAAAGACCAATGCCAGAACACCTTCAAGGCAGGTACTCCTATACCCAAAAACACTTTTGTTTAGGTGAATCCTAAAGATCTTCCTCACAAGCAGGTCAAGAATTTTATTATATCTGTGGACCTATACCTGTTAAGATATAATTCACCTACAATTCTTCCACCCTAACCAATTTCTGCTAAGGATGCCCAATACAGGGATCCATTAATATCTCCATTGTTGCAGGTTCAAACAACTGTCACCTTATCAAAAGCTCAGTGCTTCCCAGTTACCTAGGACCCAACCAGGAGTGTTCTATACATATTTTTTTTCTTTTTTTTAAACTTTTATTTAGTAAATATAAATATCCAAAGTACAGCTTTTGGATTATAGCGATTTTCCCCCCATAATCTCCCTCCCACTCACAACCATCCCATCTATCACTCCCTCTCCCATCCCATTCTTCATAAGATTCATTTTCAATTATCTTTATATACAGAAAATCAACTTGGTATATACTAAGATTTCAACAGTTTGCACCCACACAGATATACAAGGTATAAAGTACTTTTGAGTAGTAGTTTTACCGTTGATTCACATACTACAACACATTAGGGACAGAGATCCTACATGGAGAGCAAGTGTATAATAACTCCTGTTGTTGATTTAACAATTGACACTCTTATTTTTGACGTCAGTAATCACCTTAGGCTCTTGTCATGAGCTGCCAAGGCTATGGAAGCCTCTTAAGTTCACAAATTCCAACCTTATTTAGACAAGGCCATAATCAAAGTGGAAGTTCTCTCCTTCCTTCAGAGAAAGGTACCTCCTTCTTTGATAGCCTGTTCTTTCAGCTGGGATCTCATTAACAGAGATCTTTCATTTAGGTGTTTGTTTGTTGTTTGGTTTGGTTTTTTTTTGTTTTTTTTTTTTTTTTTTTTTTTTTTTTTTTTTGTTTTTGTTTTTTTTTTGCCACAGTGTCTTGGCTTTCCATGCCTGAAATACTCTCATGGGCTTTTTAGCCGGATCTGCATGCCTTAAGGGCTGATTCTGAGGCCAGAGTGCTGTTTAGAACATCTGCCATTCTTTGAGTCTGCTGTGTATCCCGCTTCCCATGTTGGATCATTCTCTCCTTTTTAATTCTATCAGTCAGTATTAGCAGACACTAGTCTTGTTTATGTGATCCCTTTGACACTTAATCCTATAATTATGATCAATTATGAACTGAAACTGATCACTTTGACTAGTAAAATGGCATTGGTAAATGCCACCTTGCTGGGATTGATTTGGAATCCCCTGGCACATTTCTAGCTCTACCATTAGGGGTAAGTCTGAGTGAGCATGTGCCGAACTGTACATCTCCTCCCTCTCTTATTCCCACTCTTCTATTTAACAGGGATCACTTTTCAGTTAAATTTAAACACCTAAGAATAATTGTGTGTTAATTAAAGAGTTCAATCAGTGGTATTAAGTAGAACAAAAAAATACTAAAAGGAATAAAATAGTAAGTTGTTCCTCAACAGTCAGGACAAGGGCTGATCAAGTGATTGTTTCTCATAGTGTCCATTTCACTTCTACAGGTTTCCTTTTAGGTGCTCGGTTAGTTGTCACTGATAAGGGAGAACATATCATATTTGTCACTTTGGGACTGGCTTAGTTCACTCAGCATGATGTTTTCCAGATTCCTCCATTTTGTTGCAAATGACTGGATTTCATTTTTTTTTTACTGCTAGGTAGTATTCTATAGAGTACATATCTCATAATTTCTTTATCCAGTCTTCTGTTGATGGACATTTAAGTTGATTCCATGTCTTAGTTATTGTGAATTGAGCTGCAATAAACACTGACTAGTGCAGACAGCTCTTTTATTTGCCAATTTAATTTCCTTTGGGTAAATTCCAAGTAGTGGGATGGCTGGGTCATGTGGCAGGGCTATATTCAGGTTTCTGAGGAATCTCCAAACTGTCTTCAATAGTGGCTTTACCAGTTTACATTCTTTGAATTCCCACCAACAGTGGATTAGTGTGCCTTTTTTCCCCACATCCTCACCAGCATCTGTTGTTGATTTCTGTATGTAAAGCCATTCTTATTAGGGTGAGATGAAACCTCATTGTGATTTTGATTTGCATTTCCCTGATGGCTAGTGATCTTGAACATTTTTTTATGTGTCTGTTGGCCATTTGGATTTCCTCTTTTGAAAAATGTCTGTTTAGGTCCTTGGCCCGTCTCTTAAGTGGGTTGCTTGTTTTGTTGTTGTGGAGTTACTTGATCTCTTTGTAGATTCTGGTTATTAATCCTTTATCAGTTGCATAATTTGCAAATATTTTCTCCCATTCTTTCGAGTGCCTCTTTACCTCTCTACCTTCTTTTGCCATACAAGAAACTTCTCAATTTGATGTAATTCCATTTGTTAATTTGGGCATTGACTGTCTGTGCCTCCACATCTTTTCCAAGAAATCTTTGCCTGTGCCTATATCTTGCAGGGTTTCTCTGATGCTCTTTAGTAATTTGGTGGTAGCCGGCGCCGTGGCTCAATAGGCTAATCCTCCACCTTGCGGCGCCGGCACACCGGGTTCTAGTCCCGGTCGGGGCGCCGGATTCTGTCCCGGTTGCCCCTCTTCCAGGCCAGCTCTCTGCTATGGCCAGGGAGTGCAGTGGAGGATGGCCCAGGTGCTTGGGCCCTGCACCCCATGGGAGACCAGGAAAAGCACCTGGATCCTGGCTCCTGCCATTGGATCAGCGCGGTGCGCCGGCTGCAGCGGCGGCCATTGGAGGGTGAACCAACGGCAAAGGAAGACCTTTCTCTCTCTGTCTCTCTCTCTCACTGTCCACTCTGCCTGTCAAAAAAAAATATAATAATTTGGTGGTGTCAGGTTGTAGGCTTAGATCCTTAATCCATGTTGAGTGGATTTTTGTGTAAGATGTAAGGTAGGGGTCTTGCTTCATGCTTCTGCATGTGGAAATCCAGTTTTCCTAGCACCATTTGTTGAATAGACTGTCCTTGCTCCAGAAATTGGTTTTAGATCCTTGATCAAATATAAGTTGGCTGTAGATGTTTGGGTTGATTTCTGGTGTTTCTATTCTGTTCCATTGTTCTATCCATCTGTTTCTGTACCAGTACCATGCTGTTTTGATTATAACTGCCCTGTGGTAAATCTTGAAATCTGGTGTTGTGATGCCTCCAGCTTTGTTTTTGTTGTACTGTATCGCTTTAGCTATTTGAGGTCTCCTGTGCCTCCATATGAATTTCAGCATCATTTTTTCCAGATCTGAGAAGAATGTCTTTGGTATTTTGATTGGTATCGCATTGAATCTATAAATTGCTTTTGGGAGAATGGACATTTTGATGATATTGATTCTTCCAATCCATGAGCATGGAAGATTTTTCCATTTTTTGGTATCCTCTTCTATTTCTTTCTTTAAGGTTTTGTAATTCTCATCGTAGAGATCTTTAACCTCCTTGGTTAAGTTTATTCCAAGGTATTTGATTGTCTTTGTAGCTATTGTGAATGGGATTGATCTTAGAAGTTCTTTCTCGGCCGGCGCCATGGCTCAATAGGCTAATCCTCCGCCTTGCAGCGCCGGCACACCGGGTTCTAGTCCCAGTCGGGGCGCCGGATTGTGTCCCGGTTGCCCCTCTTCCAGGCCAGCTCTCTGCTATGGCCTGGGAGTGCAGTGGAGGATGGCCCAAGTGCTTGGGCCCTGCACCTGCATGGGAGACCAGGAGAAGCACCTGGCTCCTGGCTTTGGATCAGCGTGATGCGCCGAATGCAGCGCAATGGCCATGGCGGCTGTGGCGGCCATTGAATGGTGAACCAACAGCAAAAGGAAGACCTTTCTCTCTGTCTCTCTCTCTCTCTCTCACACTGTCCACTCTGCCTGTCAAAAAAAAAAAAAAAGTTCTTTCTCAGTTGTGGCATTGTCTGTGTATACAAAGGCTGTTGATTTTTGTGCATTGATTTTATATCCTGCTATTATGCCAAGCTCTTCTATGTGTTCCAATAGACTGTTAGTAGCGTTCTTTGAATCCCATAAATAAAGAATCATGTCATCTGCAAAGAGGGATAGTTTGAGTTCTTCCTTCCCAATTTGTATCCCTTTAATTTCTTTTTCTTGCCTAATGGCTCTGGCTAAAACTTCCAGAACTATACTGAATAGCAATGGTGAGAGTTGGCATCCCTGTCTGGTACCAGATCTCAGTGGAAATGCTTCCAACTTTTCTCCATTCAATATATTGTTGGCCATGGGTTTTTCATAAATTGCCTTGATTGTCTTGAGTGATGTTCCTTCTATACCCAATTTGCTTAGAATTTTCATCATGAAAGGGTGTTGTATTTTATCAAATGCTTTCTCTGCATCTATTGAGATAATCATATGGTTTTTCCTCTGCAATTTGTTAACATTGTATCTCACATTTCTTGATTTGTGAACGTTGAACCGTCCCTGCATACCAGGCATAAATCCCACTTAGTCTGGGTGGTTGATCGTTCTGATGCATTGTTGAATTCTGTTGGCCAGAATTTTATTGAGGAATTTTCATCTTATGTTCATCAAGGAATTTGGTCTGTAATCTCTTTCTCTGCTGCATCTTTTTCAGGTTTAGGAATTAGGTGATGCTGGCATCATAGAAAGAATTTTGGAGGATTCCTTCTCTTTCAGTTGTTTCAAATGGTTTGAGGAAGAATTGGAGTTAGTTCTTCTTTAAATGTCTGATAAAATTCAGTAGTGAATCCATCTAGTCCTGGGCTTTTCTTTGTTGGGAGGGCCTTTATTACTGATTGAATTAATGTTAGAGTTTCTCTCTTGCACATTTTAGAATCTTTTCTTTTTTTTTTTTTAACTTTTATTTAATGAATATAAATTTCCAAAGTACGAATTATGGATTACAATGGCTTCCCCCCCATACCGTCCCTCCCACCCACAACCCTCCCCTTTCCCACTCCCTCTCCCCTTCCATTCACATCAAGATTCATTTTCGATTATCTTAATATACAGAAGATCAGCTTAGTATACATTAAGTAAGGATTTCAACAGTTTGCTCCCACACAGAAACATAAAGTGAAAAATAATAGATGATTTTTTTTTAATGATGATGAAGTCAGATCAGACCTATTGTCATGTTTAATCCCAGTGAGAGTCAAGTTGGGAGTTGATAGTTTTTTTTTGTTTTGTTTTTTTTTTTTTACAGAGGATCAGTTTAGTATGCATTAAGTAAAGATTTCAACAGTTTGCACCCCCATAGAAACACAAAGTGAAATATATTGTTTGAGTACTCGTTATAGCATTAAATCTCAATGCACAGCACATTAAGGACAGAGATCCTACATGAGGAGTAAGTGCACAGTGACTCCTGTTGTTGACTTTACCAATTGACACTCCTGTCTATGGCATCAGTAATCTCCCTATGCTCCAGTCATGAGTTTCCAAGGCTATGGAAGCCCTCTGAGTTCTCCGACTCTTATCTTGTTTAGACAAGGTCATAGTCAAAGTGGAGGTTCTCTCCTCCCTTCAGAGAAAGGTACCTCCTTCTTTGAAGACCTGTTCTTTCCACTGAGATCTCACTCACAGAGATCTTTTGCCAGAGTGTCTTGGCTTTCCATGCCTGAAATACTCTCATGGGCTTTTCAGCCAGATCCGAATGCCTTTAGGGCTTATTCTGAGGCCAGAGTGCTATTTAGGACATCTGCCATTCTATGAGTCTGCTGAGTATCTCACTTCCCATGTTGGATCACTCTCCCCTTTATTTATTCTATCGGTTAGTGTTAGCAGGTACTAGACTTGCTTATGTGCTCCCTTTGACTCTTAGTCCTTTCATTATGATCAATTGTGAACTGAAATTGATCACTTGGACTAGTGAGATGGCATTGGTACATGCCACCTTGATGGGATTAAATTGGAGTCCCCTGGTATGTTTCTAACTCTACCATGTGGGGCAAGTCAGCTTGAGCATGTCCCAAATTATATATCTCTTCCTTCTCTTATTCCTACTCTTATGTTTAACAGGGATCACATTTCAGTTAAATTTCAACACTTAAGAATAACTGTGTATTAATTACAGAATTAAACCAGTCATATTAAGTAGAACAGACAAAAAAACTACTAAGAGGGATAATGTATTAAGTTGTTCATTAACAGTCAGGGCTATGCTGATCAAGTCACCGTTTCCCATAGTGTCCATTCCACTTCAACAGGTTTCCTTTTTGGTGTTCAGTCAGTTGTCACCGATCAGGGAGAACATATGGTATTTGTCCCTTTGGGACTGGCTTATTTCACTCAGCATGATGTGTTCCAGATTCCTCCATTTTGTTGCAAATGACTGGATTTCGTTGTTTCTTACTGCGGTATAGTATTCTAAAGAGTACATATCCCATAATTTCTTTATCCAGTCTACCGTTGATGGGCATTTAGGTTGGTTCCAGGTCTTGGCTATTGTGAATTGAGCTGCAATAAACATTAGGGTGCAGACCTCTTTTTTGTTTGCCAATTTAAATTCCTTTGGGTAAATTCCAAGGAGTGGGATGGCTGGGTCGAACGGTAGGGTTATCTTCAGGTTTCTGAGGGATCTCCAGACTGACTTCCATAGTGGCTTGACCAGTTTGCATTCCCACCAACAGTGGGTTAGTGTCCCTTTTTCCCCACATCCTCGCCAGCATCTGTTGTTCATAGATTTCTGAATGTGAGCCATTCTAACTGGGGTGAGGTGGAACCTCATTGTGGTTTTGATTTGCATTTCCCTGATTGCTAATGACCTTGAACATTTTTTCATGTGCCTGTTGGCCATTTGGATTTCCTATTTTGAAAAATGTCTATTGAGGTCCTTGGCCCATCTCTTAATTGGGTTGTTGGTTTTGTTTTTGTGGAGTTTCTTGATTCTTTGTAGATTCTGGTTATTAACCCTTTATCTGTTGCATAGTTTGCAAATATTTTTTCCCATTCTGTCGGTTGTCTCTTCACTCTCCTGACTGTTTCTTTTGCAGTACAGAAACTTCTCAATTTGATGCAATCCCAAATGTTAATTTTGGCTTTGACTGCCTGTGCCTCCTGGGTCTTTTCCAGAAACTCTTTGCCTGTGCCAATATCTTGAAGGGTTTCTCCAATGTTCTCTAGTAACTTGATGGTGTCAGGTCGTAGATTTAGGTCTTTAATCCATGTTGAGTGGATTTTTGTGTAAGGTGTAAGGTAGGGGTCTTGCTTCATGATTCTGCACGTGGAAATCCAATTTTCCCAGCACCATTTATTGAATAGACTGTCCTTGCTCCAGGAATTAGTTTTAGATCCTTGATCAAATATAAGTTGGCTGTAGATGTTTGGGTTGATTTCTGGTGTTTCAATTCTGTTCCATTGGTCTATCCATCTGTTTCTGTACCAGTACCATGCTGTTTTGATTACAACTGCCCTGTAGTATGTCCTGAAATCTGGTATTGTGATGCCTCCGGCTTTGTTTTTGTTGTACAAGATTCCTTTAGCTATTCGAGGTCTCTTGTGCCTCCATATGAATTTCAGCACCATTTTTTCCAGATCTGAGAAGAAGGTCTTCGGTATCTTGATTGGTATTGCATTGAATTTATAAATTGCTTTTGGGAGAATGGACATTTTGATTATATTGATTCTTCCAATCCATGAGCATGGAAGATTTTTCCATTTTTTGGTATCCTCTTCTATTTCTTTCTTTAAGGTTTTGTAATTCTCATCATAGAAATCTTTAACGTCCTTGGTTAAGTTTATTCCAAGGTATTTGATTGTTTTTGTAGCTATTGTGAATGGGATTGATCTTAGAAGTTCTTCCTCAGCCATGGCATTGTCTGTGTATACAAAGGCTGTTGATTTTTGTGCATTGATTTTATACCCTGCTACTTTGCCAAAATCTTCTATGAGTTCCAATAGTCTCTTAGTAGAGTTCTTTGGGTCCCCTAAATAAAGAATCATGTCATCTGCAAAGAGGGATAGTTTGAGTTCTTCCTTCCCAATTTGTATCCCTTTAATTTCTTTTTCTTGCCTAATAGCTCTGGCTAGAACCTCCAGAACTATATTGAATAGCAGTGGTGAGAGTGGAAATCCCTGTCTGGTCCCAGATCTCAGTGGAAATGCTTCCAACTTTTCCCCATTCAATAGGATGTTGGCTGTGGGTTTTTCATAGATTGCTTTGATTGTATTGAGGAATGTTCCTTCCAAACCCAGTTTGCTTAGAGTTTTCATCATGAACGGGTGTTGTATTTTATCAAATGCTTTCTCGGCATCTATTGAGATAATCATATGGTTTTTCTTCTGCAGTCTGTTAATGTGGTGTATCACATTGATTGTCTTGCACACATTAAACCATCCCTGCATACCAGGGATAAATCCCACTTGGTCTGGGTGGATGATCTTTCTGATGTGTTGTTGCATTCTATTGGCGAGAATTTTATTGAGGATTTTTGCATCTATGTTCATCAGGGATATTGGTCTGTAATTCTCTTTCAGTGCTGCATCTTTTCCCGGCTTAGGAATTAAGGTGATGCTGGCTTCATAGAAAGAATTTGGGAGGATTCCCTCTTCTTCGATTGTTATAGTTTGAGAAGAATTGGAGTTAGTTCTTCTTTAAATGTCTGGTAGAATTCAGCAGTGAATCCATCTGGTCCTGGGCTTTTCTTTGTTGGGAGGGCCTTTACTACTGTTTCAATTTCTGTCTCAGTTATGGGTCTGTTTAGGTTTTCTGTGTCTTCCTGGTTCAATTTAGGTAGGTTGCATGTGTCCAGGAATCTATCCATTTCTGATAGGTTTCCCTGTTTGCTGCCATACAAGTCCTTGTAGTAATTTCTGATGATTCTTTTTATTTCTGTGGTGTCTGTTGTTACATTTCCTTTTTCATCTCTGATTTTATTGATTTGGGTCTTTTCTCTTCTTTTTTTAGTTAGTTGGGCCAATGGGGTGTCAATTTTGTTTATTTTTTCAAAAAACCAGTTCCTCGTTTGGCTGATTTTTTGTAATGTTTTTCTTGATTCAATCCTGTTGATTTCTTCTCTGATTTTAAGTATTTCTCTTCTCCTACTAGATTTGGGTCTGGTTTGCTGTAGGTTTTCTAGATCCTTGAGGTGAATAGAAAGCTCATCTATTTGGTGCCTTTCCAATTTCTTGATGTAGGCACCTATTGATATAAACTTTCCTCTTAACACTGCTTTTGCTGCGCCCCATAAGTTTTGGTATGTTGTGCTGTTATCCTCATTTACTTCCAGAAAGTTTTTGATTTCTCTTTTGATTTCTTCTATGACCCATTGTTCATTCAGGAGCATGTTGTTCAATCTCCACGTGTTTGCATATGCTCTAGCGATTCCTGAGTTGTTCATTTCCAACTTCATTCCTTTATGGTCTGAGAAGCTGCATGGTATGATTCTAATTCTTTTGAATTTGCTGAGACTTGCTTTATGGTCTAGTATGTGGTCAATCCTAGAGAAGGTTCCATGTACTGCTGAGAAGAATGTAAAGTCTTTAGCTGTAGGATTGAAAGTTCTGTATATATCTGTTAGATCCATTTGGGCTATAGTGTCGTTTAAATCTACTGTATCCTTGTTGATCTTCTGTCCTATTGATCTGTCTATTTCTGAGAGTGGAGTATTGAAGTCCCCCAGTACTATTGTATTGGGGTCTAAGTCTCCCTTTAAGTCCGTTAACAAATCTTTTAGATAAACCGGTGCCCTGTAGTTAGGTGCATATACATTGATAATTGTTATATCTTCCTGTTGAATTGATCCCTTAATCATTATGTAGTGTCCCTCTTTGTCTCTCTTAACGGTTTTTGTGGTAAAGTTTATGGTGTCGGATATTAAGATGGCTACGCCCGCTCTTTTTTCATTTCTGTTGGCATGGTATATCTTTTTCCAGCCTTTCACTTTCAGTCTGTATGGATCTTTGTTGGAAAGATGTGTTTCTTGTAAGCAGCAAATAGATGGGTTTTGTTCCTTAACCCAATCAGCCAATCGGTGTCTTTTAACTGGACAGTTCAGGCCATTCACGTTCAATGTGACTAATGATAAGTGGTAACTTTGCCCTGCCATTTGCCATGATAAGTTCTAATATATGCTTTGAATTCCCTGTGATCTTTTGCTGTGAGGTTTCCTTCCTTGGTTTCCTTCCTTTACCTTCTTTCATATTGATGACCGTGTTTCTGTGTTTCTGTGTGTAACACATCTTTAAGCATCTTTTGCAAGCCTGGACGAGTGGCAACAAATTCTTTCAATTTCTGTTTGTTATGAAAAGTCTTTATTTCACCTTCATTCACAAATGATAGCTTTGCAGGATATAATATTCTGGGCTGGCAGTTGTTCTCTCTTAGTACCTGGGCTATATCTCGCCATTCCCTCCTAGCTTGTAGGGTTTCTGATGAGAAGTCAGCTGTGAGTCTGATTGGAGATCCTCTGAGAGTAATCTGATGTTTCTCTCTTGCACATTTTAGGATCTTTTCTTTATGTTTCACTGTGGAGAGTTTAATTACAACGTGTCGTGGTGAGGATCTCTTTTGGTCGTGTTTATTAGGGGTTCTGTGAGCTTCCTGTACTAGGATTTCTCTGTCCTTCTCCAAACCTGGGAAATTTTCTGCTAATATCTCACTAAAAAGGCCTTCTAATCCTTTCTCCCTCTCCATGCCTTCAGGAACTCCTAGAACCCGAATGTTGGGTTTTTTAATAGTATCCTGAAGATTCCCGACAATATGTTTTAGATTTCTAATTTCCTCTTCTTTTCTTTGGTCTGACTGTATCCTTTCCTGTTCTCTGTCTTCTAAGTCCGATATTCTCTCTTCTGCTTCTCCCATTCTGTTTGTAAGGCTCTCTATTGTGTTTTTCATTTGATCTATTGAATTCTTCACTTCAGTCACTATCCCAGTTTCCTGTTGTACTAGTTGTTTCGTTTCATTTTGATTCCTCCTTAATATTTCATTTTCACGAGAGAGATTTTCTATCTTGTCCATTAAGGATTTGTGTAGTTCAAGAATTTGTTTTTGAGAACTTCTTAATGTTCTTATCAATTTTTTGAGATCTGCTTCTTGCATTTCTTCTATGTCATCATCTTCATAATCTTGAATTGGGGTGTCTTTTTCATTTGAGGGCGTCATGGTGACTTCCTTGTTTTTATTACCTTGGTTTTTGCGTTTGTTATTTGGCATATTGGAGATATTTGGTTTCTTCACTGTGGTGCTTTTTCTTGTTATACTATGACTCTAGATTAAGTGGACTATCTGTTTTTGATGGAGACTTAGGGCTTGAGATGGGTGTGGCCTGAGAGCTCTGTTTGGTGTGCCAAAGGTAACACTCCCAGGTTGGGCGTGGTAAACCTCTCTCTCTCTCTCTCTCTTTTTTTTTGATTCAAAAGGGAAGTAATTCCGCACAGCTGAACGAAGTTGGAGGTAGTTAGCAGGCAAATGATATACCCACAGGAGCCAGAGATCAGAAGCTCTTTCCCAAGGACCACACAGGGAATCTGTTCGGCCCTCGGAGTGGGCTCAAATTCTCCTTCAGTCTCTCACTGGGTTGCCAAAGTTACGGAATTGTAGCGTCTCTGGAGAGTGCTCACGTGAATTCCGTGAGTTCTCTCCCCCACCGTCTCTTTTTTCACAGTCTCAGTTCAGTAGCACCACAAATTTACTGGGTCCTAATCTCCTGTTAATTTGCCCCACCCAGAGTCAGGTTTTTCTGCTAGGCTCAGGGCCGGTGCAGACCTGAGGTCGCTCTGCTTATGACGTATGTCCAAGATGGTGCCTGCTCTTTGTCTTGCTCGCCCTTGAGAGGTGAGCGGAGAGTGAGAAACCCGTGTCCGTACCAGTCACCTTTTTTTTCCCTCTCTCTCTCTTCCAGTTAGCTTGGTGAAGTCCCCCCCACCCCGGGGGTCATTCCCTCTAGTCTCCTCTCTCCGCTTGCCTGCCGGTGTCTCGGGTTATTGAGGTTCAGCTCACCTCGCGTTCCAGCGCTGGTGTGTTGAGTCTGCCGCTGGTGTCCCGAACTGTGGGCTCCCACGCTCTCCATGCAGGTCCGCTCCCCTTCCAGCGCCGATGTGTGGACTCGGAGCCCTGGACGTCCCAAGTCTCTCCACTGTTGTCTGTGTGGCACGCACTCCCCTTCGAGCACTTGCGCGCAGACCCTGCAGCTTGCGCAGCTCGGTCCCGCAGCTCAGCTTCCGCGGCTCAGTCCCGCGGCTTGGTCCCGCGGCTCGGCTTTCGCGAGGTGGGCGACCTTGTTCTCCCAGTAGGTCCTCCGATTCACGACCACTGGATCCAGAAGAGTTTCCTCTGCAATATTTTCCTGGTTCTTTTTTCTGAGGCTACCGTAACTCCCCTTTTATTAAACTCAATTTTCCCGGACTATCGGTGCGTGCCCTCACTATTCCGCCATCTTGGCTCCGCCCTCAGTATCTTTTCTTAATGTTTCACTGTGGTGAATTTGATTACAATGTATTGTTGTGACTATCTCTTCTGTTCATGTTTATTGGGAGTTTGATGTGCTTCCTGTACTTGGGTGTCTTTCTCCAAACTCGGGATTTTCTGCTAGTTTCTCACTAAAAAGGTCTTGTAATCCTTTCTCTGTCTCCATGCCTTCAGGAACTTCTAGTCCCAGAATGTTGGTTTTTTTAAATAGTATCCTGTAGATTCCCAACAATATTTTTTAGATTTCTAATTTCCTTTTCTTGTCTTTGGTTTGACTGTATACTTTCCTGTGCTCTGTCTTCTAAGTCTAGTATTTTCTCTTCTCTCTCACTGATTCTGTTATTTTATTTTATTTTTTTATTTTTATTTTTTGACAGGCAGAGTGGACAGTGAGACAGTGAGACAGTGAGAGACAGAGAGGAAGGTCTTCCTTTGCCATTGGTTCACCCTCCAATGGCTGCCGCAGCCGGCACACTGTGGCTGGCGCACCGCACTGATCCGAAGCCAGGATCCAGGTGCTTCTCCTGGTCTCCCATGGGGTACAGGGCCCAAGTACTTGGGCCATCCTCCACTGCACTCCCTGGCCATAGCAGAGAGCTGGCCTGGAAGAGGGGCAACCGGGACACAATCTGGCGCCCCGACTGGGACTAGAACCCGGTGTGCCAGCGCTGCAAGGCGGAGGATTAGCCTATTGAGCCACGGCGCTGGCCTGATTCTGTTTTTAAGGCTCTCAACTGTGTTTTTTATTTGTTCTATTGAATTCTTCATTTAATTTTGACTACTCTTCAATATCTCAATTTCATGTTCTATTAAATTCCTCATTTCATTTTGATTCCTCCTTAAGGTTTCATTTTCATGAGAGAGATTTTCTTTCATGTCCTGCATGGCAGTAGTTCATGCATTTGTTTTGGGTTACTTCTAAATATTTTTTTTTTGACAGGCAGAGTTAGTGAGAGAGAGAGACAGAGAAAGGTCTTCCTTTTCCATTGGTTCACACACACCCCCCAATGGCCACTGTGGCCGGTGCGCTGCGGCTAGCGCACCATGCTGATCCGAAGCCAGGACCCAGGTGCCTCTCCTGGTCTCCCACAGGGGTGCAGGGCCCAAGCACTTGGGCCATCCTCCACTGCACTCCCAGGCCACAGCAGAGAGATGGACTGGAATAGGAGCAGCCGGGACAGAATCCAGCGCCCCGACTGGGACTAGAACCCTGGGGTGCTGGCACCACAGGCAGAGAATTAGCCTGTTGAGCCGTGGCACCGGCTCTAAATATTCTTATCATAAATTTTTTGAGTTCCACTTCTTGCGTTTTTTCTATCTCATCATCTTCATAATCTTGTATTGATGTGTCATGTTCTTTTGGGAGTGTCATGTTGTTGTCTTTGTTCTTGTTTCATCAGTTGTTGCATTTGTTGTTTGGCATTTTTAATTGAACTGTCTGCTTTCAGTGACTCTTAGAGACTTGTGGTGGGTGTGGCCAGAGAGCTCTGTTCAGTTCTTCAGGGTTACGGGAGTGCCTAAGGTGACACACCCAGGTTTGGCATGGTAAATCTCTCTCTTGCTCTCTTTTTCTTTAATCAGAAGGGAAGTGATTCCGCTCAGCTGAATTCTTCTCCTCGATGGTGATCAGTGCCTGAGTGCTAGCCCCAGTGAGTATAATTTGTCTGCTCTGTCCCCAGGACCACACAAAGGATCAGTGTAAGCTCAGATTCCCCTGCAGTGTCTCTTACCAGGTAGCCAGGGCTGCCCAAGCTTGTGACGTCTCCCACCAAGACTATTCACGTCTCAGCCACACCATGAGTTCTCTCACACATCCTCAGTTTTTTTTTTTTTTTCACAGTCCCAGTTCATAAGCTCCACACTTTCACTAGGACTTAGTCTCCTAATATTACTCCTCACCAATGTCAGGTTTTTCTGTTAGGCTGATTGCTGGGTGTAGCCCTGAGCTGGCGCAGCTGTTACACATATCCAAAATGGTACCTGCTCTATTAGCTCCTACACTTTTGTCAGGTGATTGGAGAGACAGAATTGTGTCCATACCATTCCTTTTATTTTTTCTCTCCTCTAGTTAGACTAGTGTATTTTCTCCCACGGGGCTTCAAGCCTCGTTCCCTCTAGGCTCTTCCTGCCACTTTTCCGCCAGTGTCTTGGGCTACTACGGTTTCGTCTTACCTCTCTTTCCAGTGTTGGTGTGGAGCCTCTTGGAGCTAGAGTCCCGAGCTGTGGGTGCCTGTGACCTCCACATAGGTCCACCATGTCCCTCTAATTATGGAAGAGTTTCCTCTGCCATTTTTCCCCCCTGATTCTTCCCTGAGACTACACTATCTTCACTTTTATTAATCTGTCTTCTCCCAGACTATCAGTAAGCTTCCTCCATACTCCCGAGTATTCTATACATATAACAATTCAATGCATCACTCATAAGGGACCATCCTACCATTTTTCCCTTGGTAGGTGCTAATTTGGCAGTCCAAGAACGAACTCTCCAGGGCCAAACCTGGATTGATTTCTCTCACTGTCCTATCTGAGGCCTAGAGAGACACATACCAAGCCTCATTCCCACTAATAGATCCCTACATCCAGCCTAGCTACATGACCTCACTGTGAGCCAAACTCCCAGATACCCAAGTGTCGCTCCCCCTCTTCGCGGAGGAACGACACAGGACCCTGCGCTGTTTTTTTGTCTGCTCGGCCCTCCCCGGGTTTGCTGCTGGTTCTTCCCGGGTTGGCTACCGACCCTTCCAACTCTGTGGAAGGGCGGTTCCCCCTGCCACTTTCCCCACTTCCGCAGGGGAGCGGCACACCGCCGGCTGGCTCTCTCGGGGGCTGCTCAGGTGTTCCCCTTAGATGTTCCTGGTGCATGTTGTCTCTCTCCTCCTTTATAGTCCTCTTCCACCAATCCCAACTCTGCTACCCACACACCGAGTACGCTGCTCTCCTCCAATCAGGAGCAAGATCAGCTCCTGCAGTTCAGTCAATCAAATTGGCGAGAGGCAGCTGCGTAGAAGCTGTTTCCTCCTCTCCCAGCGCCATATTGTGGGAGAGCAGATGCATAGAATAAGTCTTAATTCGAGTAACTTAGTCTAGTCCGAGTTGCTCCCCATACCCAAGGTCTTTACCAGATACATGGCCAAAATGCTTAATTAGCACTTCTGCACTTGTGGACTGGATGATGCTCCCTGGGGTATGTCATTCCTGATAGCACCATAGCTTCAGAAAATGCTACACTCTCTAATCTTGTCTACAGCAATTCCTGCCTTGTGTAAATAAGCAACTCCCTGTTTCTCCCCACCTCAGTTGGTCTGAGTGTCCTTTTGAGAGCAAGATGCCTGGCAACTGGAAGTAGCTCACTGAGTATACAAAACAACTCAAACAGGAAGTGGCCCCAACCCTCGGAGAAACTGCTTAGGGTCTGACCCAGATAGAGGAACAATTGGATTCACTGGCTGCAGTAGTCCTTCAAGATCAACAAGCCTTAGATTTGTTAACTGCCAGTTTTCAGGGTATTCTTTTTTATTTAAAGAAGGAATGCTGTTTTATGTAAACAAATCAAGACAGGTACCACAGCACATAAAAATCATCCTTGCCGGAGCAGATTTAACAGACCCTGGGTTTGGATTCTCAACTCCCTGGGTGGAAAACATAGCTTCTATCCTTCTTTCATGCTCCTAGTTGTTGTTCTTCTCCTTCTCCTTTGTCTCCCTCTCCCTCTCTTCCTCCTCCTCCTTCTCCTTTTTTTTTAAAGATTTGTTTATTTATTTGAAAGTCAAAATTACAGAGAGAGAGGGAAAGACAAAAAGGGAGAGCCAGAGAGAAAAATGTCCCATCCACTAGTTCACTCCGCAGATGGCCACAACAGCTGGGGTTGGGCCAGGCTGAAGCCAGGAGCTCCTAGGTCTCCCACCTGGGTGGCAGAGGCCTAAGCACTTGGGTAATCCTCCACTGCTTTTCCCAGGCCATTAGCAGAGAGCTAGATTGGAAGTGGACTTGAACCAGTACCTATATGGGATACCAGCATCATAGGTTGGTGGCTTTACCTGCTATGCCGCAATGCCATCCCCTGGTTATTCTTTTACTATCTCTCCTCCTTATCCTAAATCTTGATACTTCTCTTCTGAACAAACTAATTCAGCTTATATTCTCCAGCATACAGCAAATCTATTTCCAAATGGTAATGTAATAAGGATACCAACCCCTTCAATGTCAGATTCCTCCAGATGCTGTCACCTATTTTCTCCCTGGATAACACAGGTACAGATTTCCAGAATGGATCACCCCTTCTTCCCTGAACCTCTACCACCTGCTGAATCTTTGTAGCCAGAACTTCAGAACACCAGAGACCAGCAATCTTAGGCAGGTTCAATGTGACACCCCTGTCAAGCAGGAAGCAGTTACGAAGGTAGAGTTTGTCCACATGCCAAAGGTCTGTCATTGTTGATCTGTCAGGGAGGAATAATGGGCTTTGTTGGGGCACTTGGTTGATGGGAAAGTCCCTAGTGGGGCAGTGGAAACTTCCCAGCTTCTCACAGAAAGGCAACCCACCTGATGTGTGGGAAATGGGTTGGACCACAAGAAAACAAAACTCAACTGAGTTATGAGAGGAAGCTGCTTGCCTGATATGAACTCCTAAAATTGCAGCCCCTGGGCAACAGATTCTCACTGTCCTGCCCACTGCTCCCTTGCAATTTATTTGATAAAATTATCTTTACTCATTTTACCTGAATTCATTCACCTGAATTCATTACCTGAATTCATTCACCACCTTTGACACCGCCCCAATTAGTCACTTCCCACAACAGATATTTCAAACCTTCGTTACTATCTTCAAGACTTCTTTCTTACTGTTTCCTTATTAGAAAGTGAATTTCATGAGAACATAGAAGGATCAGGAGGGAATTCCCTTTTCTTCCTCCCTCATTGCTCTCCAGTATTTAGCAACAGTACCCAGACCTACCCATCCTTTATTCTTGCCTGTCTAAAGCTGTGCTCTCGTCCCCTTCTGTCTGCTCACTGATATTATCAATGTATCCCTTTTCCCTGTTACTCTTTTATATTGACTTATTCTCAATTATATATACATGACTGAAACCAATAAAAAAATAAGAACAAGGTAATAAAAATCCACCCTTCATCCTGTGCCATTCTCTAGTTGCTACCCTTTTTCTGCTTTGCCTCCCAATCAGGCTTCTCATCACTGTTTCCACTTCCCCATCTCTAATTTATTGTTTCTAATTTGTAGGCTAGATCCCACACTAAAATTATGTTTATTAAAGTCATTGTGATTTTTTTCTAAATCTAGTAAACACCTTTTTGCTATTCTTAAAACTTCTTCCTTGATGTAATTTTCTCTGATTTTCCTCTTCCTCTGTAGCCCCTCAGATGCCTTTTATGAACTCTGGTTTCTCTGTGTATCCCTTATATGTAGGCATTTCTCAGGATTCTGTATCTATCTGTTTAAATTTCTATTATATGTGTCTTGTAAGAGATCTAGTTTGCATTCACATTTGTTACTGCCCGTTCCTCTAAAATCTTGATACTTACTTCTTTATTTTGAACTTATCTCTTAATCTTCAGCTTCATGGAATCAATAATCCACCTGACAGCTGTATTTGTATGTGTCAAAGGCATATATGAAAAATTGATATCATGCTCTTCCCTAGACATGTCCCTAGCCTAAAGTAAACCTGCTTCCCTTCTTGTAATCTCTGTCCTAGTTGGTGGCAGCTTCTTTGCCAGGCACCAAGTTCTAGGGGTATAGAGCTACAAAGATATTTTAAGATAAGGCCCCTACCCTTAATCACATAGACAAATAGGAGTTCACTCCCACAAATGGCCACAACAGCCAGGGCTGAGCCAGGCTGAAGTCAGGAGACAGGAGCTTCAACCAAGTCTCCTACGTGGGTGTCAAAGGTCCAAACACTTGGACCATTTCCACTGCTTTCCCAAGCCATTAGCAGGGAGCTGGATCAGAAGCAAAGCAACTGAGAAATAAGCAGGCACTCATATGGAATGCTGGTGTCACAGGCGGCAGTTTTATTTGATACAGCACAACACAGACCTCCACATTGTTGTTGTTAATAGCTTTATTGACATATATTCATATGCCATACAATTCATCCATTTAAAGTATATGATTTATGATTTTAATATATTCATAGAAGTGTCTAACCATTACCAGAATCAAATTTAGGATACTTTCATCATCTCAGAAAGAAGCCCTGTATCCATTAGCAGTCACTCATCATCTAACTCTACCTCACCTCTAAGCAACTGCTCTTCTACTTTCTTTTTCTATAGATTTGCCTATTCTGGGTATATATGGTCTTTTGCAACTGTTTTTCACTTACCAAATCATTTTCACATCCATCCATGTTTTAGCATGTATTAGCACACCCTTTATATAGCTGCATATTTCCTTACATAGATAAATCACATATTTTTATCCATTCATCAGTTGATGGACATTTTGTTGGTTTCTATTTTGAGTTATTATTAACAATGTTGCTATAAAAATTGATGTGAAAGTTTTTCTGTAGACATTTGTTTTCATTTCTCTTGGGTGGATAAATAGGAGTGGAATTGCTGGGTTATGTGATAACTCTATATGGATTTTAACTTTTTGAGGAGCTGCCAGAATTTTCTCCAAAGCTGCTCTGCCACTTTAAATCCACTCCAACAATGTGTTAGGGTTCTAGTTACCCCTGATCCATGACAACAGTTATTTTCTGTTTTGTTGTTGTTGTTTTAGTAGTGGTCATACTAGTGGGTGTAAAGTGTGGTGGTTCTGAATTGCCCTTTCCTTTTAGCCAAGGATGTTGAGCAATTTATTATGCACTTGCCAAGCATTTGTATATCTCTTTTGAAGAAATGTCTGTTCAGATCACATTTTAAAGTTTTAGTTATTTACCTTCTTATTATTGAGTTATAAGATTTCTTTATATATTTTAGGTACAAGTTTCTTATCAGATATGTGATATATAAATATTTTCACCTTCTGTAAGGTTGTCTGTTCTCTTCATTGATAGTGTCCTTAGAAGCAGAAGTTTTTAAAATATTAATGAATATTAAAATATGATTTCTTTGTCCTATATACTTTTGGTGTCACATCTAGAAACCATTGTCCAATAAAGGCCATAAATTTACCCCCTATATTTTCTTATAAGAATTTTCAGTTTGGTTCTTTTCACTCATATTCATATATATGACTCCTATTTTTTTAGTGTCTTACTGTGGAAGGCTGGTTTACTAATCTATTTCTTCTTCTTTTTTTAAAAAAAATATTTATTTATTTGAAAGGTAGAGTTACAGAGAGGCAGAGGAGAGAGAGACAGAAGTCTTCCATCTGCTGGTTCACTCCCCAAATGGCCACAACACCCAGAGCTGAGCCTATTCAAAGCCAGGAGCCAGGAGCTTCTTTCAGGTCTCCCATGTGGGTGCAGGGGCCCAAGGATTTGGGCCATTTTCCACTGCATTCCCAGGCCATAGAAGAGAGCTGGGTCAGAAGTGGAGCAGCCAGGATCCAAACTGGCACCATATGGGATGCCGACACTGCAGGTGACAGCTTTACCCACTACACTATAGTGCTGACCCCATGGTCTATTTCTTCTTCTCCTTTCTCCTCCGCCTCCTCCTCCTCTTTCTCCTTCTCCTCCCCTTCCCTCTATCCTCCCCCCTTCTCCTGCTTTTCTTCCTCTTCCTCTTCCTCATTTGTTTATTTACTTCAAAGTCAGAGTTACAGAGAGAGAAGGAGAAGCAGAGAGAGAGAGAGAGAGAGAGAGAGAGAGAGAGAGAGAGAGGTCTTCCATCCACTGGTTCACTCCCCAGATGACTGCAACGGCCAGAGCTGTGATGATCCAGAGCCAGGAGCTTCTTCCAGATCTCTCAGGTGGGTTCAGGGGCCCAAGGACTTGGGCCATCTTCTACTGCTTTCCCAGATCATAGCAGAGAGCTGGATTGGAAGTGGAGTAGCCAGGACTTGAATCGGCACCCGTATGGGGTGCTGGCACTACAGGCAGCAGCTTTACCTGCTACACCACAGCACTGGCCCCCTCTATTTTTTCTTAACATAGGTATTATAGCTGTACTGCTGTATAATAATAAGCTCTGCTTTGGCTGCTTCTATTTTTTGTTTTCATTCATCCAAAATATTTTCAGATTTTCTTTGATTCGTTAGCTATTTAAGATCATGTTATTATTTTTCATATGTTTGTGGATTTCCTATTTTTTCTGTTACTAGTTTTTAGTTTCAGTCCATTCTGTATGATTCCATCATTTAAAATTATTGAGATTTATGGCCTTTTATAGGACCTATTCTGGATAATATCCCATATCCATGAGAACAGAATGTGTATGCTTGCTGTTGAGTGTTGTGTAGACATCTCTTAAGTCATGTTAGTTGACAGTGTTGTTCAGGTCTTCAGTTTCTTTGTTGATTTTCTTTCTGGTTGTCCTGACGATTATTATAGATGGGTATTTATATCTTGAACTATTGTTTTTTAATTATCTGTTTAGCCTTTCTATTTTGTCAGTTTTTTCTTCCTGTAATTTTTTTCCTTTCTTTTGGCTCTATTACTTAGGAGCATATATGTTTGTAATTTTTTTTAAAGATTTTATTTATTTATTTGAGAGGTAGAGTTACAGACAGAGAGAGGGAGAGACACAGAAAGGTCTTCCATCTGCTGGTTCACTCCCAAATGGTCACAACATCCATAGCTGGTCTGATCAGAAGGCAGGAGCCACAAGTTTCTTCCGGGTCTCCCACACAGATCAGGGGCCCAAGAACTTAGACCATCTGCTACTGCTTTCCCAGGCCGTAGCAGAGAGCTGGATCAGAAGAGGAGCAGCTGGGGCATGAACCAGGGCCCATATGGGATGCCAGCGCAGCAGGTAGAGGCTTAGTGTACTAAACCACAGTGCCAGCCCTCCGTTTATGATTATTAAAATCTTTCTGATGAGTTTACTGTTTTTCATTATTAAGTGTTCTTTTTCCTGTCTTAACATCTATTTTGTAGTATTAATGTAAGTACTTCAGCTTTCTTATGGTTGTTGTGGCAAAGACACTTTTTCATTCTTTTACTTTCAATTTAATGTGTCCTTCTGTAGAAAACATACAATTGGATCTTTTATAAAAAAAAATCTGGTTTGCCAATCTCTGTATTGTCATGAATTATAATGGTAAATTTGTGTTGTAAATATTTGATTGTTATTTTTGTCTAAGTAAACCCCACAAAATACAGTGATGTTGATGGAAGCTTCATATGGAGTACTTTCTGAATTTCTTCTTATTTGTACCTGTGCTAGCATTTTGAATGCTACCACTGTTACACCAAAACCGAAGTGTTTTATGTAAGGTAGGTATCTAACAGAAATAAATTCTCCAATTAACTTTAAAACCAGAGAGTTTGGTGTTGCTACTTGTTAGATCATATTCCTTCGAGTCAGTAAATTGTGTATGTGTTAGAATTAAGCAGGATTTTTTTCCCCTTTGGTAGAAATATCTCTCTTCTAACCCCAAGAATATTAAAGTTTTGGTTTGGGGATTGCCAGGAATAGCTTTACTTTGTATGGATAATTAACCATATTGAGAGAGCAAAATAACATAATTTATTTCCATACTATAGTAATAATAGAACAAGTCCTATTTTTGGAATTTCATGTTTTTTCCATACTTGGATATAATACACAAGTTAATAAGAGAGTGGCTTCCTCTCACTAACTTCAAGTTCCACCATGGAACTTGCTTCTGTGTGGAAGGAATTTAACTCATTTTCTAAATAATTTTTTAGCACAGGATGTTTAGGTACTTATTTTTCTGCAGGGTACAATCTACAATTTGTTAGTAGGAAGGTAAAGTATAGAATCCCTGCTTTTGTTGATCTAGTGCCTTTCAATCTAAACTGTTCCTTGGGGGTAAGCTATTTTTCAATTCCATTTTCTTCCCTATACTCTGAAAATGATAATTATAGACCCCATAGATATGAGGTAACTTCAGTGTTATTGCCCACTTCTTTAAAATTGGGGATTTTTGTGGAGATAGGATACTAGAAAAGAAGAATAAAATGTAATTAGAAGAGTTTTAAAACCTAGACTTCTATGTGGTGACATTTAACAGCAAAGCTAGAAAAAGGGTTTGAGGTACTGTTTCCATTTAATTCTTGGTTGAGAATATTCAATGTTCCATCAGTTGCTTTGCATTTCTTAAGTAATCAGGACAAAGTGTTCAAATTATGGTCCTTGAGAGTGTTTGGGGCTCAGTTATGTATTGCTGTCAAATTTAATTGTTTGGTCTATGTTCACTAGAATTGTAAAGCAAAATTAAAAGAGCACTGAACACTAAGTATTTTTGCAGGCAGGCCCTGCCATTTTTATTTTTGTTCAGAAGCTATTAAGCTTGAGGGAGAATATAAAATCTCCTTGACACTCCTGGGGAGCTTCCAAGATGGCGGAGTAGGGAGGAGGCTTACTGCTCTAGTCAAGAAAATAGTTTTTAAAAAGTGGAGAGAGTGCAGTTTCAGGGAAGAGTTAGGGAGGAAACAGCAGAGGAAACCCTGCAATTAGAGGGACACAATGGACCTATGAGGAGGGTGTGGATGCCCGCCACTCAGGACCCCAGCAGCTGAGAGCTACACGGTAGTGTTGGAGATTGAGATGAGTCCAGACTGCAGCAGCCCAAGCTACAGGAAGAGCCTAGAAGGAACCCGGCTTGGAGCCCCATGGGGTATAGTGTACCTGCCAAACTAGAGGAGAAAAAAGAAAGAGAGGCACGTTTCTTTCTCCTGGATCACCTCTCAGTGGCAGCTGGTAACAAGCCAGTAAAGCAGGCACCATTTTGGGCATATGTAACGGCTGTGCCAGCTCATGTCCGTGCCCAGCAATCAGCCAAGTGGAGACCCCTGACTCTGGTGGGGAGAACTAACAGGGGGCTAGGTGCTCCTGACTTCAGGAGGCTTGTGTGCACAGACTGTTAAAAAAAAAAAAAAAACAGGTTGTGTAGGGAGGATTCACAGTGTGGCTGGGACATGGGGAGTCACTGTGGGAGACTCCACATGCTCAGGGCTTCCTGGTTACCTGGTGAGGGACATTGCTGGGGGATCTGAGCTTACACTGAGGACTGCACAGATCCTTTGTGTGATCTTTGGGACAGAGCAAACAAATATTATACCTACTGGGACTAGTGCTCAGGTACTGTACTCCTTTGAAAATAGGAGCTTAGCTCAGAAGATTAAACCTCCATTCTGATAAAAAAAAAAAAAAGAGAGAGAGAGAGAGATTTACCATGCCAAACCTGGGTGTATACCTTAGACACACCCTTCACCTGGAGAACTGAACAGAGCTCCCTGGGGCAAAACCCACCACATGCCTCTAGATATTCACTGAAAGCAGACTCTCCACTTACTACAGAGGCATGGTACAAAGATAAAAGCCCCCACAGTGAAAAAACAAAAATGAAACAAATGAGTATCTCCACAAATGCCAAATAGCAAATGTACCAATTCAAGAATAAGGAAGACAACATGATGCCCTGAAAAGAACACAATACTTCAATACTAGATTGTGAAGATGATGAGATTGAAGAAATGTAAAAAATGGAATTCAAAAAACTGATCATTAGATTACATAGAAGTAATCAGAAGTAAATGCATGAACTAATGAAATCCGTACATGACATGAAAGGAAGTTTCTCCCACGAAATTGAGATCTTAAAGAGAAATCAAAATAAAATGAAGAATTCAATAGAACAAATAAAAAATGCAATGGAAAGCCTTAATAATAGAATTGGGAAGGAGAAGAAAGAATATTGGAATTAGAAGACAAAACACAGGAAACTATACAAACAAGAAACAAGAAGAGGAAATTAGAATCTAAAAAACACTGTTGGGAATCTATAGGATACTATTAAATGACACAACATATGGGTTCTAGGAGTTCCTGAAGGTGTGGAAAGAGAGAAGGGAGTAGAAGGCCTTTTTATTGAAATAATAACAGGAAACTAACCTAATTTGGAGAAAGAAAGGGATATCCAAGTACAGGAAACATATAGATATGTATATATATATATATATACATATCATATAGCACATATAGCATATAGCATAATATACGTGTCCAGAAAAGATCTTAACCACGAAACATTGAGATAAAAAAAATTCCATAAACAAACCAAGATGACAATACAGCATATCAAAATTTATGAGAGACAACAAAACCAGTGTTAAGAGTAAAGATTATAGCAGTTGGTGCCTACATTAAGAAATTGGAAAGGCACCAAATAAATGAGCTATCAGTGCATCTCAAGGATCTAGAAAAAAAAAATCAAATGAAACCCAGAACTACAAGGAGAAAATAAATAATTAAAATTAGAACAGAAATCAACAAAATTTAAACCAAAATAACAATACAAAAGATCAGCAAAACAAAGAGCTGCTTTTTTGGAAAAAAAAAAAGCAAAATTGCACACTGTTGGCCCAACCAACCAAAAAAAAGGAGAGAGAAGAACCAAATCATAAAATTAGAGATGAAGAAGGAAATGTAACAACAGACACCACAAAAGTAAAAAGAATCATCAGAAATTACTACAAAGAGCTGTATACCAACAAACTGGGAAACAAAAGAAATGGATATATTCCTGGACAAATACTACCTACCTAAATTGAGCCCTGAAGACACAGAAAGCCAAAACAGACCAAAAACCAAGACAGAGATTGAATCAGTAATAAAGACCCTCCCAACAAAGCAAAGCCTAGGACCGGATAGCTTCACTGCTGAATTCTACCAAGCGTTTAAAGAAGAACTAACTCCAATTCTTCTCAAGCTTTTCAAAACAATTGAAAGGGAAGGAATCCTACCAAACTATCCTATGAATCTGGCAATACCTTAATTCCTAAAACTGAAACATATGCAACAGACAAAGAGAAACACAGATCAATTTCTGTGATGAGCATAGATGCAAAAATCCTCAACAAAATTCTAGCTAATAGAATCCAACAACACCTAAGAAAAATCATCCACCCAGACCAAGTGGGATTTATCCCTGGTATGCAGGGATGGTTCAGCATTTGCAAATAAAGCAATTTGATATAGCACATTAACTAAGTGGAGAACAAAAAACACATGATTATGTCAGTAGGCAAAAAGAAAGCATTTAATAAAATACAACATGCTTTCATGATGAAACTCTAAGCAAATTGGGCACAGAAGGAACATTTCTCAACACAATCACGGCAATTTATAACAAACCCATGGCCAGTGTCCTATTGAATGGAAAAAGTTGGCAGCATTCCCACTGAGATCCAGTACCAGGCAAAGATGCTCACTCTCTCCGTTGCTATTCAGTATAGTACTGGAAGTTTTAGCCAGAGCCATTAGGCAAGAAAAAGAAATCAAAGGGATACAAGTTGGGAAAGAGGAAGTCAAACTATCCATATTTGCAGATGACAAGATTCTGTATATAGGAGATCCAAAAGACTCCACCAAGAGACTGTTGGAACTCAAAGAAGAGTTTGGTAAAGTAGCAGGGTATAAAACCAATGCCCAAAAATTAACGGCCTTTGTATACACATGTCGCTCCCCGTCTTCGTGGAGGAACGACACAGGACCCTGCGCTGTTCTTTTGTCTGCTCGGCCCTCCCCAGGTTTGCTGCTGGTTCTTCCCGGGTTGGCTACTGTCCCTTCCACCTCCGTGGAAGGGCGGTTCCCCCTGCCACTTTCCCCACTTCCGCGGGGGAGCAGCACACCGCCGGCCGGCTCTCTCGGGGGCTGCACAGGTGTTCCTTCAGATAGATGTTCCTAGTGCATGTTGTCTCTCTCCTCCTTTATAGTCCTCTTCCACCAATCCCAACTCTGCTACCCACACGCCGAGTACGCTGCTCTCCTGCAATCAGGAGCAGGTCCTGCTGTTTATTGGTTGAACTGGAGGCAGCTGTGTAGAAGCTGTTTCCTCCTCTCCCAGCCCCATATTGTGGGAGAGCAGATGCATAGAATAAGTCTTAATTCCAGTAACAGTCTAGTCCGAGTTGCTCCCAGTTGCTCCCCACATACACAGATAAAGTCAAGGCTGAGATTGAGCTTTTAAGATCAGTCCCATTCACAATAGCTACAAAAACAAAAATCAAATACCTTGGAATAAACTTAACCAAGGATGTCAAAGATCTCTACAATGAGAATTACAAAACATTAAAGAAATAGAGAAGATACAAAAAATGGAAAAATCTTCCATGCTCATGGATTGGAAGAATCAGTACCATCAAAATGTCCATTCTCCCAAAAGCAATTTACAGATTCAATGCAATACCAATCAAATACCAAAGATCTTGTTCTCAGATCTAGAAAAACTGATGCTGAAATTTAGATGGAAACACAGATGACAAATAGCTAAAGCAATCTTATACAAAAAAAGAATCCAGAGACATACCAATTTTAAGACATACTACAAGGCAGTTATAATCAAAACAGCATGGTACTGGTACAGAAACAGATGGATAGACCAATGGAACAGAATTGAAACACCAGAAATCAATCCAAACATCTACAGCCAACTTATATTTGATCAAGGATCTAAAACCAATTTCTGGAGCAAGGACAGTCTATTCAACAAATGGTGCTAGGAAAACTGGATTTCCACATGCAGAAGCATGAAGCAAGACCCCTACCTTACACCTTACACAAAAATGCACTCAACATGGATTAAGGATCTAAGCCTGCAACCCGACACCATTATTATTAAATTATTAAATTTATTATTATTATTAAAGAGCATCAGAGAAACCATGCAAGATATAGGCACAGGCAAAGATTTCCTGGAAAAGACCCCAGAGGCATAGGCAGTCAAAACCAGAATGAACAATTGGGATTACATCAAATTGAGAATTTTCTGTACTGCAAAAGAAACAGGAAAGTGAAGAGGCAATCGAAAGAATGGGAGAAAATATTTGCAAACTATGCAACTGAAAATGTATTAATAACCAGAATCTATACAGAGTTCAAGTAACTCCACAACAACAAAACAAGCAACCCACTTAAGAGACGGGCCAAGGACCTAAAACAGACATTTTTCAAAAGAGGAAATCCAAATGGCCAACAGGCACATGAAAAAATGTTTAGGATCACTAGCCATCAGGAAAATGCAAATCAAAATCACAGTGAAGGTCACCTCACCCTAGTAAGAATGGCTTTCATACAGAAATCAATAGACCACAAATGCTGGCAAGTATGTGGGAGAATAGGTACCCTAATCCACTGTTGGTGGGAATGCAAACTGGTAAATCCACTAAGGAAGACAAAAGGTAGATAGCTCATGAATCTGAATATATTCCTACCATACGACCCAGCCAACCCAATCCTGGGAATTTACCCAAGGGAAATGAAATCAGCATATGTAAGAGATATCTGTACCCCCATGTTTATTGCAGCTTATTTCAAAATAGCTAAGACATGGAATCAACCTAAATGCTTGTCAACCAAGGACTGTTTAAATAAATTATGGGATATGTACAATATGGAGTACTGCATAGCGGTAAAACAAAATAAAATCCGTTCATTTGCAACAAAATAGATGAATCTGGAAAACATCATCCTTGGTGAAATAAGCCAGTCCCAAAAGGACAAATACCATATCGTCTCCCTTATCTGTGAGCTCTAATAGAGCACTTAAAATGAAATCCGTAGAAGTGAAATTAACACTTTGAGAAGGGATGACTTGAGCTGCCCTTGTCATGACCGTTGAGAAACATTTTCATTTTTTTGTTTTTGTTTTTTTCAGGATTTTTTTCATGCTATTTATTGAACTCTTTACTTAACATAGAGTTAATTATATGCATGTGAAGTCAATTGGGGATGGATCTAAGTAAAAAATAAGAATGGGAATAAGAGGGAGGAGGAAATTTGTAACTATAAAGCTGTATAGTTCTGCATACATTCCTATGGACTTATAAGGGTATAGTTTAAAAATTTGTCATGGGACCCCAAATCCCATTAAGCTGGGTTCTAAAAATGCCATCTTTAATGTTAAAGTGATCATATTAAGTGTTAAACTGAACATATAGATATAGTGATCATATTAAGTGTTAAATTATTCATATAAATAAGATCAAGTGTCTGATATTAATAAAAGATGGAATTATAAAGGGAGAATGTTCCAACATGGGAAGCAGTACACACAGCAGACTCATAGAGTGGCAATCACTTTAAGTAACATTCTGATCTCAGAATCAACCCTCAAGGGTTCCTTAAGGTCTGGCTGAAAAGCCAGTCCGAGCATTTCAGGCATGGAAAACCAAGACACTGTGGCAAAAAATGTTCCACATGAAAGATCTCTGAGTGAGACCCCAGCATAAGTAAGTGGCCATCAAAGAAGGATGTACTTTTCTCTAAAGGGAGGAGAGAACTTCCACTTTGCTTATGGCCTTGTCTAAATACCAGCACAGTTCGTTGACTCAAAAGACTTCCATACCCTAGGCAGCTCTGGTGGTCACTAATGTCATACATAAGAGTGTTAATTGTTAAATTAACAACAGGAGTCACTGTGCACTAATTCCCCATGCAGGACCTCTGTCCTCAGTGAGTTGTATTGTGAGAGCTAACTGTAAAATTAGTTCTCAAACAGTTTGTGTGTGTGTGTGCGTGTGTGTGCAAATTGTTGAAATCTTTACTTAGAACAGAGTTGGTCTTCTGTGTATGAAGTTAATTGAAAATGAATCTTAATGAAGAATGGGACTGGCAAGGGCAGAGGGAGGAGGAGGAAGGATGGGAGTGTGGTGGGAGGGCAGGTATGGTTGGGAGACTAACTATATTCCTAAAGTTACACTTATGAAATTTGTATTCCTTAAAAATTAATTAAATAATTAACAAAAATCTAATAAACACTTTGTTATTTCTTGTGTTGGTGATAATTTATGTTTTTCAGCTAGAACATGGTTTCATTTTAACAGTCTGTTGGTTTAACCTAATCATTTTTTACCATTAATGGTTTTGTTAATTATGAATAAAAATGCCTCATATAGGATCTTAATTCGAAACTATGAGTACATTCCACTCAAGAACATAAGGCATCACTGACTACTCATTAGCTGATATTTTCCCCTTTTGCAATATTTTTTACATTATGTGCCAAAGACTTCTGTGACAAGAACTACCTAACAACTTACTACCTATTAGTCAACTAGTACTCTCACTTAGCTTTCTAATTTATTTTTATATTCATTGTTGAGATAATAACTTACAAATAGTAAAATGCACAAATTTTTAGAGTACAGTACAATGAGTTTTGACAAATGTATACTCAAGTGTAAGTATTACCCTAATTTAAGTACATTCATGACTGTAGAATGGTCAACAGGTAAGTGCTTTAGTTCTAAACCTCATATGAAGAATGTCTGCTTTTTTGGATCCACTGTTTTTTTTTTTTTTTTTTTTTATTTAAAAAAAGAGTAGTTTATTTCTTCTTAATGCTTTCATAATTTCTAAATTTCTTACAAAGGATTTATATCATTATCATGATCAGAAAAAATAACATTTGGAAATTTAGATGAATGTCTATGCTGTAGTTAAACAGATGTAAGAAAATAAATATTGCTTCTAAAAATTGAAAAAGTAAAAATAACATTTGTTTTAGAAAAGCTCCTATATCAGGTATATTTTTCAGGTTAAGTTACAATAGTAAAAGCCTAACTATTAAGCATTATTGTGAACCCACTACTTCACATGAAATATCACATATTATCCCAATAAAAACTGAGAGACATGATAATTGTTAGCCCTATATTTTAGGAGATAGACACAGAAAAGTCATAAAAATCTACCTAAAGATCACACAGTTTTTAGAACAGCTAATACCAAAATTGAGAATAAAATACCTAATCACTACTAAACAAGAAACTCTAAAATATTAAATAGAAGTTATTGAAGACAACAAAAACAGGAAGAACTAAAATACTTTTAAGAGTGGGTTCACTTAAAATAGGTAAAGCAAACTATAGAAATCTCCATACTATGTTTGAACTTATATAATAAATTATGACCAACAAATGTTCAAGAAAGTGATTATACCAAGATCTTATGATAACAGTCTTTCATTTTGGATTCTTCCTTAACTATTCAAAATAAGCAGAAATTTTTTTTTTTTTTTATGGTCAGTTCATCTTTTTTTTTTTTTATCTTTTATTTAATGAATATAAATTTCCAAAGTACGTCTCATGGGTTACAATGGCTTCCCCCCCATACCGTCCCTCCCACCCACCACCCTCCCCTCTCCCACTCCCTCTCCCCTTCCATTCACATCAAGATTCATTTTCGATTATCTTAGTATACAGAAGATCAGCTTAGTATACCTTAAGTAAGGATTTCAACAGTTTGTTCCCACACAGAAACATAAAGTGAAAAATAATAGATGATTTTTTTTAAATGAATATGAAATCAGATCAGACCTATTGTCATGTTTAATCCCAGTGAGAGTCAAGTCTAGTATCTGCTAACACTAATAAATAAAGGGGAGAGTGATCCAACATGGGAAGTGAGATACTCAGCAGACTCATAGAATGGCGGATGTCCTAAATAGCACTCTGGCCTCAGAATCAGCCCTAAAGGCACTCGGATGTGGCTGAAAAGCCCATGAGAGTATTTCAGGCATGGAAAGCCCAGACACTCTGGCAAAAAGATCTCTGTGAGTGAGATCCCAGTGGAAAGAACAGGTCTTCAAAGAGGGAGGTGCCTTTCTCTGAAGGGAGGAGAGAACCTCCACTTTGACTATGACCTTGTCTAAACAAGATAAGAGTCGGAGAACTCAAGGGGCTTCCATAGCCTTGGAAACTCATGACTGGTGCATAGGGAGATTACTGATGCCATAAACAGGAGTGTCAATTTGTAAAGTCAACAACAGGAGTCACTGTGCACTTACTCCTCATGTAGGATCTCTGTCCTTAATGTGCTGTACACTGAGGCTTAATGCTATAACGAGTACTCAAACAGTATATTTCACTTTGTGTTTCTATGGGGGTGCAAACGATTGAAATCTTTACTTAATGTACACTAAACTGATCTTCTGTTAAAAAAAAAAAAAAGAAAAAGAAACTATCAATTCACAACTTGACTCTCACTGGATCCACTGTTGGTATCATCTATCCCAGGTTTCCCTAGGACATAGATTCTGAAATGGGAAAGAATAACTTACAGAGTGTTTATGAAGGACTGCCCATGGAGTTGACACCTATGGAAGCAAGGGAGGAATGCAAGAGTTGACAGAGGGAGAAGTTAAAGTGGATGAAGGCCAAATGCCAGCCTGCACTAACCCCTGGTGAATTCAGGAGTTTGATTGTGTTTACGAAGTTGTTTGGAATTAGGCAAGGAGGTCATGCCTTTATATTCCCATGTTGATAAGTCATTGGTTCCAGAGTGCCCAGGGAAGGAACCTGAGTCCTTTGTGGAAGGGCCTGCCAGATGATGGCTATACACTGACCACTTTCTCAGTAGCTGTGCAACAAATCCTTCATCTTAGGGGAATCTGGAAAGTTCATCACATGTCTTCCACATCATGGTTAGAGAAAGGTTGCTTAGGATCACTGGTGTTTTTATTCAAGTCTGGAGGGAGGAAAAAAGAACTAGAATAAATAGTAATTTACAATGAATACAAGAAAATTTAAAAGTTATCTACTTATTTTAAGCTTGCCCTGATCAAGTTTTTTGCAAGGTGTTTTAGATTTTATTAATTCAAGAGATTTTGAGATACTATGTAATGGAATCATTTGCCCTTTATTTTATTCACCTGATAGCCAAAGCCCTTTCTGTGTGGGAACTCCTCTGTATGGGACCAAGTTCATCTGTCATTATAGAAGCTGAAAATGCAAGACTCTTGCTTTCTTAACCTTCTGGGGAGATATGCAGGACTATGAACAAACATAGGAAGTTCTGAATAAGTCCTGGAGATGTGAAGGACTCATATTTTTTAAGAGATAGATTATGACAGCAGAAACACCAAGGGCCAATACCCCCTTTACAGAGGCAGCAGTGTTTCTATTACAAGATTTCACACTTAGGTGGGGTCAGCAGTGTAAATACCCAGAGCCAAAGACAGTAGTGTCCTCCCCAGGCTGATTCTGTGGTATGCTTCTTTGTCTGTATTTGTGACTGGATAGCCTATCTGCTACATTACCTGGGATTGATATCTGTTGCTTGCTCTCCAAAATTTCTAACATAGCATACCCGGTACTCTTGTGGGGAGACTGATGCTGAACAGAAAGTCAAATCAGTGATACAGTTGCAGTTGTGATGAGTGGCATGAAGTAAACAAACCGTGTAATGGGATAAACGGGGGAGGGTGATGCTTTATGTGGGGCAAGGGAGCCTTAAGTAAGGTCGACACAGCACACTGATTGTGCTGAGACCAGTAGGTTGGGAGGAAAGGTGATATGAGAAGAGAGATTGAAGGGGGAAAGGGAGTGATGAGAAAGAATTCTGCAGCCTGAGATGATAGCAATTGTATAGGTTGTAAGAATCAACTTGATTTAACTAGTAAAGGAGCCAAAAGAAGCACAGTGGTTGTTACATATGTTTGTTTAGATAATTTAATAGTTTCTATTTTAATTTGAAAACCTATGTTATAATTCATCTTTGGTTTAACTCAATGGTGAACACCACAGTTTACACTCCAGACTGTTTCTGATTGATTGCATTATAATCACCAAGAAAGTTTTCTATAAATACAAATTTATGACCCCATTCATAGAGAATCTAATCAGTTAAGTTTTATAATCATTAGGGTTACACTATGATTTCATGTAAAGTAACACTGTTTGTAAAGCAATATCATACTTTTATTTTCAGGTAATGTACCCAGGAGTAACAGTTCTGGAAAATTAGTTAGTGGATTAGCTAGGCATGTAAAATTGACATATGGCCCTTTACTTTGTAAATATAAAGCTTTTATTTAGCTAGAAATAAAGAGATATCAGCCTTTCATTCATGAAAGTTTGCCTTTTTATATTAGTGACATATGTTAGTTGTATTCCACAAGGTTAATATATAAATGAATGTATGGTTGCTAGCTATGTCCTAGAAGGTGAAAATTCCAGTAATATTCAATATTAAATAAAACCCCAGATGCAAATAGATTGAATCTTGGTCTGAAAAGTCTCGAAAAATACTATGGATCTGCATAAGTGGTGGCTAATTTGAAGGGAACCCTAGTCTAGTTTTTTATTAACAGATATCATACCAAATATATCAAAGGGTCAGTCTAGTTGATTAAAGAACTATTGAGCATAAAGCAAGTCGTGTTTAAATTATGAAACTTCTGATGACTTAGAGTTCTTCTAATTGAGAATGGGTGCATCTTGGTAGAAGCCATGAAAGGAAGCCAAGAGAGACTATTTCCTTTGCTCTGCTTATCCTGATCACAATCATTCAATTTGTCCCAGTGTATAAATTTGCACCAAAAATACCCTCATTTAACATAGTATTCAACTGTGAAAAAACTTGTTTTTCTACGCGTTGTGGTCCCCAATATGTTGTCTACTCATCATTATCACACTATTCCTTTTACTTGATAGTAAACCTGGTATTTCTTCCTTAAGCATTTCTTCCCCTTAATGCTCATAATATAAAATTTTATCTTCAAATAGAAACAAAAATGGATGAATTTTGCAGAAGGGAATATAGTCCTTCAATAAAGTATGATAACATATAGTGCCTGCACCAGCATGGGAGACCAGGAAGAAGCACCTGGCTCCTGGGTTTGGATCGGCGCAGCGCCATCCATAGCGGCCATTTAAGGGGTGAAACAACAGAAGGAAGTCCTTTCTCTCTGTCTCTCTCCCTCACTGTCTATTTCTACCTATCAAAAAAAAATAGTGATTTATTATTATTTTAAACAGTTTAGTAAAAATTTCAAAATTTTATTTTAATCTCCATTATTTCAACCATTCACTGTTACTAACCACATCAACAAGTTCAATGAAATTTTTAAATACTTTTTTGAAACACAAAAGAAGTCCTGAGATCACTGAAAAAGAGTATCCCCACCACTTTAACTAGCACTGGAATATATCCTCACAACCTTGTCCATGGAAGGTCTCTTGTTTCAGTTTGATTTTCACTACTTATTTTCTTCCAGTGCCAATACTTCAGATAACACAAAGACCTCTACTGGGGACAGGAAATAAAGTAAGGAGGCATGAAGCTGCCTGAAATTTTCTGTTTCCTGAAATTGTTAGGAAATCTCAGAATATATCTTTTGTTTCTACAATTCTGACTTGATATATTTTAAATCTACATAAGTAGTAAATATATTTAAAATTTATTTTCAAGAGAGCAAGTGAGAAAGCGCTCTCATCTACTGGTTCATCCATAAATGCCCACAATGGCTGGGGGTATGAAACCAGGAGTGAGAACTCAGTCCAGGTCTCCCATTTGTGTGGTGGGAGCCAGAGCCTGGAATTGAACCCAAGTAATTCAATAGGGAACTGTTTAAAAATGTCATTACCAGGGACGGTGCTGCAGCGCAGCTAGTAAAGCCGCCACCTGCAATGCCTGCGTCCCATATGGGCACCGGTTCGGGTCCCAGCTGCTCCACTTGTGATCCAGCTCTCTGCTATGGCCTGGGAATGCAGTGGAAGATGGCTCAAACCCTTGGACCCCTGCACCCACGTGGGAGACCCAGAAACAGCTCCTGGTTCCTGGTTTCAGATGGGAGTGATCTAGTGGATGGAAGACGCCTCTCTTTCTCTGCCTCTGCCTCTTCCTGTCTGTAACTCTGTCTTTCAAATAAATAAACAAATGAATCTCTTTAAAAAATGTACCAATGCCATCTCACTAGTCCCAGTGATCAATTTCTGTTCACAATTGATTATAATGATAGGACTAAGAACTAAAGGGATCACATAAACAAGAATAGTGTCTGCAAATACTAGCTGATAGAATAAAAAAGGGAGAGAATGATCCAACATGGGAAGTGAGATACACAGCAGACCCATAGAATGGCAGATGTCCTAAACAGCACTCTGGCCTCAGAATCAGCCCTTAAGGCATGCGGATCCAGCTGAAAAGCCCGTGAAACTATTTCAGGCAAGGAAAGCCAAGACACTCTGGGGAAAAAAAAAAAAACCTAAATGAAAGATCTCCACGAGTGAGATCCCAGTGGAAAGAATGGGTCATCAAAGAAGGAGGTACCTTTCTCTGAAGGGAGGAGAGAACTTCCACTTTGACCATGGCCTTGTCTAAATATGATCAGAGTCAGTGAACTCAGGGGGCTTCCATAGCCTTGGCAGCTCATGACAAGAGGCTCAATTTGCCATAAACAAGAGTGTCAATTTGTTAAGTCAACAACAGGAGTCACTGTGCACTTACTCCTCATATAGGATCTTTGTCCTTAGTGTGCTGTACATTGAGATTTATTACTATAACTAGTACTCAAACAGTATTTTTCACTTTATGTTTCTGTGTGGGAGCAAACTGTTGAAATCTTTACTTAATGTATGCTAAACTGATCTTCTGTATATAAAGAGAATCGAAAATGAATCTTGATATGAATGGAAGGGGAGAGGGGGTGGGAAAGGGGAGGGTTGCAGGTGGGAGGGACGTTATGGGGGGCCATTGTAATCCATATTCTGTACTTTGGAAATTTATATTCATTAAATAAAAGTTTAAAAAAATGTCATTGCCATTTGCAAGAATTAATATCTTACTAAAATATTCATAGATAGTGTGGGGACTTTATAAAAAATTTTTTTAAATTTATTATTCATTTATTTCCTTGAAAGGCAGAGTAGCAGAAAGAGAAGTGGGGTAGATCTTCTATTCACTGGTTCACTTCCCAGATGGGCACAGCAGTTGGAGCTTGTCCAAACAAAGGTAGGAAATAGGCACTCCATTTGGGTCTCCTACATGGGTGGTAGGAATCCAAGCGCTTGAGCCATCACCTGCTGTTTCTCAGGCACATTAGCAGACAGCTGGATCAGAAACAGAGGTAGGACGGGATCCCAAGTGCTCCAGTGTGGGATGCTGGCATTCCAAGAGGCGCTTTAATCCACTGTGCCACAATGCCTGCCTCTCTTGTGGATAATTTTAATTTCCCATTAATTGGAAAATTGTTCAGTTGAAGCATTTTTTTTTACTTTTCCAGGGGATCAACTTTTTACAGTTTAACTAAGCTACCTTCATGTTCATAAATATACTTAAGGCATCAGAACATCTGAGAACCAGAGTTAGCTTTTAAATAAAGTTACTATGTTAAGTAAATACAGTTACTGTTCTCTGCATAAAGCAATGCCTTAACATTTTCCCATATGTTTAGATGGAAATCATCGCTAGAAAAAAACCATTGCCAGTGGATACTACTTAGGAGGAGAACAGAGGAAAAGCAAGATAAAAAAGGAAAAGTGTGGTATCGGAGGTAGTTATTTTGTAGTAGCCAGTGAGTATATTCAAAATAATTTTAAGGCTATGATAGATTTCAGGAGACAACAAACAAGTAAATGTGGCTGGCAGATCTCTATTGTGATTTATTAGTTAACCTGGTTAATCCTCTCACTAGCATGCTATGGACTCCTCTGAGTTTGTGAGTGATGTTGAGAGGAGAGTCAAAAGCTATTTGTTGATCATGCCAGCCATGTAACAGATGCTGGTTTAAGTGCTTTCCTTAATTTCTTTTTTTAAAAATAACTTTTTATGTTCAAATAAGTTAGATAGAAAGGAAAGTTGCGAAGGTAGTATAGAGAGTCCACATGTACCTCTTACGTGGTTTCACTTTTCCCTTATATTGTGATCACATTGCCTGTTTATTTCAGTCCTTGCAAACACCCTTAAAAGAGGAAACTATTGTTTTTTTTATAAGACAACACTATTTGCATACTATATGGCATGCATTATTTTAGGGTATCCATAGGGATACATTTGTAACTAAGATGGTATGCCTGCCTTAAAGGAGTTGTAACATTTATATAATTCATTCTGGATAATATGATATCAAATTGATAGCATTTTGTTCTTGAAGGAAGTCATTGTGGAAAAAGTGTTGACATGTCTAACCATATAGGAAGTAATATTGAATATCCCTATTCCCATTCCCAGATATGCTTCCTCAAAATTGTGAGATCTAGTTAACTCCAAACCTTTTAACTTAAACTTTGAGACAAACAGTGGTATAATGTTAATGTATGAGTTTACATTACTGATCTCCTGTATACCCTGTTATATTTATTGCTATTTCTTGTCATCCTTTATTGCTTTATAACTGCTTTAATATAGCGGCTGTGATGGTATAGGTTATATGAAAATACAGTTTTCAGCATCAGAAAAACTCCGGGTTAAATTTCAGTGAGGAATATAGCCTGCACCTCCATGACCACACCCCTGCTGAAGATGCTCCTGTTCCTAAGGGGGTCACTGACCTTCACATCCAGTACAGAGGATGGGAGGGAAGGGAAGAAGTACCTGAAGTAATAGGTTAGCCACAGAGAGACAAAAGAATGATCAGAGCACTTAGAAGCTGGAGGAAGCTTGTGAAAAAATAGGCAAACTGAGCTTCTTGTAACAGGGATCCCTGCTGTTCCCTATTTGCAGTGTGGCAAAGCAAACCAGGCCCCTATGGACTCTAATACTAAAGAATGAATTATGGACCTGAATAGTAATGTGGTAGTGCTAATGATTTCATCAGTGACTATAGTCTTTGTCATTCTTCTTTAAGGGTATGTGTGTGTGTGTGTGTGCATGTATGTGTTTGCAGACACTATTAAATATTTGTTTAAAATGTAAATTATAGCTTATAAAATGATTTATTCATCATGAATCTAGTAGAGTGAGAAATGTACCATATAGATATATTTCCACAAATATACTGTCTGAATAAACAAGTAGGAAACATTATTAATTTTTTTAGTTAATTCCCATTTACCTATTTTGTTAGTCTGATACTTTTTCTGGAAATCTTTCAGACCTTTCTTCAAATTATTACATCAAAAATCAGAATTTTTCACTTTTCTCTTTTGACTTTTTTCATTTTTCTTCTAGCTTTATTTAATTCACTCCCCATACATTAGTTTTTATCACCATATAAAATTGATCAGGTTTCTTTTTTTAAATATTTACATATTTTTCAGAAATTGACATTTCAATGTGTATTATTTTTTAGTTTTGTTAAGTGCTTTTGCTAGCAACTGTAATTTTGAATAGAATCCCAGTTGATAATGGGACTACTCTTCTACTATTAAGACTAAATAATATAATAATCACTGTTTTTATAGGCATGCAATTGTTACTTCTGCTGATTGATATCTGTTTTAATTCAAAGTTCATTTTAGCTTAGGAAAAAATATTTATGTGTTCTCATACTTCCTCATCTAAAATATTCTTTAAGAATGTTCATGCTTTTCATGTTTTCTATCTCTTATTTCTATGACATCAAAGTCCTTGGAGTATTAGTAGTGTTTCACTGGTTTTCTGGAATCTCATGATCTTCTTAAACCTTATCTTCAAAAAACTAGCTTTACAGTTTTCTAATATTCTTTTGTGGAATCCTTCAGGGACTTAGAATCGTAGTTCTTGGGACAATCAAGAATCGTTATTCAGTCTGTTCTTAAGAATGTCACATGGGTCAGCATTTCACTGAAAATAAATATTTCTTAGTTTTAAGGTAAAAGGCACACCATTCTCTTGATATTACAGTAAATACCAAGCCACAACCAGAGCCCACATGGAGATAGAGATAACAATATCATGTGGAAAAAGTGCATAGATGAGCTGTTCTCCTCAATTTATGTGAAGACTTATGTGAGAGAAATGTTTCTAGAGAAAATGTACATCCTCCAAAGAATGTCTCTTCTGTCCAGAGTACCCTTTGCTATTGACAATAAACAGCAATTTTGAGCTACTACTTGTGTTCAGATCAACACAAAATGGAGAATTACTAGTTATCTGTAAATCTGGGTTGTCATCTGGATAATTTGAATTACCAATCTATTTTTTATTCACCTACTACTGGGGCATGCCCCTTGTGCAAGTTAAAGAATTTGCATTTCTGTTTAGTTTGAGACTTCTAAGAAATCTCTCTTCTTTTCTACAAGGGGATAGGGATAATTTAAGGTCTGTCATGGAAGCTTACTACTTTATCTTATATTCTGAATACTGCTCTTTGAGTTTAGACTGCCAATAATTGTCTCGTGGTTTTCTTCTAGAAATCACAAAAGCAAATAATTCTGTTTCCATATTTCTTAAGTGCATATATGCCTTTCAAATATTTGGTTGAAAACAGAAGACTGTTCCTGTCTTGCTCATCTGGGTAAAACTCATTTACTGTTTTTCCTTTTAAACTGTTAGCTCAAGTGACCTTACGCACGAGTCCCAGCTGTACATTAGCATTGCTTGGGGATGTGTTTGTATCTTTTGTCTAAAAATACCCAGTCGGTAGGATTCATGATCCATGAAAGCTAATTGAAACAATTTCTCTTCAAGTTTTGGCAAGCGAAGCATGCATTATAAGCATTAATATCTATAAATTGAATTGTTAATGAATCTAGACACTAATAATGAATGCAATTTTGCAGGCTTAACTAGAAACACTAAAATTATCAGGATCTGGAGCAGAATTTTCAATCATTTTTGCTTATTAAATAGCAAAGCTATGCTTTTAATAAGCTAATCATTTTTATTTGACCCCATAGGAGTAGCTCAGTTGATTAGAAACAGGTTTCTAAGTGCAAAACAATGTTGTTTTTCTGTTACTGTTTTAACCACCAAAGCACTGAAATTTTAAGATTGATATTTGATCTCATAGCCTGTGTCTTCTAATCACATTTGTAAATGCATTCAGGGCTTATGGAAATATTTATTTATTCCGTTTTTTTCTGTTATATTGTGCACCTCATTGGTGTGTATGTGTGTGATGTATTCTTGTTTTTAAAGCGGTGTCACAATCAGTTTCAAAAATGTTCTCATTTTACATACAAACATTTAAGAAGATTATATTATCAGGGTGATAAAATTTTGAACTTCTTGGTTACTGTTGAGATGTCTTCATTATTTTCAGAGACTTAGTAACTATTCTGAAGTATATTCCCATCTGAGTATCATCCCCTAAAACTTTGGATAACCCTAGTTTAGAAAGCAGCAAAATCAAGCAGATAATGTTAAGCGACAATGGAGTGCTTTCTCCTGAGTGCTGGAATGACTCTGAGGTAGTAAGCCATGCACTTAAGGGCACACTTCAGTGCATTTCAGTACCATACACCAAATAGTTCCCAAGTGGCTTGAGAGAGTTAATGCACCTTCCTGTGTCCTTTCATTTACTGCCCAAGAATGTCTTAAGCACTAGAGAAAATGAAACAATAATGATGAGAACTGTAAGACATCTTTGTATATGTTTTCATGGAGGTGCCTGAAGTTGGAATTAAAAATGTTATCTGATTATTTCTTTTCCTACAAATCTTAAGGATATTGTCAACTGCTTAAGCTTGAACTATGAAAAACTGAAACTTCTACCTTGAATCTGATAGCAAATATGGATTTTGCTTCAGAAGTTGTGGGTAATTTTATGGAAAGGTAAATGGGAAGGTTTGTTAGGATTATTTGGTATTTTTTTGCTTTAACAACATTGCATATTCTTTATGAAGACAACGTTTGAAAATGTATACATTTAGGTTGATAAGTGTGTCTGATGTGTATCATGGAGAATTCCTCAAATATTCTGTATGCATGCCTTGCATTACCATTTATAAAATTATTTTTAAGATTTGTCAACACTGATGTGATAATTATACACTTGCACTTTTGTTTCTGATAGCTATTCACTTAAAGCTTATATTTTGATTTTCTTATAAATGGCTTCATCAAAATGGCAATTGATCAAGCATTTTGTACTACTTTTCCCAAAATGAATAGTCTAGGGAAAGCTGCCTAATCATAAAACTTACAGAAAATGAAAACCAAAAATCTTTCCCCCCAAACTATGCAGAGAACACTATGTCTTTGTTAATAAACTTTTAGTACTTTCTGGAATTTTGATCGCGATTATAAATTGCTTCTTATGGTGAATTTCATCCATTTTTTTTTACCTGTCAGATAAAATTGGGTTGATTATATTTTTCACATTAGCAAATATTATTAAATATTCCCCAGATTGCTTCAGAAGTTGTGGGTAATTTTGTGGAAGGGTAAATGGGAAGGTTTGTTAGGATTATTTGGTATTTTTTTGCTTTAACAACATTGCATATTCTTTATGAAGACAACGTTTGAAAATGTGTACATAAATATATTCCCCAGATTGCAGTCCTGCCTGGATTTGTCTACTTATTTTTATTGACTTCAGGGACACATAATTTCAAAAAGTCTATTATCAAATCTTCTGCAGAATTGCCTAAGTTAGTTGGCAAATATTTGATATGAGTTAGCACTGAGATAATGTATGCTCCTGTTTGATCAATTTCATAGAAATTAACTACACCTACAAATTTTAATAGGAATGATCACCCTGTTATAAGTGTTACTGATGGGTGGAACAGAGCAGATATGTTTATACCTTTTTTGTTGTTCAAATTTTTGACAAAGTTTGCTATATTAGTTTATTTTTAAAAATAATATGTGGTGTGCTGGTTCAAGTCTCAGCTGCTCCACTTCTGATCCAGCTCCCTGCTGGTGTACCTGGGAAAACATCAGAAGATGGCCCAAGTCCTTGGGCCCCTACATCCACATGGGAGACCAGGAAGAAGATCTTAGCTCCTGGTTTCAGTCTTGCCCTGTCCTATACTTGTGGCCATTTGGAGAGTGAACCAGCAGATAGAAGATTCTCTTTCTCCCTTTCTTTCTCTCTCTCTCTAATTGTACCTTAAATAAATAAATAAATAAATAAATAAATCTTTCTCAGAAGTTGTCATTTTATTTAAAAAGAAATGTTAAGAGAAAATTTTGTTAGAAGGAGATATACTGCTATTATCACTATAATATTTTATTTTACCCACATTCTGTTTCTCAAAACTTTTTTTTAATATTTTTAATGTAAATACCAAACTGTGTGTTACATTGAAAGACTTACCTCATTCCAGGATAGAGTTTAGTTGAAAGGGTATCTCTAACACAAACATTGTCTACTTCTGATGAGTGCTTTAGGAAGATAGCATCCTATAAAAGAAATTAAACTCAATAAATTAAACATGAATAAAATAATTTTTGTTACAAGCTTAATTCTTGACTGCCAGCTTAAAATATTCTTTAAATTCTGTAAAATTGTAGGATTTAAAGCTTGTAGTTTTCAAAGTCTGTTCCATAGGAGCTGGCTCTGTGGCATTCTTAGTAAATTAGCTGCTTGAGGTGCTGGCATCCCATATAGGTGCCAGTTTGAGTCCCAGCTGCTCCACTTTTTTTTTTCTTTTGACAGGTAGAGTTAGTGAGAGAAAGAGACACACAGAGAAAGGTCTTCCTTTTTCCGTTGGTTCACCCCCAAAGCGATCCGAAGCCAGGAGCGATCCAAAGCCAGGAGCCAGGTGCTTCTCCTGGTCTCCCATGTGGGTGCAGGGCCCAAGGACCTGGGCCATCCTCCACTGCATTCCTGGGCCACAGCAGAGAGCTGGACTGGAAGAAGAGCAACCGGGACAGAAAACGGCGCCCCAACCGGGACTAGAACCCGGGGTGCCGGCGCCGCAGGCAGAGGATTAGCCGAGTAAGCCACGGCGCCGGCCCCCAGCTGCTCACTTTCAATCTTGCTCCCTGTTAATGTGACTGGGAGAGCAGCGGAGTGTAGCCCAAGTGTTTGGCCACAGTACCTATGTAGCAGAACCAGAAGAAGCTCTCTGCTCCTGGCCAGCTCCAGCTATCGTGGCCATGTGGGGAGTGAACCAGTGGATGGAAGATCTTTCTGTCCCTCCTTCTCTCTATCTAACTCTGCCTTTCAAATAAATAAATAAATCTTAAAAACAAAACTTATTCACTATCTTTTAAAAAAACTATTCCCTAACTTATATATAGAAATTACAATGTTAGGAATGATTATACACCAAAGATAATATTTAGAAATAACTAAGAACCAATATTCTTCTCTTTGGATCTTCTGCTGTATATTTTACACAGTTATCTTCCTTTGACTTACAAGAGAAAGGAATCAATAGAAACTTTCACCTAGCCATCTAGATATACCAGAATGAGTAAATTACATTATTTAGAAATTATGATTGCTTATTAATACTGTTTATTCTTAGAAATTCCCTGGGTGCATTATATTCTTTAGCCCACCTTTTTCTGTTGTTGTCATTGCCTATTAAACCCTTTGCATTATGGTACAAGCTTAAATGTGCGTTCTAAGACTATCTATTAAAACTTTGTTTTAACGGCAGTAGATTAATTTAATATTTTTCCTATAAAATAAGTAGTCTAAAAGTTGATAATTCAGAGCTGGTTAACATCAAGGACCCAGGTTCTTTCTGGTAACTTCTTCTTTTATCTTTAATTTGCAGCTTTTGTTTTCCTACTCATAAAATGGGTATTCCAATGGCAATACATCCTAGGTAAAAAGAAGGGGAAAATAACAAATGCAAAAGGTGAAGTTCTGTTGTTAGACTTTTTATCAGGAAAGGGAAGCCCTCCTCAGAGACTTGTATATCTAACTGGTTAGTAGCTGTGAAGGAACCTAGGAAGGCGAATTATAAAGAAAACTTTATGGCTCTTTTTAATGGCTCATATATTCTCTCTCCTCTTATATTCTTGTTTATTTTAAAAGGCAGAGAGGGCTGGCGCCGCGGCTCACTAGGCTAATCCTCCGCCTTGCGGCGCCGGCACACCGGGTTCTAGTCCCGGTCGGGGCGCCGGATTCTGTCCCGGTTGCCCCTCTTCCAGGCCAGCCCTCTGCTGTGGCCAGGGAGTGCAGTGGAGGATGGCCCAGGTGCTTGGGCCCTGCACCCCTTGGGAGACCAGGAAAAGCACCTGGCTCCTGGCTCCTGCCATCGGATCAGCGCGGTGCGCCGGCCGCAGCGCGCCGGCCGCGGCGGCCATTGGAGGGTGAACCAACGGCAAAGGAAGACCTTTCTCTCTGTCTCTCTCTCTCACTGTCCACTCTGCCTGTCAAAAAAAAAAAAAAAAAAAAAAAAAAGGCAGAGAGAAAGAGAGCTCCCATCCACTCATTCACTCCACCAAATATTTATGATTGTTGGGGTGGGCCAGGGCTGGGGCTAGAGCCAGAAGCCAGGATACACTCCATCTCTTCCATGTGGGTGGCAGGAACCCAATTACTTGTCACCTCCCAAGGTCCACGTTAGCAGGAAGCTGGAGTTAGGAGTGGAAACAGGAGTCCTATCCAGACATTCTGATATAGAACATGGGCATCTGGTCCATTGTATTAACAATGGACCAAACGCCCAGCCCTAATATATTGTCATACTTAAATTATCAAAGTGTGAGATTATATGGTAAATATCTCACTTTTGTATCACATTTCTCTCATTCTTCCTCTTTCATGCCCTCGCCTCCCTCCCCACAATAAATAGCCACTGATATTAGTCTCTATTTTGTCCTTCTAGAGATTTTTAAATGTATTCACTGATTAAAATGTGTGTGCTTTTCTTTGTTTTTAAGCATAAATGATATAGATAATATCTTTAACTGATCACATAACTGCCCGAATCAACCAACCAAGATTCTTTTGGTAGGGAAGAAGGGACAGTGAATATTGTGACAATGATAGCATTTGCCACAGACTGTCTTGCTTTGCTTTGTTTTTGTTTTTGATCTGCGTTGAGTCTAGTAGTATCTAGATAGCAGTGAAACTATTGATTCTACTTAGCAACTGACAAAGGCTAAGTGTTCTTCAGGAAAGATACTTGTGACTTCTGTATAGCACAGTGTCTTGTGTAGAAAAGCTGATCAATAAGTGTACAAAATGGAGTGAATGATGTTTTTCCCCCATAACTTCTTATCTTCAACAACTAAGGAAAATATAGAAACCAAGGATCCATGCTTTTTTCCAATCTCTTCAGCCTCCAGATGCTTCCCCTTCTCTGGTTCAACACATTATTCAGTCAGAAATCCTGATGACTCTACTTTCAAACTATATTTGAAAGACCTCACCTTCCCCGTCTTTATTCCTGTCCTGGGCCTGGCTGCCATACTATACTCTCTTGCCCATATTCCTTTGGTAGTTTCTTTACTCATTTCCTTACTTCCCTTCTTTCTCCTTAAAATCCATCTAAAATGACCTTTAAAACAAATTATTTATCTACATAAAATTCTTTAGTTGCTTCCAACTGTAATTAGAATAAAATCCAATCTCTGAAGGGAGGAGAGAACTTCCACTTTGATTATGGCCTTGTCTAAATAAGGTCGGAGTTTGGGAACTAAAGAGGCTTCCATAGCCGTGGCAGCTCATGACAAGAGCCTCAGGTGATCACTGATGTGAAAAATAAGAGTGCCAATTGTTAAATCAACAACAGGAGTCACTGTGCACTTACTCCCCATGTAGGATCTCTGTCCATAATGTGTTATACTATGAGAATTAATGGTAAAAATAGTCTTCAAACAGTACTTTATACTTTGTGTGTGTGTGTGGGTGCAAACTATTGAAATCTTTACTTAGTATATACTAAGTTGATCTTCTGTATACAAAGATAACTGAAAATCTTAATGAAGAAATGGGATGGGAGAGGGAGTAGGAGATAGGATGGTTTGTGGTTGGGAAGGTGGTTATGGGGGGAAAAGCCACTATAGTCCAAAAGTTGTACTTTCCAAACTTATATTTATTAAATAAAAATTTTACAAAAGAAAAAAGAAAAGGGGGTGACTTTGGGTAACATGATTGACAGGATATTAATAATATAACAGGTAATATTACCTAAAGGTTCATTAGCTTATTCTCCTTAATTTTGTATACATATGAAAAGCTCCATAATACAAAATTTAAAATAAAAGGCTATAAAATTAAAAAAAAAGAGTAAAATCCAAGGACCATTCTGAGGCTCACAAGGCCTTGATGATGAGATGTTTGTCTTACCTCTTCATTGCTTATCAGTCTAGGCTCTCTCTCTGTTTCTTGAACAAAGAGCTTTTTCTTGCCTCAGTGTTATCACATTTTCAGTTCTCTGCCTGGAATAGTCTTCTCCCAGATGTATACAGGGATGCCTGCCCAGGACTCAGCTCATATGAGACTCCCTCCTGGCAACTTTGTTATCTATACAATCCTTACTACTTATACTTCATTTGCTATTTCATCACTCCTTTATTTTCCTTATAACACATATAACTATCTAAAATAATTACTTATATACTCATTAATTTTTGAATTTCCCCCAGAAAGTTCCATGCATGAAGGTATATTGGCTACCTTGCTCTTTTTTTTTTTTTTAAATTCACTTCTTACCACTTTTCTTTGTTTAGGAGTGATAACATTAAAGCATACAAAAATCACTTCCTTGGATAGTAGAATAGGGAGAGGGTTTACTGCTCTAGACTAGGGGGAAGTTAGTTTAAAAAAATTTGGAGAGAGTGCAATCTCAGGGAAGAGTTAGGGGGAAAACCGCAGAGGAAACTCCATACAAATTAGGGGGACACTGTGGACTTATGTGGAGAGTATGGAGGTACACAACTCAGGACCCAAGCAGCTGAAAGCCTTAGCACCAGCTTTAAAAGGTGAGGTGAGACCAGATTACAGCAGCCCAAGCCACTGGCAATAACGCTGCAGGAAGAGCCTGGCATGAGTCAGGCTTGGAGTCCTATGGGGGACAGTATACCTGCCAGCTAGAGGGGAAAATAGGGGGAGTGCATTTCTCTGTTCCCGACCACTCAGCACCTGCATCCTGTAAATATCAGAGAGGGGGCAGGTGCCAATTTGGACATATGTAACAATTGTGCCAGCTTGTGTCTGTGTGTCCAGCAACCAGTGAAGAAAAGATGCCTGAGTCTGGGTGGGAGAACTGACAAGAGGCTGGATGCTTATGACTCTGGGAGCCCTGTTTTATGGGACTGAGAACACTGTGGCTACATGTGAGGGTGCAGGTTGTGGCTGGGACTTTGGGCACTCACTGTTGGTGGCTCCACATGCTGAGGGCTCCATGATTCCCTGTTGAGGGTCATTCCTGTGGGATCTTTGTTCACACCAAGAACTGCAAGGATCCTTTGTGTGGTTCTTTTGGCAGCGTGAATGAATATTGTACCCACTGGGGCTAGCACCCAGGCATTTGTCACCTTGGAGGAGAGAAGGTTAGCATGACACTATGCCAACAGAGCAGATTAAACCTCCCCTCTGATAAAAAAAAAAAAAAGAGAGAGAGAGAGATTTACCACGCCCAATTTGGGTGTCACCTTGGACACTCCCTTCACTTTGGAGCACTGAACAGAGCTCCCTGACCATACCCAGCACACACCTAAGGGTATTCACTGAAAGATCAGACATTCCACTAATCCACGGAGGAATAGTCCAAAAATAAAAGCCATCACGGGGGCGAGGGAGTGCCAACCAATATCTCCACAGATGCCTAAAAATAAACACAGCAATTCAAGAAGCAAGAATAAGGAAGACAACATGATGCTTCCAAAGGAACACAACAACACTTCCATACTAGAATGTGAAAATGAAGAGATAGATGAAATGCTGGAAATGGAATTCAAAAATCTGTTTGTAGGTTTACTTAGAAGTAATCAGAAGCAAATCCACGAATTAAAGAAATCCACACATCACATAAATGAAAGTTTCTCCCATGAAATTGAGATTTTAAAGAGAAATCAAAATGAAATATTGGAAACAAACAATTCATAGATCAAATGAGAACAGACTTGATGAGACAGTAGAAAGAATATCCAAGTTAGAAGACAAATCTCTGAAAATTTTACAGTCAGACAAAAAAGGGAAGAAATTAGAAAGCTAAAAAACAATGTTGGAGATTTATGGGATACTATCAAATGACTCAACATACAGGTCATAGGACCGATGAAGGTGTAAAAAAACAGAATAAATTAGAAGGAATTTTTAGTGAAATAATTACAGAAAACTACCCTAATTTGGAGAAAGAAAGGGATATCCAAGTACAGGAAGCACATAGAATTCCTAGTAGAAGTGACCACAAGGGATCCTCACCATGATAAATTGTAGCCAAACTCTCCACAGTGAAACAAAGAAAGATTCTAAAATGTGCACAAGAGAAATGCCAGAGTACTTTCAGGGGATCTCCAATTAGATTCATAGCTAGCTTCTCATCAGAAACTCTACAGGCTAGGAGAGAACGGTGAGATATATCTAACTCTTAAGAGAAAAAAGTCAACCCAGAATACTGTACCCTGCAAAGTTCTTATTTATGGATCAAAGTGAAATAAAGACCTTCCATAACAAACAGAAATAGAAAGAATTTATCATCACTCATCCAGCCTTGCGAAGGATGTGCTACACACAGAAACACAGAAACATGGTCATCACTATGAAAGAAGGTGAAGGCAGAAAATCTCCCATTAAAAATACAAAGGAAATCCAAAGTAAAAAATAGGAATATTTATGGAAAAAATGGAAGGGCCAAGTCATTACCTATCAATAGTCACTTTGAATGTAAAGGGCCTCAACTCTCCAGTTAAAAGACAGACTGAATGGATTAAAAAACAAAACCCATTTATTTGCTGCCTGCAACAAACACATCTCACCAACAAAGATGCACACAGACTGAAAGTGAAAGGATGAAAAAAGATATTCCATGCTAACATAAACCAAAAAAGAGCTGATGTATCCATCCTAATATCAGACAAAATAGACTCTAACCTGAAAACTATTAAAAGAGACAAAGAAAGGCACTATGTAATGATTAAGGGATCAATTCAGTAAGAAGATGGATCTGTTATAAATGTATATGCACCTAGTTACAGGACACCTGGCTATTGAAAAGAAATGGTAATGGATCTAAACGGAGACATAGACTCAAATACAATAGTAATGTGGAACTTCACTACCCCACTTTCACCAGTAGACAGATCAACTAGACAGAAAATCAACAAGGAAACGAGAGTTAATTGACGCTGTGGATCAAATGGACCTAACAGATATCTACAGAACTTTCCATCTTAAGCTGTAGAATACACATGCTTCTTACCAGTACATGGAACTTTCTCTAGGATTGACCACATGCTAGGGCATAAAGCAAGTCTCAGCAAATTCAAAATAACTCAAAATTATACCATGCATGTTCTTGGACCACATGGAATGAAGCTGGAAATCAGCAACTCAAGAATCTATAGCACATATGCAAACACATGGAGACAACAACATGCTTCTGAATGAACACTGGGTCCCAGAAGAAATCAAAAGAGAAATCAAAAAACTGTTGAGGAACAGTTTTTTTTTGTTTTGTTTTGTTTTTCTTTTCTTTTCATACTATTTGTTGAATTCTTTACTTAATATATTTAATCATCTGTGTATAAAGTTAACTGAAAATAGATTTTAGTAAAAAATAAGAATGGGCCGGCGCTGCGGCTCACTAGGCTAATCCTCCACCTTGCGGCGCCGGCACACCGGCTTCTAGTCCCGGTCAGGGTGCCGGATTCTTTCCTCGTTGCCCCTCTTCCAGGCCAGCTCTCTGCTGTGGCCAGGAGTGCAGTGGAGGATGGCCCAAGTGCTTGGGCCCTGCACCCCATGGGAGACCAGGATAAGTACCTGGCTCCTGCCATCGGATCAGTGCGGTGCGTGGGCACGCTGGCCGCGGCGGCCATTGGAGGGTGAACCAACGGCAAAAGAAGACCTTTCTCTCTGTCTCTCTCTCTCACTGTCCACTCTGCCTGTCAAATAAATAAATAAATAAATAAGAATGGGAGAGGGAGGAGGAAGGGGGATGGGAAAGCTAGTGGGAGGGTGGGCTGGTTGGGAAAAATCACTATGTTCCTAAAGTTGTATTTAAGAAATGCATGAAGTATTAAATGTTAAAGGCAACATATAGATAGGTCTAAGTGTAAAAGGGATGATATAAATAACATCAATTACCTGGTAAAAATAATAGAATTATAAAGGAAGGAAAGACCAACATGGGAAGCAGTACACACAGAAGACTCCTAGAATGACAGTCGTTGTAAATAACACTCGGACCTCAGAATCAACCCTTAAGGCTACCTGGTCGAGCTGAAAGACCTGCGAGAGCATTTCAGGCATGGAAAGCCAAGACTCTGTAACAAACAATATCCTACACGGAGGATCTCTGTGAGACCTCAGAGAAAAGAAAGGGTCATCAAAGAAGGATACACTCTTCTCTGAAGGGAGGAGAGAACTTCCACTTTGCTAATGGCGGTGTCCAAATACTGAGAGAGTCTATGGTCACAAAAGGCTCTGATAGCCTTTGCAGCCCATGGCAAGAGCCTCGGATGATCACTGACATCATATAAAGAGTGTTAATTGTTAAAGGAACAACAGTAGTCTCTGTGCACTTGCTTCCCATGTAGGACCTCTGTCCCTAATGAATTGTAATATGAGAATTGACTGCAAATTTTCTCCCCAAACTGTACTCTATATGTTGTATGTGTGTGCAAATTGTTGAAGTCTATGCTTAGCATGGAGTTGGTCCTCTGTATATAAAGTCATACTAAAAATGAACCATAATGAAGAAGGAGATGGAAGAGGAAGGTGGGATGGGAGCTGGTAGAGGGGTAAGGGGGAAAGAACCACTGTATTCCTAAAGTTGTATCTAAGGAAAAATGCATTCATTAAATAAAAAAATAAGAAACACATGAAGGTTATATATATCAAATAAAAGGTTTCTAGGGGGAACAAAAAGAAAAAATTACTTCATGGAGCTTTTACTTGTGAGTCTATGTACACATGTGCATCTGTGGATGTAGGAGGATAGAAAATAACAAGTATATAAAACATAGTCTCTTAAACTTAAGTGCTGAAACAGGGAAGGGATTGATGATTGTTTGAATGTTAGCAGTTTTCACTTTCTATTTGCTGTTTTCAGAATAATGTTGCATAATATTACACCCAAAAAATTAGTGGCTTATAAAACCAGAAATATTTGTCTGTAAGTCTCCTAGTGTTCTTTTTTTTTTTATTTGACAGAGTTAGAGAGTGAGAGAGAGACAGAGAGAAAGGTCTTCCTTCCATTGGTTCATCCCCCAAATGGCCGCCATGGCCGGAGCTACGCCTATCCAAAGCCAGGAGCCAGGTGCTTCCTTCTGGTCTTCCACGCGGGTGCAGGTGCCCAAGTACTTGAGCCATCCTTCACTGCCTTCCAAGGCCATGGCAGAGAGCTGGACTGGAAGAGGAGCAACTGGGACTAGAACCTTGCGCCCATATGGGATGCCGGCACTGCAGGCAGAGGATTAACCAAGTGAGCCACGGCGCCAGCCCCTCCTAGCGTTCTTATAATCCATGCTAGACTTGATTCCAGGCTATGGCTTGGGTTCAGGTGTGTTCCTTGTGTCTTCCATTCTTCTGACATTGGTAGAATACAGAATCATGTTATTTTTGATGGCATAAAGCACGAGTGCAAGAGACCAAGACTAGCAGTGCAAGCCATTTGAAGTCTTTGCTTGACTCACATCTTCTAACTCCCTAGTGACCAAAACAAGTTGCCTAGTGGACTGAAATCCAGAGGCTGAGAGGTGCATTTTGGTCACCATAAGGCCACAAGCATGGATATGTAATCCTGCTAGAGAGAAGTGGAAATTTGAGACTGATTATGTAATTTAAGGTCATTTGGGTAAAGTAGGAGGTGAAGGAGTAAACCGTGTGAATATCCAGGGAAGGGTATTCCGGGCAAAGGAAACAAGTGCCAGGGTCCTGTGGTGGAAATAATCCTGCTTGGCCCATTAGAGGAACAGCAAGAAGGAGATCAGTGTAAACAGAACAGCAGTGTGTGGAGAGGAGATTGTGGAGATCAGATTGTGGAGGATGGATATGTAGAACATTGTAAAGATTTTCTCAGAACAAGCCAGGCAATCAGTAGGATTTTGAGCAGAAAGATGGCATGATGTGACCAAAATTGAGCTTGACATGTAGTAATTGCCCAGTTGTTTGTTGAATTATTACATGCTGAAAGTAATTATTCTGACTTTAGTAAACCTTTCCAAAACAATGACAGATACTTAGAGTGCGAATAAAATAACCAAAGTGTTAGAAATGATAGTTGTTAACAGTAAAATAGAAACGAGTCACAAAAAGGAGAAATCCTGAAGAGAAAATGTAAGGTATTGTTTGCCAGAGAGAAAACCATTTGGTGGAATCTTTTTAGAACAAAGAAAGGCCCACCATGTTTGAAATTAAACTAGTTATGTAGAAAGTGAAAGACTGATGGTAACTATCCTTTGGGTATCTGAAGAGTTTGGAAGGCTTATGAAATCATGGCAAGGAAGTGATTTTAGATAAAAGCAATTTATTGCAACTTGCCAAAGGCATGTTACATTATTGGAAATAGAAGTGTAAAGGCCTGTGCATATTTTAAGAACTTCAGTACCCATAGAACTAAAAATTTAATTGGATTGTGATTATTTTCAGGTATGACCAACAGACATCAAACAAGAGTTATTCCAGCTCTGTAGCTATTGTTATCACGTGAGATTAAAAGAAATTTGCTGAGCACCTTACCAACCCAGCATTCTGTATCTCTTCCTGGCTTAGCTGGACTTAACCAGACATCTCTAAAGCAATTTTCTTTCCTTTACCTGTCTTCTATTTGAAAAAAAAAAATTAGGAAAATTATTTGAGAAGTAGAGGGGAAAAGGGGATGGAGAAAGAGAGAGAAAAAAATACCCATCTGCTGGTTCACTCCCCAGATACTTGCAGTATCCAGGGCTGAGCTAGGCCAAAGCTAGAAGCCAGGAGCTTAATCCAGGTCTCTCATGAAAATGACAGGGACAAGACTGCATAAGCCATCGCCTGCTGCCTTCCAGGGACTTTAGGGTCATTAGCAGGAAGCTGTAGTGGGGAATACAGCCTGGTACTCTGATATGGGATGCAGGCATCTTAGCCAGCCTTTCAACTCTTAGGCCAAACACTCGCCTCTATCTGTTTGATAGCATTTCTACAGGAAACTATTAAGGGATAGAATCAGTCTTTCAGAGACATTACATGTCTACTTTCTGGTGGAATATCCAAACTAGGCAGCCATGAAAAGCTTTTTAAATAATATGAAAATTTTCATTCTGAATAACTTTTGTTCAAGATTTATGATGAAAGTTCAACTGGTCTGAAAATTACAGTTGTCTTCTCATGCCCTGTATTAATTTTCTTCTGTTAATCAATTGAACATGACATTTGGTCAACTAAGACAAAATGTACAACTTCTTAGATGATGTAATTGCTCTTTTTCAAGCTATTTTAGTTTCAGTTGTAGGGGCAACATTGGTTCATAGTCAAACTCATTTCATTTTAGAGTCTGTCCTCTTAGCTAGCACAGTGTACTTCTTACCACACAGTTTTTTAAACACCATTATTAGACTTGATACTTTTTCAAGCAGTAATTATCCATATTTACTATCCTGCCATGTTAATGCCCTTGATCATTTTTGCTTTGTTCATTCCTTCTCATATTTTATTTTCTTCTGATTTTAGTACACCTTTAGTATTGCCCTCACCGAAGACTAGGGAGAGTTGAACTCTTTCCATTTATATGTTTAAAAATGATTGGATCTTGAAAAGACTGCATCCTATTTTTGGGACACTTCTTTCTTCCAGTAGAAAATCATAATAGATTACTGGTTTTTGTTCCAAGTCACTTGATAGACATCTTTAGTTAAAAAGAAAAAAAGCCGGCGCCGCGGCTCAACAGGCTAATCCTCCGCCTAGCAGAGCCGGCACACCGGGTTCTAGTCCCGGTTGGGGCGCCAGATTCTGTCCCGGTTGCCCCTCTTCCAGGCCAGCTCTCTGCTATGGCCAGGGAGTGCAGTGGAGGATGGCCCAAGTGCTTGGGCCCTGCACCCTATGGGAGACCAGCAGAAGCACCTGGCTCCTGCCTTCAGATCAGCACGGTGTGCCGGCCGTGGCAGCCATTGGAGGGTGAACCAATGGCAAAGGAAGACCTTTCTCTCTGTCTCTCTGTCTCTCTCTCTGTCTCTCACTGTCCACTCTGTCAAAAAAAATTTTTTTAAAAAAAGAAAAAAAAAGAGTTCAGTACTGCCAAAAGATTTTACTGTTTCTCCCCTCTGAAACCTGATGACGAGATATCCGAAAGAATTGTTTTTAGAGTTCTATTGGCAAGAGTTATTTTAATTGGAAGCATATATATATATATATGTGTGTATGTGCATGGACAAAACCAATGAATGATAAATAAAAGATAATCTAAAATATAAACAGTGTATTTTAAATCCCACCAACATCATTTTAGTTTTATATGTAAAATTTCTCATTAGCTTTGGCACTGTTTAAAGAATAATGAGAAGCAAAAGTAGTTGCTTCTTTGTTAGTTTGTGGTGGCTGGAAGTAAATTGAAAACATTTTTTAATTGATTTATAAGCCTGCTTTGGCTTTCCTCTGTGGATTCATCCTTTCCAAAATTTTTAAAGAAATTCAAATGAGATTTTGCTCACTTTGCACTTAATGTCAATCCATGTCTATTTAAAAAAGTGACAAATGGGTGCCTGTTCGCTTTTGTTACCTACTGTTGTAATGCTTACTTATGGCTAAAGAAGCCAATTATTGCCTTGCCTCTAAAGAGTGTGATAGTTTACCCATGGGTTAAGGAAAGAAAGGGATAAAAATTTAAATAGAGCATTTTATGAAAACTTAAGATTTCATAAGATAAGTTTCTCATACTAAGACTTCTATCATCATTTTTTCTGCATCAGTGGTATTATCAGAATAATGAATCAGAGAAGACTGTTTATTTTATAGGTGATTTTAATAAGGCAAATTTAAGTGCTTTATACAAAGATAAATGGTAAGTGACATCATTTCCTTTTTGAAATATGCATGCTATCCCAAGATTGATAGATTTAAATTTCTATTTATTAAAATAGAAAAGATATTTAAATAACAGGAAACAAAAGTTATCATTGTATTGGAAGAAGGTAAAAAAATCAGGAGAAATTATTCTAGAAGATAAAATAGAACCTGGCTATTTGGAGATTAAGTAAGATCACACTATTCTTGTGGTTCTGAACATAGAGGATAACTTTAATTTTAAATATAGTGAACTCAAATATTTTATCTGAAGAAAAGATAAATATTTAATTTTACTTCCTGGAAAGAATATTGCTTTTACATTTGTTCTTGACACAGTGAAAACACCATGGTATCACATTCTGACTGCTAGCTTTTGTGACTACGCCATTTGTATATGTGGTCATGAAGCAATTAGTGCACCATTTCAACATTTTTCTTCACGAATAGAGAAAAAAGAATACATGGTTGTTTGGGTGAAATCTGCAGGCTCAAAGAAAGATTCCTGAGTTTGGGTTACTGCAGCAGTAAATGGGAAATCCTATGAGCTTGGACCTTTTTAATCCCTGTAGTTTGCTGCTCCTCCGCACGCAGAGGAGCTGCACCGGACCGGGCGCTTGTTGTTCCCTTTTTTTACAAGTCCTTTCTATAGTAAAGTAAGAATAAGTAAACAGCAAACTCCCAAAGCAAGAATGAGTAGAGAGAAATGAGAAAGAACGAAGTAACGAACTTCCCCGCGAACTCTCCAACGCACTCTCCAACCAACCCACACCACCATGCCATCTCTCTCCTCCTATATAGTCCTCCTCTGCCAATCCTAACTCGGCTGCCCACACGCCGAGCACGCTGCTCTCCTCCAATCAGGAGCAAGTCCTACAGTTTATTGGCTGAACTGGAGGCAGCTGTGTAGAAGCTGTTTTCTTCTCTCCCAGCGCCATATTGTGGGAGAGCAGATGCATAGAATAAGTCTTAATTCCAGTAACAGTATAGTCCGAGTTGCTCCCCACAGTAGTTATATGTAAAGAAGAGGACTCTTGCCACAGTTGCTTTAGATGCACCGTGAGGGTAAAGAGAAAAGACCACAGAAGCTCTTTGCTTCATGATTGTCTTATCTAGATGCACAGTGACCTGCCACCTCCAAGGAGGAGACTAATACTGAAAATAGATTGTCTAAGTAACCTATCTAGGGCTTCTGACTCCAATTTTTTATTTTTAGTATTTTTTTTATTTTTCTGTCTCAATGTGTTTTTTGTTTTGTTTTGAAGTTTTTTTGTATTTATTTGAAAGGCAGTTACAGAGAGGGGTAGAGACAGTGAGATGTCTCATCAGCTGTTTCACTCCCCAAATGGCCACAACAGCTGGGATTGGGCCTGTCTGGCACCAGAAGCCAGGAGCTTCTTCCAGGTCTCCCAGTTGGGTGCAGGAGCCCAAGAACTTGGGCCTTCTTCCGCTGCTTTCTCAGGTGCATTAGCAAAGTTGGATCAGAAGTGGAGCAGGTAGGACTTGAACCTGAGTCCATATGGGATGCTGATGTTTTGGTGGTGATTTCACCCACCATGCTACAGTGCGACCCCTTGACTTCAGTCTTTTTGTTTGCTTTTGTTTTCCTTGTTTCTTTTCTTACTTTATGATATTTATTGCCTTTTTATAACTTAAATGTTTTTGAAGACCTGAATAGACATTTCTGAAGAATTTGTACAAGTGGCTAACAAGTACATAACAAGTATATGAAAAAATGCTCAACATTAATAATTATTAGGGAAATGAAGATCATAACCAATGTTTGGTATCACCTTACTGCTGTTAGAATGGGTATTATCTAAAAGACAAAAAAAAAAAAAAAGATAGCACATGTGGATGAGGATGTGGGAAAAAAGGAACTCTTACACACTATTGCTGGGAATGTAATTCAATATAGCCGTTATGGAAAGCAGTATGGAGACTCCTTGAAAGACTGAAAATATTACCACTATGCTAACCCCAAGATCCCACTAGTAGGCAAATACCCAAAGGAATTGAAATCAGTATGTCAAAATGATATCTGCCCCCACATACTTGTTGCAGTACTATTTACAGTTGCCACGATGTGAAATCAATGGAAACATCTATCAATGGATCAATGGATAAAGAAAATGTAGTACATATACACACAATGCAGTATTGCTTAGCCATAAAGAAGGATAGAATTCTGTCATTTGCAGCAACATGGATGAAGTTGGAGAACATTATGTTTAATGAAGTAAACCAGGGACAGAAAGATAAATATCACATTATCTCACTCATATGGAATATTAAAAAAAAAATCTCATTGAAGTAGAGACTAGCATTACCATGTACTGGGGAGAGGAAGTGGGAGGAAGAATGAAAAGACTGATTAATGGGTACAAAGTTACAGTTAGGAGGAATAAGGTCTATGTTCTGTTGCACAGTTTGGTAACTATACTTAACAAGAATGTATATTTCAAAATTGTGAGAAAGGAGACTTTGAGTGTTTTCAAACAAAGAAATGATAAATGTGGTAATGTATATGCTAATTTCCCTGATTTTATTTTAATGTATACATACGTTAAAACATCAAATTATTCTTCAAAAATACATAGTTACTATGCATCAATTAAAAATAAAGCTTGGCCGGCGCCGTGGCTCACTAGGCTAATCATCTGCCTTGTGGCGCCGGCACACCAGGTTCTAGTTCCAGTCGGGGTGCCGGATTCTGTCCCGGTAGCCCCTCTTCCAGACCAGCTCTCTGCTGTGGCCCGGGAGGGCAGTGGAGGATGGCCCAAGTGCTTGGGCCCTGCATCCCATGGGAGACCAGCAAAAGTACCTGGCTCCTGCCATCGGATCAGCACAGTGCGCCGGCCACAGCGGCCATTGGAGGGTGAACCAACAGCAAAGGAAGACCTTTCTCTCTCTCTCTCTCTCACTGTCCACTCTGCCTTTCAAAAAAAAAAAAAATAATAAAGCTTAAAAGTAGGTTTTTGAATAGAGAATATTTGCATGATATGAATTTTTTTCAAGATGTATATGTTTGAAAGGAAGAATTATAAACAGAAAGAGGGAAAGAGAGAGTTCTTCCATACTCTGGTTCACTCCCCAAATGGCTACAACAGCCGGAGCTGGGCCAATCCAAAGCGAGGAGCCAGAAAGTTCTTCCAGGTCTCCTTGTGGGTGCAGAGGCCTAAGAACTTGGGCCATGTTCCTCTGCTTTCCCAGGCTGTCACCAGAGAGCTGAATTGGAAGTGGAGTAGCCAGGACATGACTCAGTTCCTCTGTGGGTGTCAGTGCTATAGGGGAAGGCCTGACTTATTCCATCACAGCTCTGACCCCATGATATTAAATTGCAAAGGCCAAAGCAGTATTTCTTGAAATATAAAACTAAGTAAACATCCTTTTCAGAGGCAATCATTATTACTAGTTTTATCTGTGTTATTCCAGAGGTACTTTATGCAAATCTGAAAATATAATAGTAGATAGAAGGAATCTCCAAAAAGTTCATGGAAAATGTACATTATGAAAAAACTATAGCTGGTGCTGTGGCGTTGCAGGTAAAGCCGCCACCTGCAGTGCCAGCATCATATATGGACACCAGGGTGAGTCTTGGCTGCTCCACTTCCAGTCTGCTCTCTGATATGGCCTGGGAAAGCAGCAGCAGATGGCCCATGTCCTTGGGCCCCTGCACCCACGTGGGAGACCCAGAAGCTCCTGGCTCCTAGCTTCAGATTGGCCCAGTTCCAGCTGTTGCAGCCACTTGGGGAGTGAACCAGCAGATGAAAGCCCCCCCCCCTCTGCCTCTGCCTCTCAAATAAATAAATAAATCTTTAAAAAAAGAAAAACTATAATATAGGCTTCAAAAATTTTTTCTACCAAAATAAACAGATTTTTGAGGCATTTTGCATACATACATATTCTTTTTTTTGTTATTTCTTTTTTTTAACTTTTATTTAATGAATATAAATTTCCAAAGTACGAATTATGGATTACAATGGCTTCCCCCCCATACCGTCCCTCCCACCCACAACCCTCCCCTTTCCCACTCCCTCTCCCCTTCCATTCACATCAAGATTCATTTTCGATTATCTTAATATACAGAAGATCAGCTTAGTATACATTAAGTAAGGATTTCAACAGTTTGCTCCCACACAGAAACATAAAGTGAAAAATAATAGATGATTTTTTTTAAATTATGATGAAATCAGAGCAGACCTATTGTCATGTTTAATCCCAGTGAGAGTCAAGTTGGGAATTGATAATTTCTTTTTTTTTTTTTTACAGAGGATCAGTTTAGTATGCATTAAGTAAAGATTTCAACAGTTTGCACCCCCATAGAAACACAAAGTGAAATATATTGTTTGAGTACTTGTTATAGCATTAAATCTCAATGCACAGCACATTAAGGACAGAGATCCTACATGAGGAGTAAGTGCACAGTGACTCCTGTTGTTGACTTTACCAATTGACACTCCTGTCTATGGCATCAGTAATCTCCCTATGCTCCAGTCATGAGTTTCCAAGGCTATGGAAGTGCTCTGAGTTCTCCGACTCTTATCTTGTTTAGACAAGGTCATAGTCAAAGTGGAGGTTCTCTCCTCCCTTCAGAGAAAGGTACCTCCTTCTTTGATGACCTGTTCTTTCCACTGGGATTTCACTCACAGAGATCTTTTGCCAGAGTGTCTTGGCTTTCCATGCCTGAAATACTCTCATGGGCTTTTCAGCCAGATCCGAATGCCTTTAGGGCTTATTCTGAGGCCAGAGTGCTATTTAGGACATCTGCCATTCTATGAGTCTGCTGAGTATCTCACTTCCCATGTTGGATCACTCTCCCCTTTATTTATTCTATCGGTTAGTGTTAGCAGGTACTAGACTTGTTTATGTGCTCCCTTTGACTCTTAGTCCTTTCATTATGATCAATTGTGAACTGGAATTGATCACTTGGAATAGTGAGATGGCATTGGTACATGCCACCTTGATGGGATTGAATTGGAATCCCCTGGTATGTTTCTAACTCTACCATTTGGGGCAAGTCAGCTTGAGCATTTCCCAAATTATACATCTCTTCCCTCTCTTATTCCCACTCTTATGTTTAACAGGGATCACATTTCAGTTAATTTTCAACACTTAAGAATAACTGTGCATCAATTACAGATCTAAACCAGTCATATTAAGTAGAACAGATAAAAAAACTACTAAGAGGGATAATATATTAAGTTGTTTGTTAACAGTCAGGGCTATGCTGATCAAGTCACCGTTTCCCATAGTGTCCATTTCGCTTCAACAGGTTTCCTTTTTGGTGTTCAGTCAGTTGTCACCGATCAGGGAGAACATATGGTATTTGTCCCTTTGGGACTGGCTTATTTCACTCAGCATGATGTGTTCCAGATTCCTCCATTTTGTTGCAAATGACTGGATTTCGTTGTTTCTTACTGCGGTATAGTATTCTAAAGAGTACATATCCCATAATTTCTTTATCCAGTCTACCGTTGATGGGCATTTAGGTTGGTTCCAGGTCTTGGCTATTGTGAATTGAGCTGCAATAAACATTAGGGTGCAGACCTCTTTTTTGTTTGCCAATTTAAATTCCTTTGGGTAAATTCCAAGGAGTGGGATGGCTGGGTCGAATGGTAGGGTTATCTTCAGGTTTCTGAGGAATTTCCAGACTGACTTCCATAGTGGCTTGACCAGTTTGCATTCCCACCAACAGTGGGTTAGTGTCCCTTTTTCCCCACATCCTCGCCAGCATCTGTTGTTCGTAGATTTCTGTATGTGAGCCATTCTAACCAGGGTGAGGTGAAATCTCATTGTGGTTTTGATTTGCATTTCCCTGATTGCTAGTTACCTTAAACATTTTTTCATGTGCCTGTTGGCCATTTGGATTTCCTCTTTTGAAAAATGTCTATTGAGGTCCTTGGCCCATCTCTTAAGTGGGTTGTTGGTTTTGTTTTTGTGGAGTTTCTTGATCTCTTTGTAGATTCTGGTTATTAACCCTTTATCTGTTGCATAGTTTGCAAATATTTTTTCCCATTCTGTCGGTTGTCTCTTCACTCTCCTGACTGTTTCTTTTGCAGTACAGAAACTTCTCAATTTGATGCAATCCCAATAGTTGATTTTGGCTTTGACTGCCTGTGCCTCCCGGGTCTTTTCCAGAAATTCTTTGCCTGTGCCAATATCTTGAAGGGTTTCTCCAATGTTCTCTAGTAACTTGATGGTGTCAGGTCGTAGATTTAGGTCTTTAATCCATGTTGAGTGGATTTTTGTGTAAGGTGTAAGGTAGGGGTCTTGCTTCATGATTCTGCACGTGGAAATCCAATTTTCCCAGCACCATTTATTGAATAGACTGTCCTTGCTCCAGGAATTAGTTTTAGATCCTTGATCAAATATAAGTTGGCTGTAGATGTTTGGGTTGATTTCTGGTGTTTCAATTCTGTTCCATTGGTCTATCCATCTGTTTCTGTACCAGTACCATGCTGTTTTGATTACAACTGCCCTGTAGTATGTCCTGAAATCTGGTATTGTGATGCCTCCGGCTTTGTTTTTGTTGTACAAGATTCCTTTAGCTATTCGAGGTCTCTTGTGCCTCCATATGAATTTCAGCACCATTTTTTCCAGATCTGAGAAGAAGGTCTTCGGTATCTTGATTGGTATTGCATTGAATCTATAAATTGCTTTTGGGAGAATGGACATTTTGATTATATTAATTCTTCCAATCCATGAGCATGGAAGATTTTTCCATTTCTTGGTATCCCCTTCTATTTCTTTCTTTAAGGTTTTGTAATTTTCATCGTAGAGATCTTTAACGTCCTTGGTTAAGTTTATTCCAAGGTATTTGATTGTTTTTGTAGCTATTGTGAATGGGATTGATCTTAGAAGTTCTTCCTCAGCCATGGCATTGTCTGTGTATACAAAGGCTGTTGATTTTTGTGCGTTGATTTTATACCCTGCTACTTTGCCAAACTCTTCTATGAGTTCCAGTAGTCTCTTAGTAGAGTTCTTTGGGTCCCCTAAATAAAGAATCATGTCATCTGCAAAGAGGGATAGTTTGAGTTCTTCCTTCCCAATTTGTATCCCTTTAATTTCTTTTTCTTGCCTAATAGCTCTGGCTAGAACTTCCAGAACTATATTGAATAGCAGTGGTGAGAGTGGACATCCCTGTCTGGTCCCAGATCTCAGTGGAAATGCTTCCAACTTTTCCCCATTCAATAGGATGTTGGCTGTGGGTTTTTCATAGATTGCTTTGATTGTATTGAGGAATGTTCCTTCCAAACCCAGTTTGCTTAGAGTTTTCATCATGAAAGGGTGTTGTATTTTATCAAATGCTTTCTCTGCATCTATTGAGATAATCATATGGTTTTTCTTCTGCAGTCTGTTAATGTGGTGTATCACATTGATTGTCTTGCACACATTAAACCATCCCTGCATACCAGGGATAAATCCCACTTGGTCTAGTGGATGATCTTTCTGATGTGTTGTTGCATTCTATTGGCGAGAATTTTATTGAGGATTTTTGCATCTATGTTCATCAGGGATATTGGTCTGTAATTCTCTTTCAGTGCTGCATCTTTTTCCGGCTTAGGAATTAAGGTGATGCTGGCTTCATAGAAAGAATTTGGGAAGATTCCCTCTTCTTCGATTGTTCTGAATAGTTTGAGAAGAATTGGAGTTAGTTCTTCTTTAAATGTCTGGTAGAATTCAGCAGTGAATCCATCTGGTCCTGGGCTTTTCTTTGTTGGGAGGGCCTTTATTTCTGTTTCAATTTCTGTCTCAGTTATGGGTCTGTTTAGGTTTTCTGTGTCTTCCTGGTTCAATTTAGGTAGGTTGCATGTGTCCAGGAATCTATCCATTTCTGATAGGTTTCCCTGTTTGCTGCCATACAAGTCCTTGTAGTAATTTCTGATGATTCTTTTTATTTCTGTGGTGTCTGTTGTTACGTTTCCTTTTTCATCTCTGATTTTATTGATTTGGGTCTTTTCTCTTCTTTTTTTAGTTAGTTGGGCCAATGGGGTGTCAATTTTGTTTATTTTTTCAAAAAACCAGTTCCTCGTTTGGCTGATTTTTTGTAATGTTTTTCTTGATTCAATCCTGTTGATTTCTTCTCTGATTTTAAGTATTTCTCTTCTCCTACTAGATTTGGGTCTGGTTTGCTTAAGATTTTCTAGATCCTTGAGGTGAATTGAAAGCTCATCTATTTGGTGCCTTTCCAATTTCTTGATGTAGGCACCTATTGATATAAACTTTCCTCTTAACACTGCTTTTGCTGCGTCCCGTAAGTTTTGGTATGTTGTGCTGTTATCCTCATTTACTTCCAGAAAGTTTTTGATTTCTCTTTTGATTTCTTCTATGACCCATTGTTCATTCAGGAGCATGTTGTTCAATCTCCATGTGTTTGCATATGCTCTAGGGATTCCTGAGTTGCTAATTTCCAACTTCATTCCTTTATGGTCTGAGAAGCTGCATCGTATGATTCTAATTCTTTTGAATTTGCTGAGACTTGCTTTATGGCCTAGTATGTGGTCAGTCCTAGAGAAGGTTCCATGTACTGCTGAGAAGAATGTAAAGTCTTTAGCTGTAGGATTGAAAGTTCTGTATATATCTGTTAGATCCATTTGGGCTATAGTGTCGTTTAAATCTACTGTATCCTTGTTGATCTTCTGTCCTATTGATCTGTCTATTTCTGAGAGTGGAGTATTGAAGTCCCCCAGTACTATTGTATTGGGGTCTATGTCTCCCTTTAAGTCCGTTAACAAATCTTTTAGATAAACCGGTGCCCTGTAGTTAGGTGCATATACATTGATAATTGTTATATCTTCCTGTTGAATTGATCCCTTAATCATTATGTAGTGTCCCTCTTTGTCTCTCTTAACGTTTTTTGTGGTAAAGTTTATGTTGTCTGAAATTAAGATGGCTACGCCCGCTCTTTTTTCATTTCTGTTGGCATGGTATATCTTTTTCCAGCCTTTCACTTTCAGTCTGTATGGATCTTTGTTGGAAAGATGAGTTTCTTGTAAGCAGCAAATAGATGGGTTTTGTTCCTTAACCCAATCAGCCAATCGGTGTCTTTAACTGGACAGTTCAGGCCATTCACGTTCAATGTGACTAATGATAAGTGGTAACTTTGCCCTGCCATTTGCCAAAGATAAGTTCTAATATATGCTTTGAATTCCCTGTGATCTTTTGCTGTGAGCTTTCCTTCCTTGGTTTCCTTCCTTTACTTTCTTTCATATTGATGACCATGTTTCTTTGTTTCTGTGTGTAACACATCTTTAAGCATCTTTTGCAGGGCTGGACGAGTGGCAACAAATTCTTTCAATTTCTGTTTGCTATGAAAAGTCTTTATTTCACCTTCATTCACAAATTATAGCTTTGCAGGATATAATATTCTGGGCTGGCAGTTTTTCTCTCTTAGTACCTGGGCTATATCTCGCCATTCCCTCCTAGTTTGTAGAGTTTCTGATGAGAAGTCAGCTGTGAGTCTGATTGGAGATCCTCTGAGAGTAATCTGACGTTTCTCTCTTGCACATTTTAGGATCTTTTCTTTATGTTTCACTGTGGAGAGTTTAATTACAACGTGTCGTTGTGAGGATCTCTTTTGGTCGTGTTTATTAGGGGTTCTGTGAGCTTCCTGTACTAGGATTTCTCTGTCCTTCTCCAAACCTGGGAAATTTTCTGCTAATATCTCACTAAAAAGGCCTTCTAATCCTTTCTCCCTCTCCATGCCTTCAGGAACTCCTAGAACCCGAATGTTGGGTTTTTTAATAGTATCCTGAAGATTCCCGACAATATGTTTTAGATTTCTAATTTCCTCTTCTTTTCTTTGGTCTGACTGTATCCTTTCCTGTTCTCTGTCTTCTAAGTCCGATATTCTCTCTTCTGCTTCTCCCATTCTGTTTGTAAGGCTCTCTATTGTGTTTTTCATTTGATCTATTGAATTCTTCACTTCAGTCACTATCCCAGTTTCCTGTTGTACTAGTTGTTTCGTTTCATTTTGATTCCTCCTTAATATTTCATTTTCACGAGAGAGATTTTCTATCTTGTCCATTAAGGATTTCTGTAGTTCAAGAATTTGTTTTTGAGAACTTCTTAATGTTCTTATCAATTTTTTGAGATCTGCTTCTTGCATTTCTTCTATGTCATCATCTTCATAATCTTGAATTGGGGTGTCTTTTTCATTTGAGGGCGTCATGGTGACTTCCTTGTTTTTATTACCTTGGTTTTTGCGTTTGTTATTTGGCATATTGGAGATATTTGGTTTCTTCACTGTGGTGCTTTTTCTTGTTATACTATGACTCTAGATTAAGTGGACTATCTGTTTTTGATGGAGCCTTAGGGCTTGAGATGGGTGTGGCCTGAGAGCTCTGTTTGGTGTGCCAAAGGTGACATTCCCAGGTTAGGCGTGGTAAATCTCTCTCTCTCTCTCTCTTTTTTTTTGATTCAAAAGGGAAGTAATTCCGCACAGCTGAACGAAGTTGGAGGTAGTTAGCAGGCAAATGATATACCCACAGGAGCCAGAGATCAGAAGCTCTTTCCCAAGGACCACACAGGGAATCTGTTCGGCCCTCAGAGTGGGCTCAAATTCTCCTTCAGTCTCCCACTGGGTTGCCAAAGTTATGGAATTGTAGCGTCTCTGGAGAGTGCTCACGTGAATTCCGTGAGTTCTCTCCCCCACCGTCTCTTTTTTCACAGTCTCAGTTCAGTAGCACCACAAATTTACTAGGTCCTAATCTCCTGTTAATTTGCCCCACCCAGAGTCAGGTTTTTCTGCTAGGCTCAGGGCCAGTGCAGACCTGAGGTCGCTCTGCTTATGACATATGTCCAAGATGGCGCCTGCTCTTTGTCTTGCTCGCCCTTGAGAGGTGAGCGGAGAGAGAGAAACCCGTGTCTGTACCAGTCACCTTTTTTTTTTTCTCTCTCTCTCTCTCTTCCAGTTAGCCTGGTGAACTTTCACCCCCCCCCCCCGGGGGTCGTTCCCTCTAGTCTCCTCTCTCCGCTTGCCTGCCCGTGTCTCGGGCTATTGAGGTTCGGCTCACCTCGCGTTCCAGCGCTGGTGTGTTGAGTCTGCCGCTGGTGTCCCGAACTGTGGGCTCCCACGCTCTCCACGCAGGTCCGCTGTGAATCACGTGTTCTGGAAGAGTTTCTTCTGCTGTTTCCTCCCCTACTCTTCCTTGAACCTGCAGTATCTCCACTTTTATTAAACTATCTCTCCCCGGACTATCAGTGTGCTCCCTTCCTATTCCGCCATCTTGCCTCCTCCCCCGCATACATACATATTCTTTTAAAGGTACATATTTAAACATATTTTAATATTCATTATTTATTATTCCTAGCTTTTTATACCTTGATATCTTACAAAATGTCACATTAGTATCTACAAAGCTGCCACAGCTTTAAAATTTTTTATGATTTGAAATATTTACTTGAGTCAGCAAGACAGACATTTGCCATCTGTTAGTTTAGTCCCCAGATGCCCACAACAGTCGGGGCTGAGCCAGGCAAAAGCTAGGAGTTGGGAACTCTCTCCCACATGGATGACAGCAACCCAGGTACTTGAGCTATCACCACTTCCTGTCTCCCACAGTGTGCAGTAGCAGGAAGCTGGAATCTGAATTGAAGCCAGGATTAGAACCTAGGTATTTCAATACAAAACGTGGGTGTCCCAAGCAACTTTATTCATTACACCAAATGCCTATCCCATTTTTTAAATGAAGCATCATGTTCCAGTGTATAAATGTTTTAATACATAATTATTTTATCTAAATTATACATATAATTGAGATCATGTAGTTATGTAGTTTTTCTCTTAGTAGTCTAGCTTAATTCAGTTAGCATGATGTCCTCCAAATTCTTCCACATGTCACAAATGGTAGGATCTTCCTTTTAAAAAATGTTTATTTTCATTTTACTTAAAAGAGAGAAACAGAGACAGGCTTAGATCTTTCATCTACTGGTGCACTTCCCAAAAGCTCACAATAGGTAGGGCCAATGCAGGCTGAAACCAGGAGCATGGATCTCATTCCAGGTCTCCTATAGCAGGGACTCAGCTACTTGGGTCATGATCTGCTGCCTCTTAGGGTGCTCATTAGCAGGAAGCTGGAATTTGAAGCAGAGCATGGATTCTAACTTAGACAATCTGATGTGAGACTAGGAGTCTCTAGTGGCATCTTAACTTCTGTGCCAAGCACCTGTCCCAGGATCTTCTTTTTTTGTTTTTAAGTCTCAATAGTTGTGTGTGTGTATATATCACAATTTCTTGATCCATTCATCTATTTCCAGATACCTTGGTTGTTTCCATACCTTTCCTATTGTGAATAATAGTACAGTGAACATGAGAATATACATATACATCCTTACATCCTTACAAAGTGGCAATTTTTACTTACTTTGGGTATCTCTTAAGATACTGTTATACTATATCACATATAACTTTACAGCCCCCAAATTCTTTGAATAAAAAATATATTTCCCCATATGTTGTTCCTGTTCTGTGCTCTTATTTTTGTAGACTCAAGTTTACATTTGTTATTTTCCTTTAACCATGAAGAGCTTTCTTTAACATTTCTTATAGTATATGTCTTCTGAGAATTCTCTGAGCTTTTGAATATTTAGAATATGAAATATTTCAAAAAATATGTTAATCAAGATACAGATTTTAGATAATACTGTTGATGCTTGGTAGATAAAATACCAATTCGTTGCTTTCCCTATTCTTCACTCCTAACTTCCCTTGAAGTCAAATGCTTCATTTCTGAAGTACGAGATGACTGAAGCCAATAGCCAATTGGGAAAATAAGAGTTTATTAACCCTCCCCAGTCCACTTAAATGCTGTCTTCTTTTTTCCCCACTTTTATTTTTTACTGAGATCTATTTTCTTTTTTTTATATTGTTTTTAATTTATTTGACAGGTAGAGTTACAGACAGTGAGAGAGAGAGACAGAGAGAAAGGTCTTCCTTCTATTGGTTCACTCCCCAAATGGCTGCCACGGCCGGCACTGCACTGATCTGAAGCCAGGAGCCAGGTGCTTCTTCCTGGTCTCCCATGCGGGTGCAGGGGCCCAAGCACTTGGGCCATCATCCACTGCCTTCCCAGGCCACAGCAGAGAGCTGGACTGGAAGAGGAGCAACTGGGACTAGAACTTGGCACCCATATGGGATGCTGGCACCACAGGCGGAAGATTAACCAAGTGAGCCATGGCACCGGCCCCACTGAGATCTATTTTCAATACATTTTATACACATGTTATTAACTCTATGTTAAGTAAAGAGTTCAACAAATAGTGTGAAAAACAAACACTGTTCTTTAACAGTCAAGCAAGGGCTGTTCAAGTCATTGCTTCTCAAAGTGTCAATTTCACTTAAACAAGTTTCCTTTTAGGTGCTCTGTTATCACAGATTAGGGAGAACATGTGATATTTGTCCCTTTGTTACTGGCTTGTTTCACTAAAGTATGATGTTTTCCAGATTCTTCTATTTTGCTGCAAATGACCTGATTTTTTCTTTTGCTGCTCTGTAGTATTCCATAGTGTGCATATCTCATAATTTCTTTATCCAATCTCTGGTTGACAGGCATTTAGGTTGATTCCATGTCTTAGGTCTTCTGAATTGAGCTGCAGTAAACATGGGGGCCCAGATATCTCTTACATATGCTGATTTCATTACCCTTGGGTAAATTCCCAGGATTGGGATGGCTGGGTCGTATGGTAGGACTATATTCAGATTTCTGAGGTATCCCCATACTGTCTTCCATAGCGGATTTATCAGTTTACATACCACCAACAATGGACTAGGTATCTTTTTCCCGAAATCCTCGCTAGCTTTGTGGTTTGTTGATTTCTGTATGAAAGCCATTCCAACTAGGGTGAGGTAAAACATCATTATCATTGTGGTTTTGATTTGCATTTCCCTGATGGCTAGTGATCCCCAGCATTTTTTCATGTGTCTGTTGGCCATTTGGATTTCCTCTTTTGAAAAATGTCTCTTTAAGTCATTGGCCCATTTCTTAACTGGGTTGTATGTTTTGTTGTTGTGGAGTTACTTGATCTCTTTGTAGATTCTGGTTATTAATACTTTATCAAATGTATACTTTGCAAATATTTTCTCCCATTCTTTTGGTTGCCTCTTCACTTTCCTGACTGTTTCTTTTGCAGTACAAACTTCTAAATTTGATGTAATTACATTTGTTAATTTTGGCTTTTACTGTATATGCCTGGGGTCTTTTCCAGGAACTCTTTACCTGTGCCAATGTCTTGCAGGGTTTTTCCTATGCTCTCTAATAATTGGATGGTATCATGTCATAGGTTTAGTCTTTAATCCATTTGGAGTGGATTTTTGTGTAAGGTGTAAGGTAGGGGTCCTGCTTCATACTTCTGCATGTGGAAATCCAATTTTCCTAATATCATTCGTTGAACAGAGTGTCCTTGCTCCAGGAATTGGTTTTAGCTCCTTGGTCAAATATAAGTTGGTTGTAGATGCTTCAGTTGACTTCTAGCATTTCTGTTCAGTTCCATTGGTCTATCCATTTGTTTTTGTGCCAGTACCAGCCTGTTTTGATTATAACTTCCTTGTAGTATGTCTTGAAATCTGGTATTGTGATCCCGCCCTCTTTGTTTTTGTTGTATAGTATTGCTTTGCCTATTTGAGGTCTCCTGTGCCTCCATAAGAATTTCAGCATAATTTTTTCTAGATCTGAGAAGAATGTCTTTGGTATTTTGATTGGTATCACATTGAATCTGTAAACTGCTTTCAGAGAATGGACATTTTGATGATATTGATTCTTCCAATCCATGAACATGGAAGTTTTTTCGATTTTTATATATCTCCTTCTGTTTCTTTCTTTAATGTTTTTAATTTTCATCATACAGATCTTTGACCTCCTTGGTTAAATTTATTCCAAAATATTTGATTTTTCTGGTAGCTATTGTGAATGGGATTGATCTTAGAAATTCTTTCTCAGCCAAGCATCATCTGTTTACCTGAAGGCTGTTGTTTTCTGTATATTGATTTTGTATCCTGCTACTTTACCAAATTCTTCTATAGGTTCCAATAGTCTCTTGATGGAGTCTTTTGAATCCCCTGTATACAGAATCATGTCATCTGCAAATAGAGATCGTTTAACTTCCTGCTTTTCAATTTGTATGCCTTTGATTTCTTTTTCTTGCTTAATGGCTCTGGATAAAACTTCCAGGAGTATATTGAATAGCAATAGTGAGAGTGGGCATCCTTGTCCGGTTCCAGATCTCAGTGGGAATGCTTCCAACATTTCCCCATTCACTAGGATGTTAGCCATGGGTTTGCCATAAATTGCCTTGATTGTGTTGAGAAATGCACCTTCTAAATGCAATTTTCTTAGAGTTTTCTTCATGAAAGGGTGTTATATTTTATCAAATGCTTTCTCTGCATCTATTGAGATAATCATATGGTTTTTCTTCTGCAGTTTTTTAATGATATGTATCATATTGATTGATTTGCGAATATTGAACCATCCTTCTGTACTAGGGTGAAATCCCACTTGGTACAGGTGAATGATCCTTCTTTTGTGTAGTTTAGGTCGATTGAGAAGAATTTTGTTGAGGATTTTTGTGTGTATGTTCATCAGGGAAATCTTTTCTGGGTTTAGGAATTAAGGTGGTGCTGGCTTCATAGAAAGAATATGGGAGGATTCTATCCCTTTCAATTGTTTTGAATAACTTGATAAGAATTGGATTTAGTTCTTTAAATGTCTGGTAGAATTCAACAGTGAAGCCATCTGATTCTGGACATTTTTTATTGGGTGTGTCTTTATTACTGATTCAGTTTGTATATTGGTAATGATGGCTCAATTTAGGTAGGTTGTATGTGTCCAGGAATCTATCCGTTTCTTCTAGCTTCTTGTAGTATTTCTAATCTGTGGTGTCTGATGTTACATTTCCTTTTTCATCTCTAATTTTATTGATTTGTGTCTTCTCTCTCCTTTTTTTTTTTTTTTGGTTAATTAGGCCAGTGGTTTGTCCATTTTGCTTATTTTTTCAAAACACCACCTCTACATTATGCTGATCTTTTGTATTTTTTGTTTCAATTTTGTTGCTTTCTCCTCTAATTTTAATTATTTCTTTTCTCCTACTAGTTTTGGTTTGGTTTGCTATTGTTTTTCTAGATCCTTGAGGTGCATTGATAGTTGATTTATTTGGTACCTGTTCAATTCCTTGATGTAAGCCCCTATTGCTATAAACTTTCCTCTTAACACTGCTTTTTTGTATCTCATAAGTTTTTTTTTTTTAAAAAAAGAGTTAATTATTTATTTGAAAGTCAGAGTTGCACAAAGAGAGGAGAGGCAGACAGAGCGGGGGGGGGGGGGTCTTTCATCCGATGGTTCACTCCCTAGATGGCCGCAACAGCCGGAGCTACGCTGATCTGAAGCCAGGAGCCAGGAGCTTCTTCCAGATCTCCCACACAGTTGCAGGGGCCCAAGGACTTGAGCCATCTTCTACTGCTTTCTCAGGCCATGGCAGAGAGCTGGATTGGAAGAGGAGCAGCCAGGACTAGAACCAGCGCCCATATGGGATGCCGGTGCTTCAGGCCAGGGCATTATCCAGCTGTGCCACAACACTGGCCCCATGTATCCCATAAGTTTTTTTTTTTTATTTGACAAGTAGAGTTGTAGACCGTGAGAGAGAGAGACAGAGAGAAAGGTCTTCCTTCCGTTGGATTGGTTCACTCCTCAAGTGGCCGCTACGGTCGGTGCTGCACCAATCTGAAGCCAGGAGCCAGGTGCTTCTTCCTGGTCTCCCATGTGGGTGCAGGGGCCCAAGCACTTGGGCCATCCTCCACTGCCCTCCAGCAGAGAGCTGGAGTGGAAGAGGAGCAACTGGGACTAGAACCCGGCGCCCATATGGAATGCTGGCACCACAGGTGGTGGATTAACCAAGTGAGCCACTGCTCTGGCCCCTCCCATAAGTTTTGATATGTTGTATTGTCATCCTCTTTTGATTCCAGAAACTTTTTTGATTTCTTTTTGATTTTTTCTATGACCTGTTCATTCAGGAGGATGTGTTTGCATATGTTCTAGAGTTTCCTGAGTTGCTGATTTTGTTGCATTGCATTGTGCTCCTAGAAAATGCATGGTACTATTTTGATTTTTTTGAATTTTCTTAGACTTGCTTTATGGTCTAGTATGTGGTCAATCCTAGAGAAAGTTCCATGGACTGGTAAGAAGAATGTGTTTTCTGTGGCTGTAGGGTGGAAGGCTCTGTAGATACCTGCTAGGTCTATTGTTCTGTAGTGTCAATTAACTCTGCTGTTTCTTTGTTGATTTTCTGTCTGGTTGATCTCCTCATTGCTGACAGTGGGGTATTGAAGACCCCCATTACTATTTTATTTGAGTCTATCTCTTCCTTTAAATCTATTAACATTTCTTTTCGATAGCCAGGTGGTCTGTAATTAGGTGTATATACATTTATTTATTTATTTTTTGAAAGGCAGAGTGGACAGTGAGAGAGAGAGACAGAGAGAAAGGTCTTCCCTTTGCCATTGGTTCACCCTCCAATGGCTGCCACGGCCAGTGCGCTGCGGCTGGCGCACCGCGCTGATCCGATGGCAGCAGCCAGGTACTTATCCTGGTCTCCCATGTGGTGCAGGGCCCAAGCACTTGGGCCATCCTCCACTGCACTCCCTGGCCACAGCAGAGAGTTGGCCTGGAAGAGGGGCAACCAGGACAGAATCCAGCGCCCCGACCAGGACTAGAACCCGGTGTGCCGGCGCTGCAAGGTGGAGGATTAGCCTAGTGAGCCGCAGTGCCGGCCAGGTGTATATACATTTATAATAGTCACATCTTCCTGTTGAATTGATCTGTTAGTCATTATAGGGTGTCCTTTTTTTTTTATCTCTTTTAATAGTTTTTGTGTTAGAGCCTATTTTGTCTGATACTAGGATGTCTACACCAGCTCTCTTTTGGTTTCTGTTAGCATGGATTGTCTTTTTCCATTCTTTCACTTTCAGTCTTTGTGCATCTTTGTTGGTGAGATGTGTTTCTTGTAGGCAGCAGGTAGATGGATTTTGTTTTTTAATTCATTCAGCCAGTCTGTGTCTTTTAACTGGGGAGTTGAGACCATTTAGATTCAGGGTGACTATTATTAAGCACCGATTTGCACTGCTATGTTTCCATAAATATTCCCAATTTAGTATTTAGGGTATCCTTTGAGCTTTTATTGGGCCATTTTCTGCATTCATCTTCTTTCATAGTGATGTTCATGTTTCTGTAGGTAGCACATCCTTCAGCATCTTTTGTAGGGCAAGTAGTTACAAATTCTTTCAATTTGTTTTCAGAAGATCTTTATTTCTCCTTCATTCATAAATGAGAGCTTTGCAGGGTACAGTTTTCTGGGTTGACACTTTTTTTTCTCTTAAGACTTGTAATATATCTTGCCATTCTCTACTTGCCTGTAGGATTTCTGATAAGATGTCCAGAGTGAGTCTTATTGGGTTTCCTCTGAATGTGATTTGGTGCAAATTTTAAGATCTTTTCTTTATGTTTTACTGTCAGAATTTTACTACATTGTGTTGTGGTGAAGATCTTTTCCGTTGTGTCTGTTGGGAGTTCTGTGTACTTCATGTACTTGGATGTCTTCTCCAGATTAGGCAAGTTTTCTGTTATCATTTCTTTAAGAAGGCCTTCTAATCCTTTCTCTCTTTCCACACCTATGGCATTCCTAGGATCTATATCTTGGGTCGCTTGATAATGTCTTGTAGATCTACTGTGTTTTTTTAGTTTTTTTAATTTTTTTTGGTCAGACCATAGTATTTCTAGAATTTTGTCTTCTGAGTTCTAATATTCTTTCTTCTGTCTCATCTATTATGTTGTTAAGGCTTTCCACTGCATTTTTTATTTGATCTTTTGAATTCTTCACTTCTAGTATTTCAGTCTGACTTCTCTTTAATATCTCAATTTCTTAAGAGCACTTCATTTAGATTGTGAACTTGCTTTTGGTTGCTTCTAAGTAATCTGATGATTAATTTTCTGAATTCTGTTTCTGGCATATTTTCAATCTCTTCATCTACACCTTCTGTTATTGAAGAGTTGCCGTGTTCCTTTGGGGGGTTCATAGTGTCTTCCTTATTCACATTTAGGGTTTTTCCTTTGTTTTTCAGCATTTGCATATTAGTAGTAGTAGTAGTAGTAGTAGTAGTAGTAGTATTTTGCCAGTGGAGATTTGTGGTGAGGTTTCCCTCTGTTATAATCTGCTATGTGTCTGTGCATTGGAAGTGGAAGCACAGATGACCAACTACTGGAACCTTGCTAATTTCTCAATCGTGGTGGAGGCAGGCATGAAATTTGTTGCACAGGGTCCCACCTACTGATGGAACAAGCTCAAGTTTTTGATATTCAGGACTTCTTGTTGCAAGGCTTGTGTGACGGGGAAGAAATTCTTCTGAAATGTTGTACTTGTTCCTGGGTGGTGTTGTGGTGAGTTGGGCCCCCAAATTGATGGGCGTGTGCACAGGAGGCCCAAGCTACAGTCTCCTGGTTAAATTTGAAAATGTAAGCAAACAAGATGGCTTCTCTCAGCAGGCTGTAGGTCTGGGTTGGGAAAGGGATGAGACAGAGATGGGCAGCAGGGTGTCCAACCTCTCTGCTCTACTATACCTTCTCTTTTTTTTCTCGCATAGAAATTTATTTTTTTAAGATTTATTTATTATTTGAAAGTCATAGTTATACTAAGAAGAAGAGGCAGAGAGAGAGAAAGAGAGAGAGAGAGAGATGTCTTCCATTCAATGGTTCACTCCCCAGTTGGCCACAACAGCTGGAGCTGCACCAATCTGAAGCCAGAAGCCAGGAGTTTTCTCCAGGTCTTTCCATGCAGGTACAGGGGCCCAAAGACTTGGGCCATCTTCTACTTCTTTCCTAGGCCACACCAGAGAGCTGGATCTGAAGTGGAGCAGCTGGGATTTGAACTGGCACCCATATGGGATGCAGGCATTGCAGGCAGAAGCTTTACCTGCTGTGCCACATCGCCCCCCCCCCCAACACGTAGAACTTTAAAGCAGTTCTCCAAGTTCCCCCTCCCACTGTTGTTCTCAGCTATGTGAAACCCCGATTTCCCCTCTAACCTGGTGTGTTGGGGGCTGTCGTTTGCCACCCTGGTCGACACCTCCTCTATGCCTCTGCTGCTTCCCTTTTTTATTTGCTCTTTCAGCATGAACCTACCCAGTCTTTGGTGGTCTCCTGGGCTTCCTGTGGTGAATTTCCCATGGCTCTCTCTCCCATGTGTATCTTCTCTCCTTTTTAACTATCTATTTAGCCCTACATGACTCAGATTGTCCTGTTGCTATCCTGCCATCTTGGCACCCCCTCATACTGTCTTCCCTTTGCATTGTTCTAGTTACTAAGGAATACTAACTCATGTCAAATTCAGTGTGATTCCCATTTAGAAAGTTTCTAGTCTCATGAAGTATGAAGACTTGGTATGGTAATCTCAGCTGTCTCGTGACACTGTAAGCATCTTCTGAAAAAGCAGCACAGGAGTGTGACAAGACACTCTGCAAGACTATTGGGAGGATATATTTTTAACTCCTTGAACGCTGTGCGGTAACCAAAAGCTCTGATCTAACGCATGAGCAATTGGGACCATCGAGGAAAGAACAGGACAGGACAGGACAGGACAGGGAAAGGGAGGGAACAGCAGGGCAGGGAAGAGACAAAAAGGGAAGGGTTTTCAATTTGCACAATATTCATTTCTCTATTTTGTGGTTTCAGGTGTTTTATTTCTTGCTGTCAAGATAAATAACTTCAGCAAGAGTATATATACTGACCATACTTTTCTCTACCTTCCTTAGGGGATTGCTTACTGCTTCAGTGGTCTCTTATTCCACATTCATTTAATCAGGAAACACTGTCAATTTTACCTCTAAAATTAATACCAAATGTGACTACTTCCCCTCATCTTCAGGATTGCCCCTTAGTCCATGGTACTTTGATCTTTTATCTGAACTTCTATAGATGCCTCTTAATACGTCTCCCAGCCTTCATTCTTACTTCCTGTAAGTCTGTTTCTCACACATCAGCTAGAATCATCCTTTTGTAATCCATGTCATTTCATGTGTACTCTCTGCTGAAAACCCTCCAGTGGGTTTCCTTCATATTTAGAATAAACCAGGTTTCTCGTGGCATACAGTCCCCAGTATGATCTAATGATGCCTCTTACTACCCTTGTGTTTCACCCCTCACTCATTCTACTCCAGACTCACTGGCCCCCTTACTTTTCCTCAAAAAAGCCAAGTACACTTTGTTTTCTGGGCTGTATTATTGATTCCTCTGCCTGGAATATTCACCCAAATATTCTCAAAGTTGCGTTGTCTATTTATTTAAGTCTCTGCCCAAAACCATATCAGAGAGCACTGCTAACCTAATAGCTTTTTCCCTTTGTCCTTCGCTAGTATAGTTGCTCTGTATTTTTATCCCTAATAAATGAAGAGGCGTCAAGAATATTTGTAGAATTTCCTGTAGACTTCCCTTTCTGATTACATTTTTGTAAGTGGATTTTACACTTCTTAAGCAATTAGTTTACTATCTCATATAGTTTCAATGTAATCTGGCTCCCAAGCTCATATAGAATGTTAAACTCCTAAGTCATACATTAATGATATAAAGATGGAAACAAAGCAATTATGGTGATTTGAGACGTGGTGGAAATGGGAGGTCCTTTGGACTTTGGGATTTTCCATCAGAATTTAGTTCTTGTGAGTTCTTATAAAAGGCTGAGCCTGAGTGCAGCCCTTCTGTCTGCTTCCTAGCTCACTGTGAGCCTTCCTGTCACGTGCTTCACCATTGCCATTCTCTACCCTCATAAGGGACAAACCAACGGGATGCCTGATCTTGAATCGAATCTCCAAAGCTGTGAACTAAATAAAGCTTTTCTCTTTATAAAATAATTGCCTCGGATATTTCCTTATGGTGATGAAACACTAATACTCCATCTGAAGTAAGTCATGAATTGTGTAACTGCCAAAGTTACTGGAAAACTTTAGATTTGCAACCTACCTGTAGTTACATGCATACTTGCATTCTAGAATTTATTGTTGTGGTCTGTTTCCACCCTTATTTTCCCCTCTTGTATTTTCTTGTTTAGCTTATGTTCGGTGTTATATATTTTTCATATTGTCTTAAATTATTTCTGTAACAGTCAATAAAATAAAGATGTAAACCCCAATATTAGAGCATTGCCTACAAAAAACTGCTAAGACAAGATCAGTTCTATCTTCCATGTAGTCACTGTTTTTAATTATATAGGAAAAGAATATGTAGAGATTTCAATAATGTTATGTGAACTAAGGGAAAAGAATGTGACTCTTTAAGGTAGTGAATATCTATGGTATAGTATTCCAGTACAACTTTTCTGGAATTTTATTTCCCCATGAGTACTTGTAACATATCTGTTGGTCTCAGATTTGTCTTCAGGGTTATCTAGCTGTCTACTACCTAGATATGGTTCATCACTGATCTAGGCTGAGTTAATTATTTTTTATTTGACAGGAAGAGTTAGACAGTGAGAGAGACAGAGACAGAGAGAAAGGTCTTCCCACTGCTGGTTCACCCCCCCCCCCAAAATGGCCACTACGACCGGCACGCTACACCAATCCAAATCCAGGAGCCAGGTGCCTCTTCCTGGACTCACATGAGGGTGCAGGGCCCAAGCATTTGGGCTATCCTCCACTGAACTCCCGGGCCACAGCAGAGAGCTGGACTGGAAGAGGAGCAACCAAGACTAGAACCCCATGCCCATATGGGATGCCAGCACTGCAGGCAGAGGATTAACCTAGTGTGCCACGGCACCAGCGCTAAGGCTGAGTTAATTTGACCCAAGGTAAACGAATGATTTAGTGGGCCAGTGAGAACCTTCCCCAATAATTTTGGCTTTGGATCTGAAAGACTACAGTTGAAGCTATAAGATGTACATTTCACTCCTCCTGGGCAGCCATGGTTTTATTTATGTAGGAAAATGCCTGTCTGCAGTGAGAAGAACAAACTGGCCCATGGAAACATTAAAGATTTTGTAAAAAGTCTGTCCTCCTAGCTGTGTCTTTGCTCATCTTCTTTTCTTGATGTAACTCTTTCTTACATCCATTAGGTACCCTAATATTATTTAGTAAAATCCTCTTTTTAATAAGCGAGTTTAAGATAATTTTGGTTGCTTCTAACCAGAAGAGCCCTAACTAATAAAGTTATTTGTAATCAAGGTGAGTAGTATGAAGTACATTTGGATATGGAACCATACCCTCATCCTAAACTGCCTGAACCTTAGAGTTTAGCCGTATATCGAAAATGGTTATTCCTTAAATTAAGTTGTGAAAACCTGCAGGTTGGTAAGTGTTAAGAAATCGTAGTAATTTTTATTAAAACAGTTTTCACCAAGCTTAGAATATATCAGATTTTTTGTAGATATTTCATAATTCAATGCCTAGACTTTAATTGGAGGTAATGAAACCAGAGAATATAAATTCAGGAAATGTTTTTTCATTTAGATTAAAGAAAGCCCTTGGAATACAACAGTTTTGTGCAGTATACATTGTATCATGTGGCTGAATGTTAGCCCTGTCCCCAGAGACAAAGCTTTTATTACTGGTAGAGATTATAGCTTCAAGAGCTTTCCTCTTCCTTGGCAAACAAAATAGAAGAAAGGTTGTAGATGTTACCTTTAATTGGACTTTGAAAATTAATACAGTGAAACAGTGTTCTGATTTTTACCCTTTCACCATTGACCCTTTTGCCATAAACTTGATGGAAAGAGTCCAGAATACTTTTCTCAACTGTAATCTTGTTCTTTGACAAGATAGTGGTGTTAAGAATAAATTACTGGGACTGCCGCTGAGGCACAGTGGGTTGGGCATCTGCCTGCAGTAACAGCATCCCATATGGGTGCTGGTTCAAGTTCCGGCTGCTCCTTTTCCAATCCTGCTTCCTGCTGATGGCTTGGAAAAGCAGTGAAAGATGTCCCAAGTGCTTGGGCCTCTGTACCCACATGAGAGACCTCAAGCAAACTCCTGGCTCCTGACTTTGGATTTGCACAGCTCTGACTGTTGCAGCATTTGGGGAGTGAACCAGCAGATGGAAGAACTTTCTCTGTCTTTTCCTCTCTCTGTCTTTAACTATGTCTCTCGAGTAAATAAATAAATCTTTTTTTAAAAAATAAGAATAAATTATTGGGGCCAATGTTGTGTTGCATAGTGCATTAAGCTGCTGCCTGCAGCACCAGCATCCCATATAGACATCCTGGCTTCTCCACTTCTGATCCATCTCCCTACTAATGTACCTGAGAAAGCAGTGCAAGATGGCCCAAGTCCCTGGGCCCCTTCACCCACGCAGGAGACCAAGAAGAAACTCCCACCTCCTGGCTTTGGCCTGGCTTAGCCTTGCCTATTGTGGCCATTTGGGGAGTGAACCAGCAGAAGGAAGATTCTCATTCTCTCTCTCTCTCTCTTTCTCTCTCTCTGTCTCCCTCCCTCCCCCTCTATAATTCTGCCTTCCAAATAAATAAATTTTCAGAAAATAATAAATTATGTGCTCTAAATGGTGCCATGACTATTTGCATTTGAGAGGTTTTCTTTTAGTTTGTATACATAATGTATGTACAATAATACATAATGGCTTTTTATATGAAGTAGAGATTATTCAAATGAATGTAATGGGTAATCTTGTAACTTCATTTCTACCAATCTCAGTTTCCTCAAAAAAAGATGCTAGGTTCAGGAAAGCTGAATATTTTGGTTCTTATCTGCTTTTCTAAGCCCTTTCCATCTTCTCATTTTTTAAAGATATATTTTATTTATTTGAAATAAATAGTTACAGAAAGGCAGAGGGAGAGAGACAGAAAAGTCTTCCATTCACTGGAGCCGAGCTGATCTGAAGCCAGGAGCCAGGAATCTCTTTCAGGTCCCACTCAGGTGGGCCATCTTCTGCCGCTTTCCCAGGCCATAGCAGAGAGCTGGATCAGAAGTGGAGCATCTGGGACTCACACTGGTGCCCCTATGGGATGCCAGCACTGCAGTCCACAATGCTGGCCCCTCATTTTTTTTTAAAGATTTATTTATTGATTAATTTGGAAGTCAGATTTACAGAGAGTGAGGGAGAGGCAGATCTTCCATCCCCTGGTTCACTCCTCAGATAGCTGCAATAGCTGGGGCTTGGCCAGGCCAATGCCAGGAGCTTTTTCTGGGTCCTCCATGTTGGTGGTAAGGCCTTGAGTACTGGGCCATTTTCTGTTGCTTTTCCCAGCTAATTAGCAGGGAAATGCATCAGTGGAACAGCCAAGTCTCAAATCAGTGCCCATATGAGATGCCAATATCACAGGTTGAGGCTTTACCTTCTATGCCACAATGTTGGTCCCTCTCTTGCCACCTTCTAATGGTAGTGCAAATAAAACAGCAAAACAGATAATATAAATTGGTTTTAATAACTTATAAAGTGAAATTTTGGTTTCTCATTTATAAGTCAAATCACATATTTCCTCTATCTTCAGAACTGTTGACTGCACTAAGGTGAATGAGAGTCTTGAGTAATAATGACTTTGATTTCTCTCTAGGAGTAATGTTCCAAGCCAGCCATCTTCACCACAGCTCGAGAAACTTACTCTGCTCTTTGGGTACTCTTTTATCTCTAATAATCTAAGAGTCCAGGAAATGAACCAATATTTTTCCAGACTATACTATGATTCCATTTAGTGGCACTAATAGGTCCTATCCAAAGATCCCTATTTGCTGGTCAAACTTACCACACTTAACTGAGTCTTCAACTTGAACAATTCTTACTAGATTTGCATCTGGAATCTTGAGAGTCTGGTGTGCAAAATTATAAAGGTATACAGTTTGGATTTGGGCAAAACTGAGTAAAAATCTTTACTCCTTTCTTCAATGGTTTTGTGACCTTGAAAAAAATTATTTAATTTCTCCATCTTATTTTTCTCATCTAACACAAAATGTTGTAAGACATTTAAAGAGTATTCTATAGTACCAGGCATTTTTTGATTCCTTAGTATTCCTAACTCTATGATATCTCGTATTGCTATCTTTTTTTATAGATAAGTCATTTTGTTTTTTTTTTTATTTTTATTTTTAACTTTTATTTAATGAATATAAATTTCCAAAGTACAGCTTATGGATTACAATGGCTTCCCTCCATAATGTCCCTCCCACCCGCAACCCTCCCCTTTCCCACTCCCTCTCCCCTTCCATTCACATCAAGATTCATTTTTGATTCTCTTTATATAGAGAAGATCAGTTTAGCATACATTAAGTAAAGATTTCAACAGTTTGCTCCCACACAGAAATATAAAGTGAAAAATACTGTTTGAGTACTAGTTATAGCATTAAATCTCAATGTACAGCACACTAAGGACAGAGATCCTACATGAGGAGTAAGTGCACAGTGACTCCTGTTGTTGACTTAACAAATTGACACTCCTGTTTATGGCATCAGTAATCACCCTAGGCTCTTGTCATGAGCTGCCAAGGCTATGGAAGCCCTCTGAGTTCACCGACTCTGATCATATTTAGACAAGGCCATGGTCAAAGTGGAAGTTCTCTCCTCCCTTCAGAGAAAGGTACCTCCTTCTTTGATGACCCGTTCTTTCCACTGGGATCTCACTTGCGGAGATCTTTCATTTAGGTTTTTTTTTTTTCCCCAGAGTGTCTTAGCTTTCCATGCCTGAAATACTCTCATGGGCTTTTCAGCCGGATCCACATGCCTTAAGGGCTGATTCTGAGGCCAGAGTGCTGTTTAGGACATCTGCCATTCTATGGGTCTGCTGTGTATCCCACTTCCCATGTTGGATCGTTCTCTCCCTTTTTTATTCTATCAGCTAGTATTTGCAGACACTCGTATTTCTATATTTTATAATCCCTTCTTTTATCTTAAACTTTCATATAAATAACACTCTGGGACCAGTGTTGTAGCTTGGCAGGTTAAGCCACCACTCATGATACTGGCATCCCACAATGGAGTGTCAGTTTGAATCCAAGCTCCTTTGCTTACTCTCTAGCTTCCTACTCATGTTCCCAGGAAGGCAGCAGATGATGGTCCAAGTACTTGAACCCCTGCAACCCACAAAGGAGACCATAATGGAGTCCCAGGCTCCTGGCTTTGATTTGGCCCAGCTCTGGCTGTTGCAGAGTAGACCAACAGATAAAATATCCACTCCCCCTGCCCCATCACTCATCCTTTCAAATAAATAAATTTTTAAAAATAATAATGCTGTGTGCTTGGTTTTGTGATCTTTCAGTGTTTTTGCTTCTCTTCAGCCTTTCTGTTATGTCCTGTGTATTTTATCATATAAGAAACAAATTAGGGTTGGCGCCGCGGCTCACTAGGCTAATCCTCCACCTGCGGCGCTGGCACCCTGGGTTCTAGTCCCGGTCGGGGCGCCGGATTCTGTCCCGGTTGCCCCTCTTCCAGTCCAGCTCTCTGCTGTGGCCCAGGAATGCAGTGGAGGATGGCCCAAGTGCTTGGGCCCTGCACCCGCATGGGAGACCAGAAGCACCTGGCTCCTGGCTTTGGATCAGTGCAGTGCGCCGGCCGCAGCATGCCAGCCGCAGCGGCCATTGCGGGGGTGAACCAACGGAAAAGGAAGACCTTTCTCTCTGACTCTCTTTCACTGTCCACTCTGCCTGTCAAAAAAAAAAAAAATAAATAAATAAAAAGAAGAAGAAGAAGAAAAAACAAATTAAATCCTCAGCCTTTTCACAGAATTAGCCCTATAATGATCTACATTTGGAGCTACCCCAGCAACATCACCACTCTCAGACCCTTCTTGAGTTGGAAACTGATTTGTGTTTTCCATTGTACATTCTTTATGTCTGGCACATTGGTTGCTCAGTATTTTTCAGTTTCCCTTTTGCTGCTAATAATTTCTCATTCCTATTCTGTTAAAAATAATTCCCTTTGATGCAACAGTCATTCAACAGTATTGTTTCTGTTCTTGTCATCATTTTCTACCAATCTCGTTATGCTTTTATGTTAAAATAAATGCTCTACATGATAGTCTTTTCCCCTAATCTCATGTTCTGCTGTTCTAGATGTCATCAGTTTCACTGGAGACATGAAGGTCCTTGATGTTCTTAATTTTATTTATCCTTCTTTGTCATGCCACCCAGGTTGATCTGCCCCTGAAATCTTTTATCATGTTGCTCGAGTTGCACATCTATAGCCATAATCTCCTGTTGTTCTAGTTCACTCAGTCACTGTTCCCATTGCACTTACTTGATAGAACTGAGATTAGCAGTACTTTTGCCAGTGAAGTTCTCACAATCTAAAAAATCCTACAGTGTTTCTTATCAATACAGCTCTTTTTCTAAGGTTTTGTTTATTTGCTTGAGAGGACGATTTGCAGAGAGAGTAAGAGACAGAAAGGTCTTTCATCTGCTGGTTCAGCCCCCAAATGGCCACAATGGCCAGAGCTGAGCTGATCCGAAGCCAGGAACCAGGAGCTTCTTCCAGGTCTCCCACGTGGGTGCAGGGGCCCAAATACTTGGACCGTCTTCCACTGTTTTCCCAGGCCATAGCAGAGAGCTGGATCAGAAGAGAAGCCAGGACACGAACAGGTACCCATATGGGATACTGGCGCCAGAGACAGAGGTTTACACTACTACACCACAGCGCTACCCCAGTATAGTTCTTACATATGGAAACTTGAGCAAATTTCTGTTCATTTCTCCCAGTATCTTGATTTTTACTCTTTTAGCACAAGCACTTAGCTAAACCCCAGTGGTGAATTTGTTTGCTGTACTATATTTGCAGCAGTTCTTGTGTTCCTACTCATCCCTTCCACTATTTTTCCTAGAGCAAAGGTTTTTAAAAGTGAAAAAAGTATCACCTGAGAACTTGTTGGGAATGCATCTATGTAAAGCCTATCCTGTACTTACTAATCATAAACTCTGAGTATGGGTCCTAGCAATTTGTGTTTTAATAAATCCTCTGTGCTGTTTTGATGTACATGAAAGTTGGAGAACCACTGCTCCCAAACATTTAAATTAAACTTATGTTTCTTGCTCAACATTTCTATCCTACTATGTCTTTACTGTTAGTTGATAAGTGATCATTACTTCATAGAGAAAACTAGATACATCAGGTATGAGTTTTCTCAACTTCATGAACTGCCAGATGCTCTCTTTGGCTTTTCTTGCATGAGTGTGTGTGTGTGTGTGTGTGTGTGTGCGCGGTAATTTTTGGTTGAAAGCTGGATGTTGTTTATAGAACTGTAGAGACTTAGGTGTGCAGAGTGGAGTCAGTTTGTTCAGAAAATGAGCAAGGTTTGCATTTTGTTTTTACTTTGCTTTAAATTTTTGTGGCATTATCATGTGTTTAGGATTAGGACTAATTTTCTTGTGTGTTTTTTTGTCAATGTTACTACTCCAATCTGGACTTTTGTACTTCCTTACATTCCTGTACCACAGAAATAGGTTTTTCCTCTGTGCTTCTATCAGTATAGACTGTTTTTTTCCTCACTATATGTTTGTTAGCCTTGTAGTGAGTAGCAAGGTAGATACTCTATTACCCTGGTTCCACCTCAGTCTTATGTTGGGCCTGTGTACTTTAAACTTAGATATAGGAATTTCTCAGTGATCCTGTCCCTGAGAGAACTCCAGTGTTAAACATCCAAGATACTTTGCTATCCTTCTGTTCTTGGTTTATGGCTTTTTTTGATCTGCATGGATGATTACCTGGGTATTGCAACATATGACTTTAGCTCTGATTAATGCAAGGGAAATTATAATTTGTAGATTGTTGAGTTTTTTTTTTTTTTTTTTGGTGTGTGTGTGTATGTTAGTTTAGAAGTGATGCTTTCTCTGGTTTTGTGCATTATTAGTGAAAGCTGTTGTTTCCTCCCCAAAGTACAGTTTATTTATTCATTATCTCTACTTTATCACCTTTCATAGTAGTCTTCTCTCATATGGCTTGGCTCATCACACTCTCCAACCCCCTGAAAAGTTACCAATTACCTACTTGTTTAAATCTGATAGATCTTTTTCAAGTTTTATCTCTTGCATCTCACTTCCACTAGCCTTAAAATTGCCAACTTTATTTTATTCTTATTTCTTCCTTTTAATGTACCTTCTTAATTTTCATGTCACATTTAAAAGCAACAAAAATAGCATGTCATTACATAGTATTAATTGTTCCTAATACAAATAGTTTTTAAAATATAAAAGAAGGCTGGCACTGTGGCTCACTTGGCTAAACCTCCGCCTGTGGCACCGGCACCCCAGGTTCTAGTTCTGGTTGGGGCACCGGATACTAGTCCCAGTTGCTCCTCTTCCAGTCCAGTTCTCTGCTGTGGCCCAGGAGGGCAGCAGAGGATGGCCCAAGTGCTTGGGTCTCTGCACCCGCATGGGAGACCGGGAGGAAGTACCCAGCTCCTGGCTTCAGATCAGCGCAGCGCGGGCAGTAGTGTCCATTAGGGGAGTGAACCAACAGAAGGAAGACCTTTGTCTCTGTCTCTCTCTCACTGTCTATATCTCTCTCTGCCTCTCTCTCTCACTGTTTAACTCTGCCTGGCAAAAAATAAAAAAAAATATATATATAAAATAAAAATATAAAAGAAAATATATTCATAATGACACCAGTTAGAGATAAAAGCTTTTATGAACCTTCTGCTTAATATATCCAGTGGTTTTTCCAATGTATTTTACATAGAAGCATGCTTTCTTTAAAAAAAATACATTTCATGCTTTCATAACTGGCTTTTTTGTGTTTTCAGATGTCATCATTCATCTGAATTATGCAAAATCAAAACACTCATATAAATTATTATAATTCATTGAGCCAGTCACATAACTGGAAATAATATTGTTTCTTATTTTTCCTAACAGAATTCAGCAAAAAAGCTTTCCTACAGATAAACATTAGTGCAAATCTTATTTTATGAGATAGATTTCTAAAAGTGGTATTTCTGAGTCAAATGGGATTATATAGTTTTTTTAAAGCTTTCATTTAATGAATACAAATTTCATAGGTACAAATTTAGGAATATAATGGTTCTTCCCCCCCGCACTTACCCTCCCACCCCACTCTCATCCCACCTCCTACTCCCTCTCCCATCCCATTCTTCTCTAAGATTCATTTTTAATTAATTTTATATAAAGAAGACCAACTCTATACTAAGTAAAAATTTCAACAGTTTGTACCCACACTCACACGCAAAACATATAAAATACTTTTTGAGAACAAGTTTTGCAATTAATTCTCATAGTACAATTCATTAAGGACAGAGGTCCTACATGGGGAGTAAGTACACAGTGACTTCTGTTGGTAATTTAACAACTAACATTCTTATTTATGACTTCAGTGATCACCCGAGGCTCTTACCTTGAGCTGCTAAGGCTATAGAAGCCTTTTATGACCACAAATTCCATCAGTATTTAGAAAAGACCATAAGCAAATTGGAAGTTCTCTCCTCCCTTCAGAGAAAAGTATATCCTTTGATGGCCCCTTCTTTCCACTGGGGTCTCACTCAGAGAGAACCTTGGCGTAGGATATTTTTTACCACAGTGTCTTGGCTTTCCATGCCCGAGATGTTCTCATGGGCTTTTCAGACACATCTGAATGCTTTAAGGGTTGATTCTGAGGCCAGAGTGTTGTTTAGGGCATTTGTCATTCTATAAGTCGGCTGTGTGGCCTGCTTCCCATGTTGGAAATTTCTTCCTTTTTAATTCTATTATCATTACCAGGCACTTGATGGTATTTATGTGATCTCTAAACTTAATCCTCTCTATCTGTTCACTTTAACACTTAATATGATCACTTTAACAATTAAGATGGCATTTTTACCACCAATTTTAATGGAGTCCCATGACAAGTTTTTAAAATGTACCCTTAGAAGTAAGTTCTTAGGACTGTATACAGAACTATACAACTTTACATTTACAAACTTCCTCCACCCACTCTTAATTTCCCCTTTTACTTTTTACTGAGATCTATTTTCAATTGACTTTATATACATATGATTAGCTCTATGTTAAGTAAAGAATTCACCATACAGTATGAAGAAGAGAAAAGAAAAAAATAAAGAAAAACTGTTCCTCAACTGTCAAGAGGAGGGCTGTTCAAGTCATTGTTTCTCAAAGTGTCAATTTCAATTCTGTATCTTTCCTTTTAGGTGTGATATTAGTTCTCACAGATCAGGGAGAACCTATAGTATTTGTCCCTTTGGGACTGGCTTATTTCACTGAATATGAAATTTTCCAGATTGATCCATTTTGTTGCAAATGACTGGACTTCATCTTTTTTTTTATTGCTATGTAGTATTCCATAATTTCTTTATCCAGTCTTCTGTTGATGGGCATTTAGGTTTATTCCATGTTTTAGCTATTGTGAATTGAGCTGCAATAAACATGGAGGTGCAGATAGCTCTTTGGTTCACTGATTTGATTTCCCTTGGATAAATTCCCAGGAGTGGGTTGACTGGGTGATATGATAGGTCTGTATTCCGATTTTTGATGTATTTCCATACTGTCTTCCATAGTAGCTTTACCAGTTTACATCCCACCAACAGTGGATTAGGGTACCATTTTCTCCACATCCTCTTTACCAAACTGGGATTATGTAGTTTTAAATATGTCTTTTTTTCAAGTAGAGAATGGATAGGAGTTTTTTTGTAGCAGATTTATTGAGAAATAATTTACATATCATACAATTCAACCATTTAAACAGTAAACTTTAATGATATTTAGTATATTCACTGAGTTGTATAATCATCACTACCATCAATTTTAGAACATTTCTTGTACCCTAAAATTGAAATTACCTTCCCATTAATAATCATGCCACATACCTCCCAACCCACCATGACCCTCATCCATTGGCAATGACTATGTTAGTCTTTATCTCTAGATTTATCTATTCTGAAATTTTCATGTAAATGGAATCATACAATATGTGATCATTTGTTTAAATCTGTAGACAAAGTTGAGTAGAATTGTCATATTTATTTCATTTAGTTTTCTATTCATGAACATGTATCTCACTTCAGTTGTTGAGGTTGTCTTTGATTTCTTTCTTCAGTAGTTTGTAGCTTTCAGAATACTTATCCAGTACCTGTTTTGTTAGATTTCTATCTCTGTAGTGTTCAGAAACAATTAAAATGGCATTGTGTTTTTAATTTCAGTTTCCATTTTATATTTTTTGAGTATAGAAATAAAAAAAAACTACTTTGTATTTACTTTGTGTCCTATCACCTTGTTCATTTTTTAGTTGCAGGATTTTATTGTGATTGTATTTTGTCCTTTGTCTTTCTAATTCCTTGACATTTTCTACATAGACAGCCATGTACTCTGTGACTAGAGATAGTTTTATTTCTTCCACTCCATTCCTATGTCTTATTTTTCTTGCTTTATTGACTTTGCTAAGATTTCCTCACAAGTGGTCAGCAAGTTTATAGAATAATGAAATAAGAAGCATATTGACTGGAAAAGAAATCACAGCTAGATCTTTTTGAAGATATAGACAAAGTGATTCTAAAACTTATATAGAAAGGAAGAGAAACAAGAATCACTGTCATTTTGTACATAATTATTGAGTTTCTAATTTAGGGGGAAGCAATCACTCTTTCAGCATTAAAGTCTTCTTAGCTGTAGATTTTTCTCCATATTTCCTTTATTGAGATTAGTATGTTTCCTTGTATTCCTACTTTACTGAATTTCTATCATGAAAATATGTTGTATTTTGTCAAATGCTTTTCTCCATCAGTTGGTATGATTCTTTTTGGATTATTAGTATGATGGATTGCATTGATTAGTTTGCAAATATCAAGCCAGCCTTGCATTCCCATGATAAGCACCACTTTATAATGTTGCCTTATTCTTTTTATATATTGCTAGATAGAGCTTGCTAATATTTTGTTGAGTACTTTTGGTGTGTGTTTATGAAAGATTCCTGTCTATGAAAGATACTAGTCTGTGGTTTTCTTATAATGTGTTTGACTGGTTTTGGTACTTCCAGTGCGGAGGGTCTGCTAAATCATATTGTTTTAGTTACACAATTGATGTCTAGGAACCTGGGCCTAATGTGGTGTTCTTTATGCTCTGCAGCCCATTCAAAAGAGATAAACTTCCACATTATCTGTTAACTGGGTCAGAGTGGAATTTCTCTGTATACATCCAATATGAACAGATTTACCAAGTGTTACGTTTTTTCATTAATGTTGGAGCAACAAGGTATAACACATTGTCTTTTAATTTGAAGAAGGTATCCTAGCATACTCTACAATACTGGATCCCTGAAATTTTCATAATTGTGATGACTATATTTTAAGTTTTATCTCCTGCCCCTTGGATCACATTTTTCTTCCTAAGGCATTCAGTGGATTTGGTACTTCTGATCAATCGCTTTTGATTTATATAATGCATCCATGTAGTGATAAATATGATGTTACATGAAATGTCCAGATAATTCAGGTACCTTTTGACTGTATTGTGACAGAAAACAGAATTAACATAGTCTTGGGTGAAAGACTGACTACAACAAGCAAGCAAAATATGGAACACAGGATAAATCTGTTGCCTATTTTTGTACTGCCTATGAGATATGAACTGAATTTTTTTAGCATTTTAAATATTTGAAAATTGTTTTCTAAGGTAGCTTTTTGCTACAATGAATGGAGTAAAGTAGCCTTGACAGAGACCATATATGATATTCTCCTCATTTTGCACTTCTCTGCAGCATACTAAAAATCACGTTGGTATAGTCATAACCCATTAACAAAGCAGTATATCACACATATCATTATTATATGACATTTTAAAAAACCACCATGTGTATGCTTTGTGTCAAATCAAAAACTACAATGGAATTTTAATGTCAGGCTTTTAAGACAATATATTATAGATGATTTAGTTATTGAATTAGATGAAAATGTGCTGTTTACTATGCAATGACAGTATAATTATGCTAAAATAATACAGTATAGGTCAAGGTTACCATACCAAACACTAATCCAGTGTTCCCAACTCATAGGGAAAGCGGTGGTCAGTAAGATAAAAAACATTAAATGGAATACATCATTAACCAGATTTTTCTTTCCAAAAGAAAAAATGAAAGTGAGGCTATATTGAAGTTTCTAAGTGACCCTTCTATTAAGCAAGGAAAATTATTTACTGAAGTTGTGTTTGGTTGCAGTAGCTGAAGATAAAGTATATAATAAAATTAACATTGTAGAGATTATGAGCCTTTTCATAAGAAAAGATGAGAACATCAAGAACAATAGTCAGTTTTAAAACAAGGTTAACAAAAACAAAAAGGCTCATATTGCCGGCACCGCAGCTCACTAGGCTAATCCTCCGCCTGCAGTGCTAGCACCCCGGGTACTAGTCCTGGTCGGGGCGCCGGATTCTGTCCTGGTTGCTCCTCTTCCAGTCCAGCTCTCTGCTGTGGCCCAGGAGTGCAGTGGAGGATGGCCCAGGTCCTTGGGCCCTGCACCCGCATGGGAGACCAGGAGGAGGCACCTGGCTCTTGGCTTTGGACTGGCGCAGCACGCTGGCCGCAACGCACCAACCATAGTGGCCGTTTGGGGGGTGAACCAACAGAAAAAGGAAGACCTTTCTCTCTGTCTCTCTCTCTCTTTCACTATCAAACTCTGCCTGTCAAAAAAATAATAATAAAAAAAACCAGAACTAATCATGCCAAAGATATGTGTAGAACTGTAAAAGACTTAGACAGATTTACAAAAGTCATAAGATATAACCGTAGTTATTCATTGCGTTTTTTATTAGCATGTACTTTATGGGAAATACTTGAAATTATCATGTGTTGTTGAACCAGTAGTGTTAACAGTGAACTTCATTGCTATCACTGCTTCTGTGAATTTTTGTCAGAAATAGAAGCTGAATATCCTGAAATTCTTTATCATACAACAATTCAGTGGCTTTGCCATTGTAAAGTCTGTATTGTGAATTTTTGATCTCAGGGCCAAGATTAAAACTTTTCTAAATTAGAAGAATCTTTCTTAACTGCTATGTCAAATAGGTAATTACTTTGGAAATTAATTTTTCCTTCATATTTGATACTTTTTAAAGAATTCAGTAGAGAATCTCACTTATATTCACTGCAGCAGAGTTTTATAACTGCCTTTGTTTGAATCACATTAATATCAATTTATTTTGTACATAACCTATAATGTCAAAAGCCAAAGTAAGAAGTGAGATATTCATTCTCATACAGATTTGGAATGAATATATTTTCCAGGTTCAAACTACATTTCCAGCAAAAGATTTTGGACTTTAATTCAAGAGCAAAGAATATTTCCATATTTTAAAATCCTTTTAACTGTGTAATTGAGGAGTTTCCACCTAACCTTCAACTGGAACTGATAAATGTACAATGTAATGAAATGCTAAACTGTGAGGATCAAGGAAAGAATCTAATTCTATAAATGCCTTTCAATTAATGAATATGTCCAGTTAGCATCATATGCCCATGACTGACATCAGTATTGGGTAGTACCTGTCCATGTGGAAATCATTTTCAGAGATTAAATACGTAAAAATCTGAACACAAATCACGTTTAATAGGTGATTATTACTTTAATAATTGGAAATACTAATGTGGTACCTGTATTTAAGCAGAATTTTATATGTATATAAAATAATTCTATTTTTATTGTTTTTTAAATTTTAAAATGTACATATTTGACATAGAGAACAGAATGCTAGAAAGACTGAGAGAATATTCATCCACTGTTTTACTCCCGAATAGCCACAATGACTGGGTCTGGACTAGGGCTGAAGCTGAGAGTGAGCTCTCCCATGTAGTGGCAATTACCCAGTTATTTGAGCCATCATCCACAGCCTTCCAAGTTCTTCCTTTATAGGAAACTGAATTCAGGATACTGAGCTGGAAGTTGAATCCAGGTACCTAAGTGTAGAAATGGGCTACTCAACTGCTAGGCTGAATAGCTGCCCCCATTTTTATAATTAGTAGACTTGTATTTCCACAAAATTATGCTAAGTTGTTATTAATATGTTTCTAATATTATCAATAAAAGCTTTGGGACATTACATCTGTTTTGTTAAGTGAATACAATTTCCAGATTTGTAGACATATTTCATGTACCAGAGGCAGTGTTATTGTACTGTAGTAAAGATACCATATCTGACACAGCAAGAAAGGAATTTCTTTTGCAGGGATTTATTGAGGGAGTACTTTCAAAACAAAATTAGGGGCCTGCCCTTGTGGTATAGTGGGTAAAGCTGCCACTGTGAGTGGCGTCCCAAATGGGCTCCTGTTTGATTCCCAGCTGCTCCACTTTGCATCCACGTCCCTACTACTGGCCTGGGGAAAGCAGCAGGGTATGGCCTAAGTGTTTAGGCCCTTGCCACCCGTGTGGGAGACCTGGATGGGGCACCTGGCTCTTGGCTGCAGCCTGGCCCAGCAGCCATCTAGGGAGTGAACCAGCAGATGGAAAATCTCTTTCTCTCTCCCTCTAATTCTGACTTTCAAAATAAATAAATCTTTAAAATCAACAACAGCAAAAGGAAAAGAAAATGAGGGAAGTAGGAAAGGGCAAAGACAAAGAGCAGGCAAAGATGTCATTTCCAAAGTGTAGCCTCAGCTTTGTCTCAGGCAGTGCTCTGGAGAGTAAATGGTAGAACAGAATCATTCCTGTGAGACAGGATGACTTGGCTTTTATGGCCTCGTGTTTGTCTGCCAACCATGTGGGCTACCCTGAGGCAGCTGACTTTGATATCCCAGGCAAAAAGACTCAACGACAGGGTGAAGTTGATAATCATCAGTTTAAAATCCAGCCTCTAGCATTCTATTGTATTATACTGTATTTAGTTAGAACCTTAATAATTATATATTTTGATTATTTTTAGTTTTTGAACCGCATGAAGTTGAACATCATTCTCTAACAGAATATGTATTTTTTAAGCAATAACAAAATAATTAGTAAAACATGAAAAAGCCCTGGATTTGTCAAGTTTTTTTTTTTACTATGTAATGTTCATACTATTTAAGGATGAAATTTAAGTAAAGGGTTGGTTTAGAAAATGGCAATCTGTTAAAGTTGTTGCATGAGTATAGAAGTGAGAAATGGAACAAAAGCTATGCAGTGAAAAATGTGCTTACCAAAAACAAGTAAAGTTTAAATTTATTAGGAAATAAATAAATGTCTTAGGTATGCATGTGAGTTTTCTGATCCCCTAACAAATATAATGAAATGTAAGTATTTATTAAAAAAACAGGTTGAGAGATTCTCTTATTGACTTGTTTGTGAAGTCAGATCCATATGCCATAATTAGACCATAATAAGTAATTTCAAAGTATGTAAATACTCATAAATGATCAAAAGGCAGAATAAGACAATATGTAAGGGGATGAGCTTTTTAAAAGAAAAAAGGGAATGAGTGGGGCTGGTACTGTGGCATAATAAGCTAAGCCTCCACCCGCAGCGCTGGCATCCTATAGAGTTACCTGTTCCAGTTCCAGCTGCTCCTCTTCCGATCCAGCTTTCTGCAGATGGCCAGGGAGAGCAGTGGAAGATTGCCCAAGTGCTTGGACCCCTGCACCTTTGTGAGAGACATGCAAGAAGATTCTAGCTTCAGATTGGCTCAGCTCTGGCTGTTGTGGCCATTTGGGGAGTGAATCAGCGAATCAAAGACCTTTCTCTGTGTCTCATCTTCTTTCTGTGACTCTACCTCTCAAATAAATAAATAAAATCTAAAAATAAGTAAAGGAGTGGGCATTTAATCCACATTAAGATGTCCATGTCCTGTGTCAGAATGCTGGGATTCAATTCCTGACTCCAGTTCCTGACTCTTCCCCCAGTGGGAGACCTGGGTTGTGTTTGAAGAGTGAACCAGTGTCCTAGAGTTCTTTCTCTTTCAATCTCTCCATATCTTTCTCTGTATCCATATCTCTCTCTGTCTCTGTGCCTCTTGATAAATAAAAAATAATTTTGCAAAAGTAAAAATAGATAGTGGTATATAAACATAACACTAGGGACTTAGGTTAAAGGAAAATTTCAAGAAAAGAAAGCCACCAAAATTATTGAAGACATGTGACAGATATTTATGTCGAAAAATAAAACAACTTAGTAAAAAGAATGGGGTAGTATAAAATGGAAATGAATAACTAAAATGTCTGAGTTAATAAATTTTTAAAAGAAATATATTTTAGCAAATGGATAGACAGCCAAAATAAATTATTTTCATAAAATTCTCAAAACATTACCCATACACTTAGAAAATTGTATATAGGAGCTGCTAGAGTACCATAATGGTTTTTTTTTTTTTAATACCGGGATAATAGGTCCATGCATGATGTTGTTTCTGAAATTATATTTCAAAACACCCTTTTAGAGTCCTGACATATTTAAAAGTATTCATTAGTAGAGTAGAAGAATTTAAATATCCAATAAAATTTAAAATAGTTCTGTTCATTTCATTTGAATATATTGATCTCGGTTCAACTTACCAATCTCAAAATACTTAAAATAGAAAAATTCTAAATTAATCTTTACTCATTTAATATAAAAGAACATTTTCATTGTAAATTAGAATCAAGTCACTGTACAACATAATTCAAAATGAAGAATTTCTGATTATTTTACATCAGGAATATGAGGATTTTATAGGGAGGCTTCCATGATGTTTGTACACATTTGTGAAAAAAAAAAAAGTAGCAATTGTAGAAGGTCAGAAAATTGTCAGTAAAAGCTTTGCTATTATGCACAGTAGCAATCAAAAAGGTAATTTAGCACTAATATTCAAAAAAAGGAAAATAGTGATCCTGAACATGATTCTGTTGTTAGTCTGTCATCAGCCACTCCTAAAATAATGAAACAAATATTAAATGACAGAAAGATACATTTTAAAAAATATAGGAAGACTAAACATTTAACAGCATTAGATTTTTAAAAAATAAACAAATCATTGCAGAGAAACTTCTTTAATGATTTATAAGAGAGGATACACATCATGTTAATTAAATTTACAGATGATGCTAAATTGGATGGTGTTGACAAAAACAGTGAGGGCAGATAAAAGAGACTTAAAGTGGTTAGAAATATGGGCAGGAAATGAAATGTGATTCAACCTGGAAAAATGTAGCTAATACATCTGGGGAAAAATAATCAGAAACACAGCCATTCAATTGGCAGGATATACAGTACTTGGAAAGTAGTAATACCAAGAGACTTTGAGATGATAGTGGTAGCAAATTATATATGATCTTGTAATGCAATATAGCAGTGAAATCAGTCAGTGATATTTTAGTCTGTATATGCAAAAGCTTTATATAATGTGGCTGGAACATAAAAGTTATTTAAATGACATTGCTGAGATCACAACAGGAATACCAGTTTGGAGCATGTACAGACCTCAGATAAGCAAATTCACTATTATTCAAACTGAAAATAATGTGTAATGGTTAACCCATAGGAAAAAAAATAAAATATGTATTGTTTGTCTATCGCTGATGGAATATAGTTATGAAATATTTTAAAAGTATTTGACAGATGTAAACTTCATGAAAGTCAAATCATTTTTAAAGGTAGAATAAGGATTTATAGTTAAGTAATCGGATGAAAACTAAGTAACGGAAATTTAAGACTGAATCCCGGAAATGTTTTCTGACAGTGAAATCTATTAGTCTCTAGAATGGAATCCCTAGAGAGGTGGGGGCGGCAGGGGGAGTTCCATTGGTCTAGTTACTGGACTGGATCAAGGCTTGGATAACACGTTATTAACAATAACGACAACAACAAAGTAAAAACTAATTTGACCATTTTGTATCAGCAGGGATGCATACAATGACATTTTGGGGTCTTATCCAACTGTTGTATATGGTCTCAGACTTCTCTGATGTATTATGTCCTATCATTAAGGAACGCCTATTATTTTTTTAATGAATGCTTTCTAAAAGACAAGATTCATATTTTCCAGCTCATGGACTTCAATTTCCTGGATTATTATTTTTTTCTTCTAAGTCATTGGAATGCTAGAAAAGAAAACAGCCCTCCTTCTCCCTGTTGATGAGATATGGTCTTAAATATTCCAAGCTTCTTGGATCAAATCAGATGAGGTAGCTGAACTCTGAAGTCTCACTTATACCAGTGCATTGGAAACATATTTTTACTGCAGTTTTGCAACCACAACTATGCAATATATAAAAACTTATTCACTTCCTTTTCTGGGTTAATCCATGAGAGATTTTTACCAGATGGTGTCCTGGAGGTACTATTTACTTTTAGCAAAGCAGTATAACTGAGTTTGAAAAATATGAAGTATGCATTTCATTCTAACATTAAAACATTATGTCAATTGTATTTTTAAATTATCTACACTAAAGTTTGTCTGTAACTCTGTTCTGAGCAAAATGAATGTGGAAGTGGAATACTTTTAAATGAGAATCAGTTTTAACCCAAATGTGATTCTTCTAAGTAAAAATAAACAATAAACATTACAACATTTACCAGACTTTAAGTAAGAGATAAAGATATCTCTATAAATATATAGATATAGATAAATTGTATAGATAGCATATATCTAAATGTATATATTTTAAGGTTTAGTCATTAAACTGTATTTTACATTATTAGTCCCTATTATTATCTCTGTAGAAAGAAAATAGAGTTTCTTGTCTTCAAAGTGCTTAACAGTCTGGTGAAAGAAATGTGTGATAAGCAAATATAGGTGGTACAATAGCATATCAGTAATTTAAAGCATTAAGGTGGAAATTGGGTAGAAGGTAACAAATATATTTGTCTCAGTGGAGACAGAATCTGTTGAGATACAATAAAAATGAACTGGTGAAATGAGAATACAGATTTGGGGTAGAGAGCGTGTTAGTTAAAGCTCTCCAGAGAAACAGAATGAATAAGAGATAAATATATTTATCTTGTGGTTTTGAAGCCTAATAAATTGAAAATCTGTAGAACCAATGTCGCAGTTCAAATCCAAAGATTAGAAGTTGCTGTAAAACCAGCAAGAGCTGATGTCAACACTTAAAGGCCTTTAGGAAGGATAATTCTCTAACTCTGGAGAAAGTCAGCCTTTTGTTCTGCAGAAGACTTCAGCTGGTTGGATGGGACCCAACCACAGTACTTACTCTATTCAGCCTGTGATTTTAAATGTCAATCTCATGCAAAAATACCTTCCCAAAAATAATAGTATTTTACCAAATATCTGTGTGCCATATGACACACTCAAGTTGACAGATAAGATTAACCAACACACAGAGACTGAGAAGAATTCAAATCATAAAGAATAATTTAAGTATTTTAAGAGAGAAATAATGTAATAGAAGTAGCACCTGAGAACTATTCTAATGCAGTAAATAAAAAAGAAGGGTGAAACAGATCTGACTCCAGAGAAGTTGGGTAGCTGTGGAAAAGAGCTACCAGGAAGGAGAACATCTGAAAATTCATCTCTAAAGGGGGAAAGATTATGCCTAGATCAGGAGCTAGGAGTGTAAAGAGAAGCAAGTTGCATTTAAAGAGCTGTCTATCAGTGGGGTTCTAGAGTTTTAAGTTGAAATGGGGAAGTTGGGAAGATTATTTTGCTTTACTGTGCTTCAAAATGATTTGTTTTGTCCACCCTTGAAAAACCAGTTTTGAAAACCACAGTTTTATTCCACTTTACCATTAAATGTATTAAAATATTTTGATACAAATGATCAACTCTTTTTTGGTATAAATCTGATGTGGTATAGTATAATATATCACATCTACATAATAATGACATAAAAATTTTAGGTGCTAATAAGCCATCCAGGTAGAAGAGTATGTGGTTATGTAAGTAGAAATGAGTTGAAAACTGCCCACTTTTTCTTACTGAGTAAGCAGCATTGAACTAAGAAAGCAGCTCTTCCAATATTATGGAACTAGAGCTTTTAAATTTGGGAATTTTTATATGATTTATATGATTTTTGTTGCTATAAACAGAATATAAAAATGCCTAATACTTGCAATAAGGGGGGAAATCCACATAAATTATAGGTAGATCTTGACTTTACAACAATTTGTGCTTGTAAACAACATACCTTAAATCTAATTACAGAAGCAAAATTCAAACTTATTAAGTAGAATTCAACCATTTTTATCTTCACTAATGTAAGTCAACTCTAAGCTGTTATTACTAGATAGCCTGCCAGATACCAAACAATTCAACTTGCGTAATTTTTCTTTTTTTTTTTTAAAGTTTATTCACTATGTTGCTTTTTGCTATAACTTCCAACCTGTTTTTTCCCAACTTTATTGTGATTCTTTAGATGCCAAATTTTAGAGGAAGGGTGATAGTCTGAGTGGAAAGAGTGTGAATTCTTCTACTCTTCATCCACCAAAATAGCTCCAGATTATTTTGCTTTGTTGGTTTCCAAGAAAGATTTCTTTTGTCTATTCATAAAAAGCACTTTTGAAAACCACAATTTTATTTTATTTTATCCTTAAGTATATTAGAAATATTATTGTTAGGTTGGGCATTTGCAGTATCAGTTAAGCCACTGCTTGGAATGCCCACATCCCCTATTGGAGTGCCTGAGTTTGAGTCTTGGCTCAGCTTCTGATTCGAGCTTCCTGCTCTATATACCCTAGGAGCCAACAGGTGATGGCTCAAGTACTTGAATCTGTGGCATGCACATGGGATACCCAAATTGGCTATTGCAGTCATTTGGAGAATGAAACACTGTCTTTCTACCTTTCAAATAAATAAAAATAGATAATTTTAAAAGAAATATTTCTGTCAAAGATTAAAATAAAGTATATTCTAGATATTTTATAATCTTCATGTAACTTAAAATTAGAAATCTTACAAACAGTAAATTATAATTCCATTGTTTAAAAACAGCATCATTGAGATATAAATCACATAGAATTGAGCCATTTAAATTTATTGTGTCATAGTTTTTAATCATCACCATCAGTTTTAGAACATTTTCACTACTTACTCAGAATCAATCATTTTCCATTTCCCCTCAACCTCCAAACCTTCATTGACCTCAAATTTACTTTCTGACTGTGTGGATTTGTTTATTCTGGACATTTCATGTATGAAATTATAGATTACATGGTCTTCTGTTGCAGCGTTCATTTACTTTAGCACAGATGTTTGTGAGGATGTTTTAGCATGAATAAGTACTTCATTCCTTTTTATTGCTAAATAGTATCCTATAATGTGTGGATACAGTATAGTTTCTTGTTATGATTGCATTTTTATGCATTTAACTTATATTCAAATATTTAAAAACACACTACATGCAAGTGTTGAAGTCTCCCAATATGCTTTGTAAAATTTTCAGTTGATTCACTTACTACGATGAACAATGGAATGTACTATGTTGGATCATTCTCTCCCTTTTTGATTCTATCAGTTAGTATTTGTAGACACTAGTCTTGTTTATGTGATCCAATTGGCTCTTAGTCCTATCATTACGATCAATTGTGAACAGAAATTTGTTCACTTGGACTAGTGAGATGGCATTGGTACATGCCACCTTGATGAGATTGAATTGGAATCCCCTGGTATGTTTCTAACTCTACCGTTTGGGGCAAGTCAGCTTGAGCATGTCCTTAATTGTACATCTCTTCCCTCTCTTATTCCCACTCTTATATTTAACAGTGATCACTTTTCAGTTAAGTTTCAACACTTAAGAATAACTGTGTATTGATTACAGTATTCAACCAAAAGTATTAAGTAGAACAAACAAAAAAAATACTAAGAGGGATAACATATTAAGTTGTTCATCAACAGTCACTGCAAGGGCTGATCAAGTCACGTTTCTCATAGTGTTCATTTCACTTTAACAGGTTTCCTTTTTGGTGCTCAGTAGTTGTCACCAATCAGGAAGAACATATGATATGTGTCCCTTTGGGACTGGCTTATTTCACTCAGCATAATGTTTTCCAAATTCCTAACAGGGATCACTTTTCAGTTAAAATTTAAACACCTAAGAATAATTGTGTGTTAATTACAGAGTTCAACCAATAGTACTAGAACAAAAAAAAAATACTAAAATGGATAAAGTATTACCTTGTACATCAACAGTCAGGATAAGAGCTGATCAAGTCACTGTTTCTCATGGTGTCCATTTCACTTCAACAGGTTTCCCCTTTACTGCTCAGTTAGTTGTCGCTGATCAGGGAGAACATATGATATTTGTCCCTTTGGGACTGGCTTAGTTCACTCAGCATGATGTTTTCCAGATTCCTCCATCTTGTTGCAAATGACTGGATTTCATTTTTTTTACTGCTAGGTAGTATTCTATAGAGTACATGTCCCATAATTTCTTTATCCAGTCTACTGTTGATGGTCTTTTGGGTTGGTTCCAGGTCTTAGTATTGTGAATTGAGCTGCAATAAACATTAAGGTGAAGACAGCTTTTTTGTTTGCCAATTTAATTTCCTTTGGGTAAATTCCAAGGAGTGGAATGACTGGGTTTTATGGTAGGGTTATATTCAGGTTTCTGAGGAATCTCCAGACTGACTTCCATAGTGGCTTAACCAGTTTGCATTCCCACCAACAGTGGGTTAGTGTCCCTTTTTCCCCACATCCTCTCCAGCATCTATTGTTGGTAGATTTCTGAATGTGAGCCATTTTATCCGAGGTGAGGTGAAACCTCATTATGGTTTTGATTTGCATTTCCCTGATTGCTAGTGATCTTGAACATTTTTTCATGTATCTGTTGGCCATTTGGATTTCCTCTTTTGAAAAATGTCTATTGAGGTCCTTGGCCCATCTCTTAAGTGGGTTGTTTGTTTTGATGTTGTGGAGTTTCTTGATTTTTTGTAGATTCTGGTTATCAACCCTTTATCTATTGCATAGTTTGCAAATATTTTTTCCCATTCTGTCGGTTGCCTCTTCACTCTCCTGACTGTTTCTTTTGCAGTACAGAAACTTCTCAATTTGATGCAATCCCAATAGTTGATTTTGGCTTTGACTGCCTGTGCTTCTGGGGTATTTTCCAAGAAGTCTTTGCCAGTACCTATATCTTGCAGGGTTTTTCCAGTGCTCTCTAATAATTTGATGGTGTCGGGTCATAGATTTAAGTCTTTAATCCATGTTGAGTGAATTTTTGTGTAAGGTGAAAGGTAGGGGTCTTGCTTCATGATTCTGCACATGGAAATCCAGTTTTCCCAGCACCATTTATTGAATAGACTGTCCTTACTCCAGGGATTGGTTTTGGATCCTTGATCAAAGATAAGTTGGCTGCAGATGTTTGGATTGATTTCTGGTGTTTCTATTCTGTTCCATTGTTCTATCCATCTGTTTCTGTACCAGTACCATGCTGTTTTGATAACAACTGCCCTGTAGTATGTCCTGAAAATTGGTATTGTGATGCCTCCGGTTTTGTTTTTGTTGTACAAGATTGCTTTAGCTATTCGAGGTCTCCTGTGTCTCCATATGAATTTCTTTTTTATTTTTTTGACAGGCAGAGTGGACAGCGAGAGAGAGAGAGACAAACAGAGAGAAAGCTCTTCCTTTGCCATTGGTTCACCCTCCAATGGCCGCCACAGCCGGGGCGCTGCAGCCAGCGCACTGCGCTGATCTGAAGGCAGGAGCCAGGTGCGTCTCTTGGTCTCCCTTGGGGTGCAGGGCCCAAGCACTTGGACCATCCTCCACTGCACTCCCAGGACACAGCAGAGAGTCCATATGAATTTCAGCATCATTTTTTCCAGATCTGAGAAGAAGGTCTTTGCTATCTTGATTGGTATTGCATTGAATGTATAAATTGCTTTTGGGAGAATGGACATTTTGATTATATTAATTCTTCCAATCCATGAGCATGGAAGATTTTTCCATTTTTTGGTATCCTCTTCTATTTCTTTCTTTAAGGTTTTGTAATTTTCATCGTAGAGATCCTTAACGTCCTTGGTTAAGTTTATTCCAAGGTATTTGATTGTTTTTCTAGCTATTGTGAATGGGATTGATCTTAGAAGTTCTTCCTCAGCCATGGCATTGCCTGTGTATACAAAGGCTGTTGATTTTTGTGCGTTGATTTTATATCCTGCTACTTTGCCAAACTCTTCTATGAGTTCCAATAGTCTCTTAGTAGAGTTCTTTGGGTTCCCTAAATAAAGAATCATATCATCTGCAAAGAGGGATAGTTTGAGTTCTTCCTTCCCAATTTGTATCCCTTTAATTTCTTTTTCTTGCCTAGTAGCTCTGGCTAGAACTTCCAGAACTATATTGAATAGCAGTGGTGAGAGTAGGCATCCCTGTCTGGTACCAGATCTCAGTGGAAATGCTTCCAGCTTTTCCCCATTCAATAGGATGCTGGCCGTGGGTTTTTCATAAATTGCTTTGATTGTATTGAGGAATGTTCCTTCCATACCCGGTTTGCTTAGAGTTTTCATCATGAAAGGGTATTGTATTTTATCAAGTGCTTTCTCTGCATCTATTGAGATAATCATATGGTTTTTCTTCTGCAGTTTGTTAATGTGGTGTATCACATTGATTGTTTTGCGCACATTGAACCATCCCTGCATACCAGGGATAAATCCCACTTGGTCTGGGTGGATGATCTTTCTGATGTGTTGTTGCATTCTATTAGCCAGAATTTTATTGAAGATTTTTGCATCTATGTTCATCAGGGATATTGGTCTGTAATTCTCTTTCAGTGCTGCATCTTTTTCCGGCTTAGGAATTAAGGTGATGCTGGCTTCATAGAAAGAATTTGGGAGGATTCCCTCTTTTTCAATTGCTCTGAATAATTTGAGGAGAATTGGAGTTAGTTTCTTCTTTAAATGTCTGGTAGAATTCAGCAGTGAATCCATCTGGTCCTGGGCTTTTCTTTGTTGGGAGGGCCTTTATTTCTGTTTCAATTTCTGTCTCAGTTATGGGTCTGTTTAGGTTTTCTGTGTCTTCCTGGTTCAATTTAGGTAGGTTGCATGTGTCCAGGAATCTATCCATTTCTGATAGGTTTCCCTGTTTGCTGCCATACAAGTCCTTGTAGTAATTTCTGATGATTCTTTTTATTTCTGTGGTGTCTGTTGTTACATTTCCTTTTTTATCTCTGATTTTATTGATTTGGGTCTTTTCTCTTCTTTTTTTAGTTAGTTGGGCCAATGGGGTGTCAATTTTTTTATTTTTTCAAAAACACAGCTCCTCGTTTGGCAGATTTTTTGTAACGTTTTTTGGATTCAATCCTGTTGATTTCTTCTCTGATTTTAAGTATTTCTCTTCTCCTACTAGATTTGGGTCTGGTTTGCTGCAGATTTTCTAGATCCTTGAGATGCATTGAAAGCTCATCTATTTGGTGCCTTTCCAATTTCTTGATGTAGGCACCTATTGCTATAAACTTTCCTCTTAACATAATTTTTGGTATTTTGTGCTGTTATCCTCATTTACTTCCAGAAAGTTTTTGATTTCTCTTTTAATTTCTTCTATGACCCATTGTTCATTCAGGAGCATGTTGTTCAATCTCCATGTGTTTGCATATGCTCTAGGGATTCCTGAGTTGCTAATTTCCAACTTCATTCCTTTATGGTCTGAGAAGCTGCATCGTATGATTCTAATTCTTTTGAATTTGCTGAGACTTGCTTTATGGCCTAGTATGTGGTCAATCCTAGAGAAGGTTCCATGTACTGCTGAGAAGAATGTAAATGCTTTACGTGTAGGATGAAAAGTTCTGTAGATATCTGTTAGATCCATTTGGGCTACAGCGTCGTTTATATCTACTGTCTCCTTGTTGATCTTCTGTCCTGTTGATCTGTCTGTTTCTGAGAGTGGAGTATTGAAGTCCCCCAGTACTATTGTATTGGGGTCTAAGTCTCCTTTTAAGTTCCTTAACAAATCTTTTAAATAAACCAGTGTCCTGTATTTAGGTGCATATACATTGATAATCGTTATATCTTCCTGTTGAATTGATCCCTTAATCATTATATAGTGCCCCTCTTTGTCTCTCCTAACAGTTTTTGTGGTAAAGTTTATGTTGTCCGATATTAAGATGGCTACACCCGCTCTTTTTTCATTTCTGTTGGCATGGTATATCTTTTTCCAGCCTTTCACTTTCAGTCTGTATGGATCTTTGTTGGAAAGATGTGTTTCTTGTAAGCAGCAAATAGATGGGTTTTGTTCCTTTATCCAGTCAGCCAATCTGTGTCTTTTAACTGGACAGTTCAGGCCATTAACGTTCAATGTGACTATTGCTAAGTAGTAACTTTGCCCTGCCATTTGCCGAAGACATTTTCTAATATATGTTTTGAACTTCCTGTGATCTTTTGCTGTGAGGTTTCCTTCGTTTACCTGCTTTCATATTGATGACCGTGTTTCTGTGTTTCTGTATGTAACACATCTTTAAGCATCTGTTGCAGGGCTGGACGAGTGGCGACAAATTCTTTCAATTTCTGTTTGCTATGAAAGGTCTTTATTTCACCTTCATTCACAAATGAGAGCTTTGCAGGATATAATATTCTGGGCTGGCATTTTTTCTCTTAGTACCTGGGCTATATCTCGCCATTCCCTCCTAGCTTGTAGGGTTTCTGATGAGAAGTCAGCTGTGAGTCTGATTGGAGATCCTCTGAGAGTAATCTGACGTTTCTCTCTTGCACATTTTAGGATCTTTTCTTTATGTTTCACTGCAGTGAGTTTAATTACAACATTAGTGGTAAGGATCTCTTTTGGTCATGTTTATTAGGGGTTCTATGAGCTTCCTGTACTAGGATGTCTCTGTCCTTCTCCAAACCTGGGAAATTTTCTGCTAGTATATCACTAAAAAGGCATTCTAATCCTTTCTCCCTCTCCATGCCTTCAGGAACTCCTAGAACCCGAATGTTGGGTTTTTTAATAGTATCCTGAAGATTCCCGATAATATTTTTTAGATTTCTAATTTCATCTTCTTTTTTTGGTTTGACTGTATATTTTCCTGTTCTCTGTCTTCTATGTCCGATATTCTCTCTTCTGCTTCACCCATTCTGTTTTTAAGGCTCTCTAATGTGTTTGTCATTTGATCTATTGAATTCTTCATTTCATTATGATTTCTCATCACTATCACAGTTTCATGTTCTACTAGTTGTTTCATTTCATTTTGATTCCTCCTTAATATTTCATTTTTGTGAGAGATATTTTCTATCTTGTCCATTAAGGATTTCTGTAGTTCAAGAATTTGTTTTTGAGAACTTCTTAATGTTCTTATCAATTTTTTGAGAACTGCTTCTTGCATTTCTTCTATCTCATCATCTTCATAATCTTGAATTGGGGCGTCTATTTCATTTGGGGGTGTCATGGTGTCTTCCTTGTTCTTGTTACCTCGGTTTCTGTGTTTGTTGTTTGGTATATTGGAGATATTCTTTGGTTTCTTCGGTGTGGTGTTTTTTCTCATTATACTGTGACTCTAGATTAAGTGGACTGTCTACTTTTGATGGATCCTTAGAGGCTGTGATGGGTGTGGCCACAGAGCTCTGTTTGGTTCTTCAGGGTTAAGAGTGTGCCAAAGGTGACTCACCCAGATTGTTCTCTCACTCACTTGCTCTCTCCTCTCTCTCTCTCTCTTTTTTTTTTTTTTTTTTTTTTTTTTTTTTTTTTTGACTCAGTTGGCAAGTAATTCCAGACAGCTGAGTAGAACTGAGGGTAGTTGATGTATGAAATCTGGCCCCTGTGGGTATTTGTCTGCTTACCACTGGGACCACACAAAGAGTTTATGCAGCCCTCAGTGTGGTCTCAAATTTCTCCGCAGTCTCTACCAGGTTGCCCAGGTTACCGTGTTTGTGTACTCGGTGAGTTCTCTCGCCCCCCCCCCCTCAGATTTTCAGTCTCAGTTCGTTAGCTCCACACTTTCACTAAGTCTTAACCTCCTGTTATTTCTCCCCACCAGAATCAGGTTTTTCTGCTTGGCTAATGGCAGGCATCGCTTTACATATGTAAAATGGTGCCTGCTCTTTGTCTTGCTTGGCTTTGTAAGGTGAGTGGAGAGAGAGGCTAATGTCCGTGCCAGTTCTCATTATTTATTCGTTTTTTTCTCTCCTCCAGTCAGCCTGGTGAACTTTCCCCAGTGGGGCTTCAGGCCTCGTTCCCTGTAGGCTCTTTCTGCCTTTCCCCGCCAATGTCTCAGGTTACCAGGATTTTTGTCTCACCTCCCCTTCCAGCGCTGGCGCGCGGACTCTGCGGCTCAGCTTCTGTAGTGGCTTGGCTACTGTGGCTCGACTTCCATGCAGTGGGCGACCTTGCTCTCCCTGTAGGTCCTCCGTGTCACATCCACTAGATCCGGAAGTGTTTCCTCTGTAGTTTTTTCCTGAGCCTTTTACTGAGACTACAGTAACTTCACTTTTATTAAACTATCTTTTCCCGGACTATCGGTGCATGCCCTCACTATTCCGCCATCTTGGCTCTGCAAGCCATCAACTTTTAAGAATGCAAATGAGCCGGCGCTGTGGCTCACTAGGCTAATCCTCCACCTTGCGGCGCCAGCACACCGGGTTCTAGTCCTGGTCGGGGCGCCGGATTCTGTCCCGGTTGCCCCCCTTCCAGGCCAGCTCTCTGCTATGGCCAGGGAGTGCAGTGGAAGATGGCCCAGGTACTTGGGCCCTGCACCCCATGGGAGACCAGGATAAGTACCTGGCTCCTGTGTTCGGATCAGCGCGGTGCGCCGGCCACAGTGCACCAGCCGCGGCTGCCATTGGAGGGTGAACCAATGGCAAAGGAAGACCTTTCTCTCTGTCTCTCTCTCACTGTCCACTCTGCCTGTCAAAAAAAAAAAAAAAAAAAGAATGGAAATGAGATATTAGTAAGTTTGACCTGAAAAGATGAATAGGCTGGGGTCAGATAGTAGGAGACTTAATCAGGGGGTGCTGTTACAGGTTAGAGCTAAGCCATGAACAACATTAATTACAGCATAAGAATAGGATAAGTTTGAAAGAATATGAAAGAACCAGCCCACTGGATTGGGTGACATGTGGTGACTGACTGGAGTTGGAGAATGAGGAAAAGAGAGGAAGTAAAAGGAGTAAGATGTGGAGCTTATAAGAAAATAGCACTGATAGGGCCAGTTTAGAGTAAAATGTGATGAGTTTGGTTTTAGAAAAGAAAAAAGAAAAACCTTAAGCAGAGAATAATTTGCATCGGTCTCAAAGATGAATTCACATCATTCTCAAAGATAGTCAACTTGTTTTCAGAGACTTAATATTCCTTAAATATCTATTATATGCCAGGCACTATGTGGAATAACTTGTGTAGTTATCCTTTCTAATGCCTATGAATAACTGTGCATAGTAACTGTCCTTGTTTTACAGAAAAGAAAATCAAAATTCCTAGAGGTTAGTGAGAGGAAACTCACCACTTTAAGAATCTGATTATTCATTATTGGTAATTCATCCTCATATTTGTTACTCTGTAACTTCACTGTCCTGCTTCTGTTCTGTGAAGTTACTGAAAATGCTATAAAGTCTTTCCTCCTACCAGCACTCCCATCTTTCTTCAGATACTTGATATTATGTCTTTTATTAACCATATCTTCTTTTTTAAAATGTTTATTTATTTTCATCTACTTGAAAGTCAGAGTTGGGGATGGCGCTATGGTACAGCAGGTTAATACCCTGGCCTGAAGCGCCAGCATCCCAAATGGGTGTCGGTTTGAGACGCGGCTGCTTCACTTCCAATCCAGCTCTCTGCTATGGCCTGGGAAAGAAGTGGAATATGGCCCAAGTCCTTGGGCTCCTGCACCCGCGTGGGAGACCCGAAAGAAACTCCTGGCTCCTGGCTTCGGATTGGTGCAACTCTGGCCGTTGCGGCCAATTGGGGAGTGAACTATTGGATGGAAGACCTCTCCCTCTCTCTCTCTCTACCTTTCCTCTCTCTGTGTAACTCTTTCAAGTAAATAAATAAAATTTTTTAAAAGAAAAGAGAAAAATTAACAAAGAAAGATCTTCCATCTGCTGGTTCATTTCCCAAATCTTCTTAGCAGTTTGGGTGAGGCCAGGCTTATGCTGGGAGCCAAGAACTTCACCTGAATGGCAAGGGCCCAAGGACATGATCCAGCTTCTGCCTTCTCCCAGGATGCATCGAGAATGCTGGATTGGAAGCCAGGACTTGAACCAGCACGATGATAAGAGATGTGAGCATCCCAAGTGGTGGCTCAACCCATTGCACCAAAGCCCCTCTTAATCATATGTTCTGAAGACTAAACATCATAATTTGATTTAGCATGTCATCATCTAACTTTGGTGTCATTCACTGTCCTGTGTTCCTTCTTTGGATTCACTCAAATTTGTCATGGCCTTTATGCATGATGTCCAGAAAAAACCATATAGATGTTCCAAATACTGTTTCAACAGTATGGGACTCAGTGAACTTATTTCCTATCTACGCAGTTACTTGATATGCTGATGTGAAGATTAAATGGCATCCCTGGAGAAATTTTTAGCAGGAATTTGGAAATCTGGAATTGGTGCTCATTCATTTATTCAAAAGTATCTATTTCATACCTACCATTTGTCAGTTAATTAATAAGAACTCAAAATTATATATTTAGTGGTAATTGACCTTAGGAGAAGGTAGCATACCAAAAACAGATACTTGGATTCAGGATGTTTCCGACCGAATGACTTTCTCTGTGGAGAGATTGTGGAAAAGTAATGAGAGAGGGATGCTCAGTATCTAAATCAGCAGAATAGAAATAAAGAAGAGAGAGAATTTAAATAGGAAGAAATAGTTAACAGCGTCTGGAACATTAAAGAGGCATGAGATATGTGAAAAAGCATACTGGATTTAGCAGTTCGTATATTCTTTTTTTTTTTTTTTTTTTTGACAGGCAAAGTTAGATAGTGAGAGAGAGAGAGAGAGAAAGGTCTTCCTTTTTCCGTTGGTTCACCCCCCCAAACGGCCACTACGGCTGGCACGCTGCAGCTGGCATACTGCGGCCAGCAGGCTGCGTCGATCCGAAGCCAGGAGGCAGGTGCTTCCTCCTGGTCTCCCATGTGGGTGCAGGACCCAAGCACTTGGGCCATCCTCCACTGCACTCCTGGGCCACAGCAGAGAGCTGGACTGGAAGAGGAGCAACCGGGTCAGAATCTGGCGCCCCAACTGGGACTAGTACCCGGGGTGCTGGCACTGCAGGCAGAGGATTAGCCAAGTGAGCTGCGGGGTGCCGGCCAGTTCATATATTCTTGATTAATTTTTGTTTAATGCGAGCAGAATCAAACTTTCAAGAGATTTAAGTTTTAGTGTGAAAAGGAAGGAAGTATAACTCAATAAAAACAGAAAAAGATTAAGCTAAAGAAGATAGAAGAAACATATATAGATTTTGGGGGGTGTTAATGTTGGATTTCTTTTTTCCCAACAAATTAGTCAAGGTGACTCTATATGAAAAAATGAACAAGTCAAAATAACTGGGAAAATTATAAAAAAGTAGCATAATGAAGAAAGATTGTCCCATTCAGATATTAAGATAATATTAAGCTCTGTTGATTTAAATAGTATATTAGGAATATATGAATAGACAGATCAGTTGATTGAACAGAAAGTACAAAAGCAGTCTCAAATACATATGGAAATTTAGCATATAGTAAAGGTGATCTTTTGAATCAAGGAGAGAAAAGTGAATCATTCCATAATAAGTGATGGTTTGACAACTGGCTAATTATCAGTATACCCCAAAATGTTAGATTCTTAGACATTACCAAGAGTTTCAGATAGATAAAACACTTAAGACTGTAAACTAAAGCAGAAAAGTGCTAGGGTTAAATGCTGGGAGAATTGTTTTTCTATTCCACACGTGAGAAGTTCTTTCAAAGTAAGACATAGACCTCAAAAGTCATAATGGAGGGAATCAGCGTAGTGGCCCAGCAGCTTAAGCCAGCATTTGGGATTGCATTCGAATGCCAGCTGTTCTGCTTCTAACCTAGCTGATTGGGCCCGGGAAAGTGGCAGATGATGTCACAAGTACTTGGGCTCTTTCCATGTGGGAGACCCAGATGGAGTTCTGAATTCCTGGTGTTGGTATGGCCCAGCACTGAAGTGAACCAGAAGGTGGAAGAAAAATTTCTCACACTATGTGTATGTATGTGTGGGTGTGTGTGTCTGTTTCTCTTTGTCATTCTTTCAAATAGATATTTCTTTAAAAATCACAATGAAAAAGGTGAATTTCATTAAATAAAAATAAAAGAAAAAAATTCCATGGTTAAAAGAATACTATAAGCATAGTGAAAAGGCCAACTAAAAACTGTGGATATGTATTTATAGTTCTGTTTCTCAGATAAAAGATCCTTTAGTATATAAGGATTGTCTATAAGACAGTAAAAGAGGAATACCAACAATATGATAAAAATATAAACATACAGTTGATGAAAAAGGAAATAAATATATAATGATACTCAATTTTTCTTCCAAAAGTCTCTTCTGAAATACTGTTTTTCACTTTTCATATGGGCAGTGGTGACAATTTTGGCCACAAGGTCAGGGGTGAGGATAAAAAGGCATTCTTATACATTGCTAAAGGTCTAAGTTGGTAAAACCTTAAGAAAGCAATTAGCAGTTCTTGAAATTGCTTGTAAACATTCTATACACAAGAGAGTCTTGGCAGCATTGTCTATAAATCCCAAAAGTGGAAACAAGGTCAGTGTCCACTAGGAGAGCACTGTACCAAGAGATTCTCATATAATTCTGTATATAATTCCTAAGTAGAGAAGTGTTGTCATTATAACACAGATGTCATGGAGATTCTGGCCTGTTGTGTTACTCAACATGCTAATATCTTTATATCAAGTAACAGTTGCTTAAGTATTTTTTTTAACTGTACTACTTTGCCCATTACTACAGACTGAATGGTGTCTAGCAGCCTACAACCAGCTCTTATTGGTGAGGAACCTACAGGGTGAAGCTGAAAGAGTAGTGATCTAATATCTGTCTAGGTCTCCTAGTACAGACCTTGGGACATGCATGGGTATTTGAGTATAAGACATTTATTTGGAAGTTGATCTCTAGAAACTGAGAGGATTGTGCATGTCAGAAAAGAACAGGTAAATAGCAGTCAATAAAAAGATATAGTATCAAATTAAGGACACTTGTTCAAATAAAAAGATATAGTATCAAATTAAGGACGCTTGTTCATGAGTTCTGCAAAACAGAGGAAAATGTGTTTAAATGTTACTTAGGAGGGGTTGGCACTGTGGCATTAGTAGGTTAAGCCTCTACCTGTGGCGCTGGCATCCCACATTTGTGCTGGTTGATGTCCTGGCTGCTCCTCTTCTGATCCAGCTCTCTGCTAATGGCCTGGGAGGGCAGCGGAGGATGGCCCAAGTGCTTGGGCCCCTGCTCCCACATGGGAGACCTGGAAGAAGCTCCTGGCTCCTGGCTTCAGACAGCCCTGCTCCAGCCATTGGAGCCATCTGGGAGTGAACCAGTGGATGGAAAACCTCTCTCTCTCTCTCTCTCTCTCTCTCTCTCTCTCTATATATATATATATATATATATATATCTTCCTCTCTCCATAACTCTGCCTCTCAAATAAATTAAATCTTTTTTTAAAGTAGTTACTCAGAAACTGGAATGGTTTCACAAGACTTCCATCAGTCATTGGTTAAGAGTTTGAGAGTTTTAATATTTTTTAAGTTCCCTAGCCCTTCTAGTCTACTGCGTACATGAACAGATTGGCTTAGGGGAAAGCATTCCAACTCTACTAATTCATTGACTTCAAGCAAAAAGAGGAGGACAAAGCTAATATCAGCTGCAGGACTGTCCCCAAGGCTGAGAGGGTTAGTAGAAGAGTCTCTGGATCATTTCCTGGTCTGCAGTCTTCTTTCTTCAAGCTAACTCTCCAGTAGGATTCTTCATCATAGCCTGATTTTTGCAGAAAATGAAGTACTTCAGAGCTGTCTCTAGCAAAATTATCTGTATTTACTGCAATCTTGTAGATTAGGTGAAAGTCTAGTTCAGCTAGAAATGCCTGTATTATGAAGCTGTTAAAAAGCATTTTTTACAGATTTATTTTATTTATTTGAAAGGTAGAGTTAAGGGGAGAGAGAGAGAGAAATCTTCTATCTGTTGGTTCACTCTCCAAATAGCTACAATGGCCAGGGCTGGGCCAGACCGAAGCCAGAACCCAGGAGTTTCATACAAGTCTCTCACGTGGGTGCAGGGGCCCAAGCACTTGGACCATCCTCTGCTGTTTTCCCAGACACTTTAGCAGCGAACTGGATTGGAAGCAGAGCAGCCAGGACTCAGAGAGTCATGTGGTATGCTGGTGTTGCAAGCGGCAGCTTAAATCCGCTATGCCACAACACCAGCCTCATTGAAAAAGGTTTTAAAATGTATCAGCCCTATATGAATTATTGGAAATATCTCAAAGATAAAATGAAAAAAAAACACAACACGGAGTAAAGCAATGTAAAGAATATACATTTAAGAGACATATAGTGCCAAAGATTTATATTATGCTTCCATATTTTTAAGTGCCAAGCCAGTTACTAAATTTCCCAGGCATTCTTATATCTGAAAAGACTGTTACATCCAGGGACATATTTGCTGAGTGATCTGGTGACTTTGGGCCAGGCCATTAAGAAACAGTTCATCTTTTCCTTTCATTCCTCCTACAGCCACCCTGGTGAATGGATGCTGAAGTAAACACTGAGATACTAGACTATGGCAGAACTCGGGCCCTGAAGTCCACAGGGAATCTGCCCACTGACCATCAGACGGCCATGTGAGTGCATAAATAAACTTTCATTGTGTGAAACCACTGAGATTTTGGGTTAAGTTACTACAGCAGCTGGTATTACCTTAACTGAACAGTATGTTGCCACTTAAATCTATCTACAGAAAGGAATGAATCCATATATGCTTCTGTATGCCTTGAATGTGGCTGAAGAAATAGGTAAGAAGGTGAAGATGGTGGTTTATTGTAAGGGTGGGCAGTGTTCAGATTCAAATTATGAAGACATGCTTTTCATGGTTTGCCTTTTATACCATATTGTTGGATTGTAACATCTTGCCAAAAAATGAAAGTAAATACTTGAATGGAAATGGAGCAGGGGAGATATTAAAGGTATGAAAGGAATAGAGAATTCTGGAAGAGGTAAGGCGGAAAGCAAGTCAGAGACATAGGTGGTCACTTATAAGTTAGGAGATAATATTGATCCTCTAGTATGAAAGGTAGTGGAAATAGCAATTATATTGCCCAGGAGTAAAAAAAAATGCAAATGAAAAAATACTGAGACAAAATTTTTCATCTATCAGATGGATTAAAACCCACACAAGTTCAATAATATATTGTGTTGTCGAGGCTGTGAGGAAATAAGCACTCTCATATATCAGTGGAAGAGAGGGGAAAAAAATCTAGTGAAATCTGCCAAGCAGATCTTTGACTCATCAAATCCCCTCTGGTAATCTGCCCTAGAGGAAAATCTGCACAGGTCAAAAATGATAGAATCATACAAGGTGTTTATTGTAGTATTGTTGGAGGATTACAAGATTCAAAATAAGATTCCAGTAGTGGCCGGCGCCGCAGCTCACTAGGCTAATCCTCCGTCTTGCGGCGCCGGCACACCGGGTTCTAGTCCCGGTCGGGGCGCCAGATTCTGTCCCGGTTGCCCCTCTTCCAGGCCAGCTCTCTGCTGTGGCCCGGGAGTGCAGTGGAGGATGGCCCAGGTGCTTGGGCCCTGCACCCCATGGGAGACCAGGAGAAGCACCTGGCTCCTGCCTTCGGATCAGCGCGGTGCGCCAGCTGCAGCGCGCTGGCCGCGGCGGCCATTGGAGGGTGAACCAACGGCAAAGGAAGACCTTTCTCTCTGTCTCTCTCTCTCACTGTCCACTCTGCCTGTCAAAAAATTAAAAAAAAAAAAAAAAAAAGATTCCGGTGGTAAGGGACTGGTTGAATAAATTATATGAACTTTCTCTCTCTCTCTCTCTCTCTCTCTCTCTCATACACACTAGCGCGCACGCACACACACACACACACAATAGAGCTCTATGAATGGTATGGAAAGATGTCCAGAATACATGAAAGTGGTGGGAAGAAGGAAACAAAATGACATCAATGTGTTTGTTTTGTTACCTTTTGGAAGAAGAGTGGAAAAATAAGAATATATGTATATTTGTATTTCAATATGTTTTGTAACGAAACTAGAAAGCAACTAATAAAACAGTTACCTGTTGGGAAGAGTTTGCAGGAAATATGAAAATGGTAAAAGTGGGAGTAAGATTTTTTATTTTAAAAATATATAATTGACTGTTTAAAATCTTTTCATTATGTAACAGTTTCCATAATTATCAACACATGGTCCATCTATTTCATCTATAACTCCATACCATACCGCTTCTCTAGATTATATTAAAGTTGATCTCATGTTGTATTTGTCTTTCTGTGTCTGACTTATTTCACTTAACATAATCATTTCCAGTTCCATATGTTTCATGTGACATAGGGGGTAAAACTGCCACCTGCAGTGCAGGCATCCCATATGGGTGCAGGTTCGAGTCCTGGCTGCTCCACTTCCAATCCAGCTCTCTGCTATGGCCTGGGAAAGCAGTAGAAGATGGCCCAAGTTAACATTTTGCCATATTTGTTTTTTAGCATCCTCCCACTGTCTCTAATCCCTCCCCCCCTCTCTCTGTAAATATATATGAATATTCTGCAAAATATTTGTGGAAAATGACCACCATGAATAACCTCATAAGCTTCAAAATTTTTGCACAGAAAATAAACTTGTCTTTTATCTCTGTTTTTCACAAACTTTTGAAGTACCATTATATACTGATGCTTTTTGACTAAATCTATCAAATGATACATGCCAAATGTTTTTTTCTAGTTTTAATAATGTTTCTTTGTTAATTAGTTGGTGTTATGCTATGGGAAAAATTTTTCCTTCTCTCCTTTTAAAAAAACTGAATCAGTATGAACCTAGTGATTTCACACTATTTTAATGCCCTATTGTTCCCAAGGTTAGCCAGTAGAAACCTCCTCAAGCTGGCCTCTTTGTTCCTCTGAATCTCCCCATTGTCATTTGATTATTTTCTTTCTTTCTGCTGTAATGAGATGTTTTGGGCTTTTTTTTTTTTTTTTTTTTTTTTTGACAGGCAGAGTGGACAGTGAGAGAGAGAGACAGAGAAAAAGGTCTTCCTTTTGCCGTTGGTTCACCCTCCAATGGCCACCGTGGCCGGCACGCTGCGGCCAGCGCACTGCGCTGATCCGATGGCAGGAGCCAGGTACTTATCCTGGTCTCCCATGGGGTGCAGGGCCCAAGCGCTTGGGCCATCCTCCACTGCACTCCCTGGCCACAGCAGAGAGCTGGCCTGGAAGAGGGACAACCGGGACAGAATCCGGCACCCCGACTGGGACTAGAACCCGGTGTGCCGGCGCTGCAAGGCAGAGGATTAGCCTAGTGAGCCGCGGCGCTGGCCTTCAGGCTCATCTTAAACATTTCTTGCCTTAGTCCTTCAAATACGCATTTTCTCTAAGGAATCTTAGTTTTGTTTAATGCTTGAAATCATGATCTAAATATTGGGTATGCTTATTGTTCTCAGTTTAGGATTCTTCTTGTCCCACTATTGACTTTTTAATCATGTAAATGTAGTGCTGTTGTAAAAATCTTAATTTAAAAAATTTATACCTGGGGGGCTAGCGCTGTGGCAAACTCTGCCTGCAGTATTGGCATCCCATATTGAATCTGTTTTGAGTCTAGGCTGCTCCACTTTCCATCCAGCTCCCTGCTAATGTGCCTGGGAAAGCAGTGGAAGATGGTCCAAGTCCTTGGGCCCCTGCACCCGCATGGGAGAACCAGAAGAACCCTTAGGTTCCTGGCTTCGGCCTGGCACACCCCAGCCGTTGCGGCCATTTGGGGAGTGAACCAATGGGTGGAAGATCTCTGTCTTTTTCTCTCCGCTCTATATCTCTGCTTTTCAAATAAATAAATCTTTAAAAATATATATACCTGAAATCACATATCGATTATAAAGTCAAACGAATATGAAAATGTAGTATAGTGTCTGAAGAGGCACTCTTTGGAGTTGAATGGCTCTAGGCTCAAGTTTACCACTATCACTTAGAAGTTTTGTAATTCATCTTATTAACCTGTTGATTGGTGACAAATATTTATACCTCATTGGATTGTTGTGAAGATTTTTTAAAATTTATTTATTTATTTGAAAGTCAGAGTTAGAGAGAGAGAGAGAAAGTCTTCCATCCTCTGATTCACTCTCCCAGATGGCTGCAACAGCCAGGACTGGGCTGGACTGAAGCCAGGAACCAGAAGTTTCTGATTCTCCCACATGAGTGCAGGGGACCAATCACTTGGACCATCCTCTGCTACCTTCCCAGGCAATTCAGGCAGCTGGATCAGAAGTGGAGCAGCCAGGAGTCGAACCAGCACCCATGTGGGATGCTGACATAATAGGCATCAGCCTTACGTTCTATGCCACAATGCCAGCCCCTATTGTGAATATTTAATGAGATTAAAAATTAGTTACACATGATATACAGTTACATGTAGTTACTGCTTTATGAATAACTATGTTTATACTTAATGTATTACTGAACCTTATATTTAGGAAGTACTTATTGACTTGAATTATAAGTCTCTTAACTCTATAACTGTGAGATATATTTGTAGTGAAAGATTTTTTACTATTCCCTAAAAGCATGAAAAAAATTAGTCAAAAAAGTCATAGAAATGGGGCCAAAAACAAATTGAAGTTGTGCTTCAGCTCCAGGATGTTGAGTTGATAGAAAGTTGAGTTAACAATTCGTAGATCGGACTTCTTAGCTATATATGGAAATAATTTATTATAACCATTTGTTCTACATAATTCTAGAAATTAACAAATATAGTGTTTTATACTTTGGCACTTTAGAAATGGAAAATTAAAGTGAAAAGCAGGGAAAGTAGCGAAATAATGGATTTAACACTTCAATAAAACTGATTTTATTTATGTATTCTTATTTGGTTGTATTTTCTTAGTCCCCAGTAGTCATGAAATACTGTATTCAAATTATGAAAGTGGCCAATGATGGAGCTACCATCATTATAAATAGTATTCACTCATATTCTCCTGAATCAGTGACATATGAATGTATTAGATTGAAACCAACAAATGGGGAGAGCCAGTGCGGCCGTGACGGTGGATATTCACAGGCCTGGAGAGGACCTTTCCTCAGGGTGACTCTTGTTCATAAACCTTTGCCCGAGATTATTTGAATCAGCAAAAAGAATCAAATCTACATGAAGGGACTGCCAACATGAGCTACTTCTCTTCACATGAGCCATCTTATTCTTTTTTTTATTTTTTTGTTTTTATTTTTTTGACAGGCAGAGTGGACAGTGAGAGAGAGAGACAGAGAGAAAGGTCTTCCTTTTCCGTTGGTTCACCCTCCAATGGCCGCCGCAGCTTCTCCTGGTCTCCCATGCGGGTGCAGGGCCCAAGCACTTGGGCCATTCTCCACTGCCTTCCCGGGCCACAGCAGAGAGCTGGCCTGGAAGGGGGGCAACCGGGACAGAATCCGTTGCCCCGACTGGGACTAGAACCCAGTGTGCCGGCGCCACAGGCAGAGGATTAGCCTAGTGAGCCGCGGCGCTGGCCGAACCATCTTATTCTTAAGGTGGGGGAGAAAGAGAATTTTTGAAATACTGTAGGAATACAGAAAACATAAATAAAAACATTGTGGTGGATAATTGAAAGTCTATCTTCCACAGAGAAGTAGGTAAAACTATAGAAGGAAAAATAAGGAATTGAGGTAACTATCTGTAAATATTATTTATAAACATGTAATGGGAATTTTATGTATATTCTGGTAGTTTTTTAAAAAGTGAAATTAGAAGTAAGCTAAGGTTTTTCTTATATTTACTTTTCATTAAGTAGCATTAAAAAATCATTATTGTATGACACAAACTTGTGGAAGCGTGTGAAATCATTCTCAGAAAACAGTGCAGAATGTTACAGGTTTGTTGCTGCTCTAAACTTTTCAGTGGTTGCTAATGAACATTTCAACTTAGACATATAAAACCCAAATTAAATTGCATTAATTCTCAGTAGTAAAATGCTTGTTAATAGAATGTTCAAGTTTTCAATTTTCATTGCTTTTCAGAATCTAAGAGTAACTGAAATTATTCCTTGAAATGTAAAACAATATGTAGACTTTTATCTTTTGCTACTCACTACCTTATACACGATATCAGCCATGGTGGTAGTTTTTTTTTTTTTTAATGATTTTATTTATTTTCAGAAATTTATTTGTTTATTTGAGAAGTAGAGTTACAGAGAGAGAGAGAGAGATCTTCCATTTGCTGGTTCATCCCCTAAATGACTGCAATGGCTAGAGCTGAGGCAGTCCAAAGCTAGGAGCCAGGAGCTTCTTCCAGGTCTCCCACATGGGTGCAGGGGCCCAAGCACTTGGGCCACCTTCTGCTGCTTTCCCAGGCCAAGGCAGAGAACCGGATGTGAAGAGGAACAGCCAGGACAGGAACCAGCACTCATATGGGATGCCGGCACTGCAGGCAAAGGCTTACACTACTATGCCATAACACCAACCCTGCTAGTAGTTTTAATAGTGATATGTAAGAGGCAGCTTAAAGCACATCACAATTCCACTATTTTCTATTGCATGAATACAATGCAACACTTAGTGCTCAAAGCAGTCCATGCTGTTTTATTTTTTCATGCCATTTGCTCTTCTAGGAAAACCTGATTCTTCTGATCCCCACTTTTACACCCCAGGTCTTAATTAATTGACTTTTACTCTTACTGCAAAATAACATTCATATTACCTCTACTAGAAAGTTTTTACTGACAGCCTGCCACCATCCATACACTTTCTCCCATACCTACTGTGACTATGGAAATGCCCCAAATTTGCGCACTTTTTGCAAGGTGTCCGGTGCATAACAAATCTTCCCAGGCAGGCAAATCAATTAATTCACAGGCTTTTATTGGGGTTCCGCTCGACTTCCCTGGGCTGGGGAAGTCGTGCCTCAGAGATTGGGAGTGCTCCTTTTATAGATTCAGGGCATGGGGGTTAAAGGTTGAGAGGAGTCAGATCCTCATTGGTTGACCTTTAGGCACCTGCAAGGACCTTGACAAGGACTTTTCTTCCCTGGAAGTACAGGTAGGAACTCTTCATTCCCGGAAGTGTAGGCCTTCCCTCCTTGTGGATTCCAAAGCTACCACTTATCATAGCACCTTGAACTTCCTTATTTCCTGAATCTAATCCATTCCTTCAAGTAAACTGAATAATAATATTTTTATAATAGCCTGTATTGCTTTATCTTAGATGGAAGAAAGTGCAACCTATATAATTTGCTTAGGTTATTTGTAATACATAAAGCCTTCAAAAACTAACTTCTAGAGTGAGCATTTGGCTTAGCGGTTAAGATGCTGGTTAAAATTCCTGTATCCAGGATCAGTGCTGTGGTGTAGTAGGTAAAGCCACCATCTGCAGCAACAGCCTCCTATATGGGCATTATTTTGAGTCCTAGTTGTTCTACTTCCATCCAACTTCATGATAATGTGCCCAGGAAAGCAGTGGAGGATAGCCCAAGTCCATGGGCCCCACACCCATGTGGGAGACCCAGAAAAAGTTCCTGGCTTCTGGATTCAGATCAGCCCAGCTCTGGCCATTCTCTCTCTATCTCCTTCTATAGATCTGCCTTTCAAATAAATAAATAAATCTTTAAAAAAAAAAAAAAACTTACCTGTATCCCATATAGGAGTCACTCACTTTAATTCTCGGCTCTAGCTCTTCATTCCAGCCTGCTGCTAATGCAGATTCTGGAGGATGCATTCCTGCCACTCACTGAGAGATCTGGATTGAGTTCCTGGCCTCCCAGCCACTGCAGACATTTGAGGAGTGAACAAGGGGATGGGAGCATGCTCTTTCTTTTTCTCTCATTCTTTCTTTCTGCCTCTCAAATGGGTAAATTTAAAAAAAAATTAACTTTTAACCCATTAATGGAAATATTTGAACGTAGTATAAAATTATGAATACACAGTATCTGATGTGAACCCTTTATCCTATTATTGCAAAGAGGAGCAATAAAATGTAAATAAACATGAAATAATACATTAAATATGAATAATGTGAAGCACTTTTGAAATATAGGAATAAGAGCCTCTAATAACCTGTTCATTTGTTAAACCGTCAGGAACCATGGCAATATTATCCAAATCAGCTTTGGAATTCAACCAAAGGACAACAACAATCTGCGGGTTAGTTATTCAAGAAAAATGCTGAATCTCAATAGGAACAACAAGGTTTGTGGTGTTTTAACTTGCCTTACTTTCCTATTCATTTCCTAAGCTCCATAGTAACCTTGAAATAATAGCCTTTAATTGCCTTATAATAGCTGTGAAAACCAGCAGCCCAGCAGCTAGTGGAAAAGGCAAAATGAGGATAGAGCTTCCAAGAAGCCCCATCCCCAGAGAGCTGTTGCTTTTTAAATTGACTGACAACTCCCTGGAAAAGCAGTGTTTACAAGGCATGTCTTTGACCTGACTCAGTGCACACTCTGTGAGAAAAACCTCACTGCTGGTCCTATTTTTGAAAACAATTAGATGCAATTGTTTAACATTATAACTGCCCAAGACAGTGATTTTAGTTGAGGCCAAAAAAGGCTGACCAAAAAATGTAAAGTGAAAATATGGGAAATGAGATAACTGTAGTGGGCTTTGAAAATCTTCTAAATGTTCCCAGAGATCTAGAAGACCAGCACTTATGCAGGCGTTTTGCAGATGGAGAAAATGAGCAGCCATAGAACTCTCACCTCTGTTTGGACTTGATGGAGTGTGCAAACAGGAAGTGGTTGCTAAGGCAGAGCTGTTTACTCTGTAGTGATGAAAGCATGTGCCAGCACATACACAGAGTTTAATAGGGTAATAAGTAGTTTAAGAAATTTAAGAAAATTTTTGTCTAATAATTAGCTATATACTAACAAAATTAGCAGAGATTTAAGTGGTTAACATACAAAGAATATTCCAAGAAGGTTGGCTAAAATAAACAGCAGCAACAACAAGCCCTGTTGAGTGGATATAGAATGTAATTCTTAGAGTTGCTACATTATAATATTCATAATGTGGGTTTTTCAACAAAAAATATAAAAGGAAAACAGTAAATATAAGAAGAAATAGCACATAAATATAGAGATAAAAAAAGCAGTCCTCAGAAACTCTTGTTAGGAAGCCCAGGTGTTATATTTACTAGACAAAGGCTTAAATTAACTGTCTTAAATATCTTCAGAGAACTAAAAAATCCATGTCCAAAACTTACAGAAAAGTATGAGAACAATGTGTTACCCAATATAGAATATCAATTTTAAGAATAGCTACTATAAAAAGGAATGAAAGAGAAATTGTGTTTAAAAGTATAATAATTGAAATTAAAATTTCATTTTGGCGGTTGTCCCATACATGTAGCAGCTGCCTTGGGCTGCAGGTGAAGATGGTGGTTTCCACAGGAGTTAAAATTCCTCGTAGTTTTTGCTTGTTGGAAGAACTCAAAGAAGGACAAAAAGGAGTAGGTGATGGTACAGTTAGCTAGGGCCTTGAAGATGATGAAGATATGACACTTACAAAGTGGACAGGCATGATTATTGGGCTCCCAAGGACAAATTATAGAATAGAACATATAGCCTGAAAGTAGAATGTGGCCCTAAATACCCAGAAGCTCCTCCATCAGATTTGTAACAAAAATTAATAAGAATGGGATAAATAATACCAGTGGAATGATGGCTGCACAGAGCATACTAGTAGTAGCAAAATGGCAAAATTCATGTAGCATTCAAGTTATACTTCAAGAGCTAAGACGTCCAGTGGCGTCCAAAGCAAACATGAAGCTTCTACAGCCACCAGAAGAACAAACATAGAACAGTTAAGGGAGCTCAGACTTCCTTTAAATCAACAACCTTCTACTCATATCAGTGTCTTGACTAAACATCACAATGCAAAATATCCACACATTCAGTAAAGAATTCCAGCTGGGATACGTGACCTGGACATTTGTAATATATTTAATATATGTAATGTATGTATGTTTTCAGGTAACGGGAGGAAGAATGTAGCACAATTTTTCTTTCTCTTGTTGAGACACTGTCATTTAAACATTAACCTGGAGTGCTCCAACTAGGATTCAGGTTTTCAAGATGCAAGCATGGCGAGACATGTGAGATGGCAGTGGAAACGTACTTTTCTGAAAAGTAAAAATCCCAAGAAGGACAAACAGAATTGGCATGCTTTAGCCATCTTGCTTAGTGAAAGAGCTGCAGTTGACATTATTTAAAATAGCAGGTACAATGAATATTGTCACAAATTGTGTTAAATTTTAAAGTGGTGTGGGTGCTGACTAGTAGTATAAAAATATTTTCAGGATTATTTTGATACCTTTATTTATAATAAAAAAAGTTTGGGGGGGATCGATGAATTTCTGTTAAAAGCGGTTCCCATGTGTTGCATGTAACAGACATGGTAAATATTTGTTCACATTCTTTGTTTAACAAACCGTGCATTTAAGTTTAAGTGAAGTCAACAAAAAGGGTAAAAGGTATATAGATACGTGATTTTGAGATTAAAGTTAGTCCTAAAATGTAAATAAAATGTGGAAAGTGTCCACAAGAAAAAAGTATTCATTTATTTGGAGGATCTCAATCTCATATCTGAGCTGGAAGAAAAGTGAATTATTGAATGTAAGAATAGATAAACTAAGGTTCTCCAGTCTGGGGGTAAGAAAGACTAAGATTGAAGAAAAATGAACAGAACCTTAGAGATCTATGTGATGCTATCAAGCATACCAACATATGTATGAGAAGAGGTCTAGAAGGAGAGGACTGATGGGGCTAATAGGATATTTAAATAATAGTAATAGAAAAAATTTCAGATTTGATTAAAAATAATCTTTATACATCTTATACATCCAATAAGTTCAGTAAACCCCAAAAAGGATGAAAACAAAGACATTCCCACTTAGATGTCCTAGTCAGACTATAAAAAGATATAATCTCAAAAGCAAAATATAAAAATAGCCATCTTGTGCAAGGGCCCCAGAGTCAAATTAGCAGCTAAGTTTTCATCAGAAAGAACAGTTAAGGCACCACTTGGGATATCTGTATCCCAAATTGGAGCGCCTGATTTGAGCCCTGGCTCCTCTGCTTTATATCCATCCAGCTTCCTGCTAATGCACACCTTGGGAGGCAGCAGATGATGCCTCAAGTCCTTAGGTCCTTATCACCAACATGGGAGATAGGAATTCAATTCCAGATTCCTGGCCCAACTATGATTACTAAGGACATTCAGGAAGTGAGACTAATTGATAGAAATCTCTATTTCTCTCTGTTATCTCTTTGTCTTTCAAGTAAAAATGAAAAATAATTCTTAAAATAAAAGTATAGTAAATTATACTTAATTATATAATTATAAAAATTTGTTAATGAGCTTTTAATGTAAGGAGATGTAATTTGTATGACAGTAATACTACAGAGGAATTATTGGAGGAAAATTTGTGTGTACAGTTGAAATTCAGTTTTTATGCAGGTTAGATTGTTTTGAATAAAGATATTAATTGGAATCCCCAGAGCAAGCACTAAGAAAACAACCTTGAAAAAACTATGGTGAATGGGGCCAGTGCCATGGCATAGAGGATAAAGCCACCGCCTGTGGTCCCGGCTGCTCCACTTCAATCCAGATCTCTGCTATGGCCTGGGAAAGCAGTAGGAGATGGCCCAAGTCCTTGGGCCCCTGCATCCGCATGGGAGACCCAGAAGAAGCTCCTGGCTCATGGCTTCAGATCAGCACAGCTCCGGCCGACTGGGGAATGAACTAGCAGATGGAAGACCTCTCTCTTGCTTGCTCGCTCGCTCGCTCTCTCTGCCTCTCCTTCTCTCTCTGACTTTCAAATAAATAAATAAATCTTAAAAAAAAAAAAAAAAGAAAAAACTATGGTGAAGGAAGCAACAACAAAAATTTTAAATGATGGACTAAAAAAAAAACCTATTCAACCTGAAAGAACACAGTAATAAAAAAATATAATAGGGGCTGGTGCTGTGGCATAGTGGACCTAAGCCTCCATCTATGGCACTGGTGTCCCATATGGGCATCAGTTCAATTCCTGGCTGCTCCTCTTCCTATCCAGCTCTCTGTTATGGCCTGGGTAGCAGTAGAAGATGGTCCAAGTGCTTGGGTCCCTACACCCACATGGGAGACCCAGAAGAAGCTCCTGGCTCCTGAAGACTGGCGCAGCTCCAGCTGACTGGGGAGTGAACCAGCAGATGGAAGACCTCTCTCTTGCTCGCTCGCTCTCTCTGCCTCTCCTTCTGTCTCTGACTTTCAAATAAATAAATAAATCTTAAAAAAAAAGAAAAAACTATGGTGAAGGAAGCAACAGCAAAAATTTTACATGATGGACTAAAAACTATTTAACATGAAAGAACACAATAATAAAAAAATATAGTAAGCCTCCATCTATGGCACTGGCATCCCATATAGGCATCAGTTCAATTCCTGGCTGTTCCTCTTCCTATCCAGCTCTCTGTTATGGCCTGGGAAAGCAGTAGAAGATGACACAAATGCTTGGGCCCCAGTACCTGCCTGGGAGACCTAGAAGAAGCTCCTGGCTCCTGGCTTTGGATTGGTCCAGCTCCGGCAGTTGTGGCCATTTGGGGAGTGAACCAGTGGATGGATGGCCTTTCTCTCTGTCTCTCCCTCCCTCTGTCTTTAACTCTACCTCTCAAATGAATAAATAAATCTTTAAAAATATATATGATAAAGGAAAAAAACAAAAAAATTAAATGATACACTAAAACTGTGTAACATGAAAAAACATGGTAATAAAGGAGTAGAAGAATAAAAACATTACAAGATTTTAGAAAACAGTAAAGTGACAAATGTAAATCTTATGTTGTCAGTAATTTTTTTATCAAACATACGTAGATTAAACATTCCAGTCAACAAAAAACTTTACAGGATGGGTAAAGAAAATATAATACCTCCATATGCTTTACATAGAGGATATTGTTTAAATCCAAAGACACAAATAGGTTTAAAGTAAAGGATGGAAAAATGTATATGAGGCTGGCGCCGCGGCTCACTAGGCTAATCCTCCGCCTAGCGGCGCCGGCACACTGGGTTCTAGTCCCGGTCAGGGTACCGGATTCTGTCCTGGTTGCCCCTCTTCCAGGCCAGCTCTCTGCTGTGGCCCAGGAGTGCAGTGGAGGATGGCCCAGGTCCTTGGGCCCTGCACCTGCATGGGAGACTGGGAGGAAGCACCTGGCTCCTGCCTTCGGATCAGCACGGTGCGCCGGCCATGGCGGCCATTGGAGGGTAAACCAACGGCAAAAGGAAGACCTTTCTCTCTGTCTCTCTCTTTCTCTCTCACTGTCCACTCTGCCTGTCAATAAAAAAAAATGTATATGAGGGATCTTCAAAAAGTTGTTGGGGTCTGGCGCTGTGGCATAGTAGGTTAAGCCTTTACCTGTGATGCTGGCATCCCATATGGGCGTGGGTTCATGTCCTGGCTGCTCCTCTTCTGATCCAGCTTCTGCTAATGGCCTGGGAAAGCAGTAAAAGATGGTCCAAGTGCTTGGACCCCTGCACACACGTGGGAGATCTGGAAGAAGCTCCTGGCTCCTGGCTTCTGATCAGCCCGGCTCCAGCCACTGAGGCCATTTGGGTAGTGAACCAGCAAATGGGAGACTTCTCTGTCTCTCCCTCTTATCTGTAACTCAGCCTCTCAAACAATTCAATATTCTTTTTTAAAAAAGTTGTTGGAAAATATGTACTATGAAAAATTTATGCATGGGCTTCAACTTTTTTTTTTACTAAAATAAACTCATCTTTTCCTTTTTTTTCTTGAACTTTTTGAAGTATTCTCATACTACAGAAACAAAGAGGTAATGTATCAAGAAGGTATAGAAATTATAAACATTTAAGCACTAATAATACATCCCACAATATACAAAGCAACATAGACAGAGAACAGGTTATTCAAATATAGTAGTTGCAGGTGCAGTTGTTTGGCCACTTTGAATGTTCTCATCTGATATTCAGAGTGCCTGGTTCAAGTCATCGCTCATTTGCTTATTTTAAAAGCTTCTTACCATGGTTCTGGTCCCAGCTGCTCCTCTTCCAGTCCAGCTCTCTGCTGTGGCCCGGGAGTGCAGTGGAGGATGGCCCAAGTGCTTGGGCCCTGCACCCCGTGGGAGACCAGGAGAAGCACCTGGCTCCTGGCTTCAGATCAGCACAGCGCACCGGCCGTGGTGGCCATTTGGGGGGTGAACCAATGGAAAAGGAAGACCTTTCTCTCTCTCTCTCTCTCTCTCTCTCTCTAATTCCGCCTGTCAAAAACAAAACTAAACAAAAAAAACTTCCTACCAGGCCAAGATAGCTTCACTGAGAAATTGTAGCAAATGCTTAAAGAACAGTAACATCAAAACTTCACAAATGCTTTCAAAAATACCTGAGGAGGGAACACTCCCCACTTACTCTGTAAGGCCGGTATTGCCCTTTTACCAAAGCTAGACAAAAACATAAGAAAATATATTCCTAACCAGTAGTCTTTATGAAATATAGATGAGAAAGTCTTCAATAAAATACTATCAAACTGAATCAGCAATATTAAAATAATAATTTAAATATATTATGACAAAATAGGATTTACGTCAGGAATAAGTTTGGTTTGACATCTGAAAGTCCGTTAATGTAATATATCAAATTAGTTGAATCAAGGACAAAGATACCTGATTATTATAGATATAGAATAAGTGTTTGATAAAATTCGGCATCCTTTCATGATAAAATCACTCAGCTAGCTAGAAGCAGCCAGAAAAGTGCTCAACCTGATTAAAAGCCTTTATGAAAACCACACAGCTAATATCATCTTTTGTGGAGAAAGATTGCTTTTCAGAAAGATCAGGAAAAATATGAGGATATCTACTCTCAAATACTAGTATTTTACATTGTACTAGAACGTCTAGCCAGGGAATTTTATATAAATAATATTGTTGATATAAATATTGTTTATAATAATAATAATAACATAATAATATTGTTTATATAGATAATATTGTTTTCAATAAATTGTATAGAGTAACTACTAATCCACATGCAAAAAGATGAAATTTGGCTCCTACCTCAAACAATATCTCAAAGTGGATCCGGTTCCTAAATTTAAAGGTTAGAACTAGAAAACTTTTTTAGCAGAAAACATAGGAATAAATCTGTGTGTGTTTGTGTTTAGCTTTGACACCAAAGCACAAATGACAAAAAAAAAAAAAAAGAAGCAAAATGGACTTCATCACAATTAAAACCTGTGTTTCAAAGAACTCCATCAAGAAAATGAAAAGACAACCCACAGAACTGAAGAGATTAATTGTACATTATGCACCTCATAAGTGGCCTATAAAGGGAGTATATTCTTTAAAAAAAATCACAGCAATAAAAAGCACCAAATCACTGAATTTAAATCTGAAAAGGTTTTGAAGTTTTCAAAAGCATATATACAAATGATCAATAAACTTTGAACAATTAATAAAAGAAATACAAAGCAAGCATTGACAATGGTGTGCAGTAGTTGGAGCCCTCATATATTGCTAGTGGGAATGTAAAATGGCACAGCCAAGTTGGAAAGCAGTTTTCCAAAATGAGTTATCATATGACCCAATAAATTCCATTCTTAAGCAATGCTAACCAAGATAAATGAAAACATGTCCACAGAAAAACTTCTACACAAATATTCCTTCTCACATTTTTTCATTGTAGTCAGTGAACAAAAATATACTAGGAGGTAGAAATGGGGAACAAACCAGAGTGTTAGGGGTATGTCAAGACATTTTCTAGGAACTGACAGAACCAGTCATTGGTTTCTGGGTAGGTTCTGGGTAGCTGGGCAATATGTTTAAAGGAAATGGGGTCTTAGAGGAATACAACTTCTTCTGGTGGCCATATCCATGTTCCTGGATCTGAGTTGGGTGGGGTTTCCTTTTATAATATGGATAATACATCTCTTCTTGATACTTTTAATGATTCTTTTGCATAAGTTATTTGATTCTTTTTCTACACTGGAACAGATTCTAAACATGAAATCTCTTCAGTAACAACAGATGAAATACCTGAGAAATGATACTTTTTCTGTTTTTTAGAGGCAACTTAAGCCAGTAAATTTAGTCTCATTAATTGTTGATTTTTAAGGATTTTTTTGCTGAATATCAAAATAGGCTTTTCTCCATCTTCAACAATTTAAAAATATGGTAGTGGGGCCGGTACTGTGGCACAACAGGTTAAAGCCCTGGCCTGCAGCACTAGCATCCCATATGGGTCCTGGTTTGATTCTTGGCTGCTCCACTTCCAATCCAGCTCCGTGCTATGGCCTGGGAAAGCAGAAGAGGCTGGCCAAGTCCTTGGGCCCCTGCATCCGCATGGGAGACGTGGAAGAAGCTCCTGACTCCTGGCTTCAGATCAGCTCCACTCTGGCCATTGCAGTCATTTGGGGAGTGAGCCAGCAAATGGAAGACCTCTCTCTGGCTCTACCACTCTCTGAAACTCTTTGAAAAAATAAAATAAATCTTTTAAATAAATAAATAAAAAATATGGTTGTTATGTAATTTCATAGATGTTATGGGGTATCAATTGTTATGTGCTTTGAAATTCTAACACAAAATGAGAATATTACTTAGCATATCCAACAAAACACGTTAAAAATTAAAAGTAACATAAAAATCCATCAACTGATGACTGGAAAAATCAAAAATATATCTGTTCAATGAAACATTTGGGCATAAAAAGGAATGAAGAAGTTATACATGCTACAACATGAATTTTTTTAAAATGATTTTGTTTATTTACTTGAGAGGCAAAGTTACAGAGAGAGGGAAAGATAGAGGGAAAGGTCTTCCATCCACTAGTTTTCTCCCCAAATGACCACTATGGCCAGAGCTGGGCCAGTATGAAGCCAGGAGCTTCTTCTGGGTCTCCCACGCAGGTGCAAAGGCCCAAGCACTTGGGCCTTATTCTACTGTTTTCTCAGGCCATTAGCAAAGAGCTGGATCAGAAGAGAAGCAGCTAGGACACAAACCTGTCCCCATATGGAATACTGGCACTGCAGGCAGAGGTTTAACCCACTGTGCCATAGCACTGGCCCCCATGGATGCATTTTGAAAGCATTGTGCTAAATGAAAGAAGCTGTTCACAAAAAAACCATGTTGTATGATTCCACTTATATAAAATGTTTAGAATCAGCTAAGCAATAATATTTTGAATCATTGGATTTCTTCTTTTTATGGCTCATGTTGTTCCCTCCAGCCCTGCTACCAATTCCTATATATTCCTCCTGGTTGAAAAAGCCTTCCTTTTCCCTCAGTATGTTATTTGTTTCTTATGATATGTGCCAGCAATTATTTGAATTTTATTTAAATTATTTTGGCAGGAACCAATTTTAGTACATATCCTTAAATATATTTATGGGTGAATAAACATGACTAGTTTTTCTTGTCCCTAGCTATAGATACAAAGCCAATTTGGGAAATATTTGGCTACATATCACTACTTTTTTTCCCTAATAAGTCCACCACTTTACTGATCAACTCATATGGCCTAGGGACATTTCCTGATGTAGTATCCCCAGCGGTCCTTTTTAGTCATTCGGAGTTGGCTTCCAGCATGAGACCTGTTTGTCATCTATGAGATGAATGTAACTGAAGTCTAGAAAATGTTGGTGATGGTATAGAATATGACATTTGTTTCATTATATCTCTTGGAGAGCATGTCCATAAAAGGTAATTTATTCTGTTATATTATTAAAAATTAAATCTTAAACTTCCTGAGAAGTTAAACTTTAGTATAATAATAATAGTTGTGGATGGTTAGATTTATATAATGTTTACCTTCAACCTGAAAAATCCTCCTTTTTCTTTGCTTTTTGAAATTGGAATCATCATTACCAGGTGGAAAGAAACTGTTAACGTTTGGGGCTTAGCAGCTAAATGTTACACTCTGTCTCCCTCTCTCTTGTTTTTTTGTAATAATATTTTTCTTAAATCATTCAACTCTTGGAAAAGAGATGAATTAGTGTTTAAACTTGCTTCATTTTTATCTTTGGTAAATGGAATAGTGGCAAACAGAATTGCTTCTTTTGAATAGCAATGAAAGGTCAGAAGTGAAGACTTCCTATTTATTTAACTGTCATACTGAAAGGAAAACTGGAAGGATTTCTTTTAGTACAGTGTAATGTGAAAGTTCATAAGGTTAGAAATAATTTCCATCCCAACTTAAAACTCATAGGTAATTTTTTAAAAAGATTTAATTACGGTTGTCATTCCTGTGATTTCAACAGAGAAAGCAGTAGGGAGAATACCTCACTGAATGTTCTCCCTCATTCCTGAATAATTACTACATTCTTGAAACAATGACCTTGTCAGGTGACACTTTACTGGGAAGGCCAGAGAGCATATGATTTTCAAAGTGTTTGAATTCATGCATAGTAATTTCACCTTTTTAAAAAATGTAGCATTTCGACTAAATGAATCCTTTGACTTTTAGTGGTACTCTAATGTTGGCTCAAGTGAGTATTGCCCTTGATATATTGATTGAAAAACAGAAAAATCATTTTGAGCTTTGATGTTTGGTAAAACTTTACATTTATTGGTTCATGGCATTTTTTGTGTGTTAAAATATATCTCTAAAAAGAAAGATGGAGACTAATCAAAGCGGTGCTATTTGACTATTATACAAGTTAATAAATTAATATTTTGTTCTGATTGCTACAGAATTTTTGATAATAATAATCTTACACTGTAGATAAAATTCATTACTTACCAGACCCATCACCTTTCTTAGCAGTTACACCATGAACTTAGTGTTTTTTTTTTAAGATTTTTTTGCTTTATTTGAAAGGCAGTTACAGAGGGAGAGACAGAGACTTAGAGATCTTCCTTCCACTGGTACACTCCCCAAATGCAACAGCCAGAGCTGGGGCATAACAAAGCCGGTGTCTCTCACGTGTGCACAGGGTCCCAAACATTTGGGCCGTCCTCCACTGCCTTCCCAGGCATTAGCAGAGAGCTGGATCAGAAGTGGAGCAGCGGGGGGTCAGCACTGTGGCATAGCAGGTAAAGCTACCACCTGCAGTGCTGGTATCCCAGATGGGCTCCGGTTCGAGTCCCGGCTGCTTCACTTACAATCCAGCTCTCTACTATGGCCTGGGAAAGCAGTAGAAGATGGCCCAAGTCCTTGGGCACCTGCACCCACATGGGAGACCCAGAAGAAGCTCCTGGCTCCTGGCTCCTGGCTCCTGGCTCCTGGCTTCAGATCAGCACAGCTCCAGCCGTTGCAGCCATGTGGGGAGTGAACCAGCAGATGGAAGATCGATCTCTCTCTCTCTCTCTCTCTCTCTCTCTGCCTCTAAGTATCTCTGACTTTCAAGTAAACAAATAAAATCTTTAAAAAAAAAAAAAAAAAAAGGCCAGTGCCACGGCTCACTAGGTTAGTCCTCCGCCTGCGGCACTGGCACCCGGGGTTCTAGTCCTGGTTGGGGCACCGGATTCTGTCCCAGTTGCTCCCCTCCAGTCCAGCTCTCTGCTGTGGCCCAGGAGTGCAGTGAAGGATGGCCCAAGTCCTTGGGCCCTGCACCTGCATGGGAGACCAGGAGGGGGCACCTGGCTCCTGGCTTCGGATCAGCGCGGCCCTGGCTGCAGCGGCCACTGGGGGATGAACCAACGGAAAAGAAAGACCTTTCTCTGTCCCTCTTTCTCACTGTCCACTCTGCCTGTCAAAAAAAAAAAAAAAAAAAGTGAATCAGCCAAACTCAAACTGGCACCCATGTGGTATGATGGCACAGCAGGCAGAGGCTTAACCTACTACACCATAGTACCAGCCTCTGAAGTTAGTGGTTTTTATTCCTAAGAATTTAGTATATGGTTATTTATCTGAAAGTGGTATATGTTATGTATCAGATTTTTGAATTGTAAATACTATCACAGTATGCCTATCATTTCTATTTTTTCAATTATTAGAATATATAATGAACACTTTTGCCTCTTTCATTGTGCTCATATGTAAGACTCCTACCTTTCTATGTAGGTAAAAATGGAATTCTTGGGTCTATGTATATATTTAAATATATTAGATATTCCAAGTTGTTCTTCAAAGCATTTGAAGCTATTTACATCCCCATCCTAAGTTTTTAAAATTTTATTAGATCTAACTTATATACCATAATTAAATATCACTTGTATATATATATATATGTATATATATATAATTCAGTAGATTGTAGTATATTTGTAGAATTTTACAACTATTACCAAAATCTAATTTTAGAACATTTTCATTCCATCACCCCAAAATAAACTTTGTTTCCATTGGTGGGTCATTTTCTGTTACAGCCCCACCTCATTCAGTTTGCTTCTGCTCCCAGCCCCATGTAACCACCAGTGTACATTTATCTCTGTAGATTTCCTTCTCCTAACATTTGTATATTTGATAACATGCTGTACTTTGTCTCTTGTAACTGGCTGCTTTCATTTACCACAGTATTTCTGATGTTCATTCACATTGTAGCATGTGCCTGTGTTTCATTATTTTCTTTTGTAGAATAGTACTATCACATTTCATTTATTCATTATCATTTGATGGATATTTGGGTTATTTCTGCTTCCTGGGGAGAGTGAATAATGATACTATGAATATAGATGGATAAGATTTTTTATGGATATATTTTCATTTCTCTTGAGTGTATGTCTGGGAGCAGAATTAATCTGGATGATATGATAGCTATGTTTAACATTTTGAGGAAGTGACAAAAAATACCTACACTATCTTATAATCACCCCAGCAATATCTGAAATTTTCGGTTTCTATATGCCTTCTAATACCTGTTATTGTATCCTTTTATTATATATCCTTGTATGCATGAAGTGGTATCTTGGAGTTTTGGTTTGCATCTCCTTAATAACTAATGACTAATGAACATCTCTCCATATATTTGTGGAATTTCTGTATCTTTTTTGGAGAAATTTCTGCTCACATCTTTTACTCATTTTTAAAACTGGAATTTTAGTCTTTATTGTTAATTTTTATGTGTGCTTTACACATTTTGAATATATGTTCTTTTTCAGCTATATCATTTTCAAGCAGTTTCTATCAGTTACCTTTTCACTTGCTTGATGGCGTCCTTTGAAGAACAAAAGTTTTTAACTTGTTAAAGACCTATTCATTAAGTCTTCCTTTTATTGCTTATGCTTTTGGTATCATATCCTAAGACAGTGTGAAGAATATTATACCTATGTTTTCTTTCCTTTCTTTTCTTGACTTTTCTTTCTTTTCTTTTCCCCTTCCTTCCTTCCTTCCTTCCTTCCTTCCTTCCTTCCTTCCTTCCTTCCTTCCTTCCTTCCTTCCTTCCTTCCTTCCTTCCTTCCTTAGATTTGTTATTTGAAAGGCAGAGTTAAGAGTGGCAGATGCAGAGAGAGAGAGAAAGAGAGATCTTCCATCTGCTGGTTCACTCCCCAGATGGCCAAAACAGCTGGAACTGTGCCAATCCGAAGCCAGGAGCCAGGAGCTTCTTCCAGGTCTCCCACGTAGGTGCAGGGGCCCAAGGACTTGGGCCATCTTCTACTGCTTTTCCAGGCCATAGCAGAGAGCTGGATTGGGTGCCCTTACAGAATGCCACTGTAGGTGGCAGCTTTACCCACTAAGCTACAGCACTGGCCTCCTTCTGTTTTCTTTTAGCATTTTTATAGGTCTTTGATCTGTTTTGACTTAATTTTGTATATGCTGTGAGGTAAGGGATTGCATCATTTATTTGTATGTGGATAACACAGCACAATTGTTGAAAAGATTTTTCTTTCTTCATCAAATTATCTTGGCACCCTTGTTGACACTCAATTGACCAGAAATATATGGGTGTGCTTTTAGGATCTTAATTCTCTTTACTGAACTATGTGTTTATCCTTAGGCAAGTGCCACAGATTCTTGATTACTGTAACATTTTAGTAAGTTTTAGAATAAGGAAGTATAAATCCTACAACTTTATTCATCTTTCTGAAGATTTCTCAGAGTATTCTGGGTCCCTTGCATTTCCACTTAAATTTTAGGATTAATTTGTCAGCTTTTTCAAGAAAATATCTGGGATTTTGATAGGGATCCTTTTGAACTTTTGAATACATTAATTTTAGGAGCATTGATGTCAACAGGTCTTTCTATTTACTGGAAAACCATTAGATATCTTTCCACTTATTTTGATCTCTTAAGATCTTTTAACATTTTTCCTTTAAGGTGTAGAAATATGCCTTTTTCTTTTAACATTTATTTCTATATATTTATTCTTGATGATGCCATTTTAAAAAGAACTATTCACTTAATTTTCAAATATTATAACCCATATATTGGTAGTATATTGATATGCAGTTAATCTTTGTACAGTATATTGGTCTCATATTCTACAATTTGTTGACCTCATTTAATAGACCTAATAGCAATTTTGGCTGATTCCTCAAGATTTTGTATTTATAAATTCAAGTCCAAAGTTTATCCATGTAATTGAGTTAATTTCATTGACTACATTTTCACATCTTTAGATTCATGTTTTCCTGTTCTTATTTTATTTTCCTTTTTGATGTTACAATTTCTGCCTTTGGCCAGAAATTCTTCCTTCATTTATATTTTCAAATATTGCAAATGTACTTCTCTTAACTCTTTGTCAGATGGTTTCTTTTTTTTAAGATTTATTTTATTTATTTGAAAGACAGAGTTAAAGAGAGAGGTGGAGACAGAGTTTTTCCATCCGATGGTTCACTCCCCAGATGGCCACAATGGCCAGAGCTGCGCCAATCCAAAGCCACGAGCCAGGAGCTTCTTCCAGGTCTCCCATGTGGGTGCAGGGGCCCAAGGACTTGGGCCATCTTCTACTGCTTTCCCAGGTCATAGCAGAGAGCTGGATCAGAAGTGGAGCAGTGGGACTGGAACCAGCACCCATATGGGATGCCTGCACTTCAGGCCAGGGCTTTAACCCGCTGCACCACAGTGCTGGCCCCTGTCAGACTGTTTCAATTAAACTAATTTTACATGGAATGAAATAATTTTCTGACTGTCAATTGTTCATTCTGTTCAATACCTTTTTTTGTTTAAAGATTTATTTATTTATTTGAAAGTCGAGGTTACACAGAGAGAGAAGGAGAGGCAGAGAGAGAGAGAGAGAGAGGTCTTCCATTCACTGGTTCACTCCCTAATTGGCTGCAATGGCTGGAGCTGTGCCAATCTGAAGCCAGGAGCTTCTTCCAGGTCTCCCATGTGGGTGCAGGGGCCCAAGAACTTGGGCCATCTTCCACTGCTTTCCCAGGCCACAGCAAAGACCTGGATCGGAAGTAGAACAGCTGGAACTCGAACTGGTGCCAATATGAGATGCCAGCACTACAAACAGCGACTTTGCCCACTATGCCACAGCACCGGCCCCTGATACCTTTGTTTATAATAGATTTTTGTGAATTTTGGTTTGCAGGCCTATTTTGAGTGGGAGGTTTTATGAGCATAGTGTTCTTTTTATTTGACTTTGCTCATCACTCTCTATGGTGATTTTTCAGCTACCTGCATCTGGTTCCCTAACACTCCCATCCATAGGTTTTACAAAGACAGTTTGATGTTCAACCCAGAGTATTACTGGGTATTGATTTACATATTCAGCTACTGTATTTTCTTTCTTTTTTAAAGATTTACTTTGTTTGAAATGCAGGGTAACAGAGGAAGAGAGAGATCTTCCACCTCTTGGTTCATTCCCCAAAAGGCCGCAGTAGCCAGGTTTGGGCTATGCCAATGCCAGGATCCAGGAACTCCATCCAGATCTCCCTCATGGGTGGCTGGGACCCAAGTGCTTTAAACATCTTACATTGCTACCCTAGTCTGTTGGTAGGAAGCTAACTTGGGAGCAGAGTGTTTGGAACTTGACCAAGCAGTCCTATATGAGATGCTAGTATTGCAAGGGGTGCCTTAATCCTCCGCTCCACACCACAGCCCCACTGCACTCTGTTTCAGGTGAGCAGGAGCCCTGGACCAGCCCTCAGTGTCCCGTGTACTCTTTCCTTCCCATTTCTGTGCAACGTATGTTCTTACCTCACTGGAGCCCCACCTCTGGCTACCATCGTTTCTCTTTGGATCCAGCATGCCAGTAGCCTCAGCCCTGCACCCTGCTTTGAATTTCTTTTTCTATGTTGGGCCATGAAGGTTTATATCTTATTTCCAAGCCTGTTTATGCTTTTTGTTTTCTATTTTATACTTCATATGCAATCTTTTCTGTTTTGAGCAGCTGTTCCACTTCTGATCCAGCTCTCTGCTAATGTGCCTGGTAAAGCATCAGAGGATGGCCCAAGTGCTTGGGCCCCTGTACCCACATGGGAGACCTGGAAGAAGCTCCTGGCTCCTGGCTTCAATCTAGCTCAGTCCTGTCTCTTGCAACCAGAGGATGGAAGACATTCTTTCTCTCTCTCTCTCTCTCTCTCTCTCTCTCTCTCTCTCTCTCTCTTCCTCCCTCCCTCCCTCCCTCCATTTCTCTCTCTCTCCCTTCCTCCCTCTCCCCTTCCCCCCTCCCTCCCTCTGTCTGTAACTCTGCCCTTGAAATAAATCTTTTTATAAAAATGAATATTTTATTTACATTCTCCAGTGGATTTTCCCCCAACTCTCAGGAAAATCCTTTCGGTTTCAGTTAACAGTTGAATATTTATTTGCTATATGATATTTGCTATGCTGAACATTTTACCTATTTTATTCAATTACAGCAACCCTACAAAGTTTATATGATTGTCATTTTATAAAAGAATAATCTGAATCTTAGACTGTTTAAGAACTTGTCAGTAGTCAGTAGAACCAGTATTCAAATGTAGGTCTATCTCATTTGAGTCTGTGCTTTAAATAACTTTTTTATGCTTTTCTATTCTAATTGAGAGAAGTTTGCATTATATTCTCTTCTCCTTTCTGACAGATTAGTACAATTTTAATGATATTTTCATACAAAAAAATAAGAAATTAGAAGGGAACAGACTGCATGATTTCCTCATTAGGTCAGAACTTCAGCTTGTGTTTACTGTAATATAGGATTTCAGAATGTGTTTGAGGAACATTCCATGAACTGCTGGGATTTTTCCTAATAAATTATCATTTTTGCTATTGTTAGTGTTTAGGAGGTGGTGATGAGAGACTTTGTTTTTCCCCATTATTCCATTTTTATTATATGATATTAGTAGGTGACTTACAAAGAGGCATACTTGTGATTTTGTGGCTTTGGTATATTTTTTTAAATGTTGGATTAATCACAATAATTTTTTACAGTCTAAAGGAAAGCATCATTTTTTTCCAAGTTAATATTTCAGACTCTTGGTATCTGTTGTGTATGAAATCACTCCAAGAAACGAGACAGACGTACTTTACAGAAGGGTCAAAGATGGTGAGAGTTGTCATTACTAAACTGAGTAGTGTACTGAGAAGTTTTTAGCAACATTCCAAATATAGGAATTTGTGGATGAAGAATTAAACCTAAATCTCATGCCTTGCCTGAATTATTAACTAACTAAAATATGCCCATTATTTACTTAGTAGCAATTGTTAGGCCAGTAAGAAAAAAGGAAGCTACACAAACTTTCAATCTATACTAGGCAATTGGACTTACAGCTGAAGAATAATAATGACTGAGGCAAGTGCTTGGCTCAATGTGTTAAATATCTGGCCTGCAGCACCAGCATCTGAAATGGATGCCGGTTAGTCCCAGCTGCTGTACTTCCAATCCAGCTCCCTGCTAACGGGCCTGGGAAAGCGGCAGAAGATGGCCCAAGTACATGAGCGCCTATACCCTCATGGGAGACCCAGAAGAAGCTTCTGGTTCCTGGCTTCGGCCTGGCTCAGTCCTGGCTCTTGCAACTATTTGGGGAGTGAACCAGAGGATGGAAGACCTCTCTCCCTCTCCCTCTCTCTGTCTCTCCTCCTCTCTCTCTATAATTCTGCCTTTCAAATAAAATAATAAATTTTAAAGAATAATAATGACTGTATAAGAGTAGTGCTTATTTAAGTTTGTAAGAAATCAAGAATTAAGATAGCAAGTATTACAGTCAGGTGATAAAAAGGACATATGTGTATGCCAGTGCTTTACTAGGCTGACTAAAAATGAGTGAAACATTGAAGGAATATGATTTTAGTTAGATTTTTAGTGATGAAATAAGTAAAGAAGTATAGAATAATTCTTCATGGGTTGCAACTCTTTGATGAAATGAATTTCCTCTATGCCTTTCCTCTAATTGTGGAGATGGCTTATTGGAAATCTCAAGTTTGAGCTACTCAGACTCTGTATCCCATTTCTCTAGGGCCAGCTCAGCCCTTCATCCTGTCAAAGCAGATAAAACAGAACAGCTTGCAATTTGCTATAAAGGGGTCCTTGGGATGAAGCATTTTAATGTCCATAAAGAGTAGACAAGACCTTCATTTTTAAAGACTCCCATGGAACATTTCAAGTGGCATGGATTTGTCTTGGTGCCTTTGCCAAAATTAATAGATTTGGGCTATGGAATCGGAGGAAAGCTAAGCATTTAGGCCTGCTTATCAACCATTAACATTTTACTAAGTTTATTTTGGCTCACTTGCTCTAAAACTATCACATATTTGAGTAAATAATACCTGGATAAGAAAGTCCATTAATTTTTAGAACTGTGTCACTTAAACATAGGAAGAATACAGATTTACAAAAATACCATTTTACAAATAAAAATCATGTGTTGTGGTCAAGATAATACATCAGATTGGTATAGTTTAACCACTGTTTTTAAAATTTTTGACTCAGTCTGAGATTGAATTGCCTTTATGATTTCAAATAGCTATTCCAGCCAAGAACCCTGATGAAGAGATGGCACAGAAGGACTAGAATATAATAAAGTGCCACGTATGGTTTTTTGGATTCTTCTTATGCTTTGAGAATAGGAATATCTTAAGACTTGATGAAATGGTGCAATTTTATATTTTCCATTTGACTACTTTAAAAGGTTCATTGTCTTTTAATTAAACTATAGGGGGGAAGAGCAGAGATTAAAAGATGTAGTCCTTAAAAGGGGATGGCTTTTAGCTGCGAGTTACATGAGTGACGACACCCACTAAAGCAAGATGGAGTGCAGCAACAAATTTTTTTCCTTGAAGGCTCCTCTTTTCTGACTTTGGCAGTAATTTGGAGTTAATTGGTGCAGCTTCTCAATACAAGACTTTGTGTTTTATATTCTTTGATTCTTCCTTCTATCTCTTCCCAGCTGCTCTTTTATCTTCCCTTTCATGTAGTGCAATGCAGCTTAGACAACTAGATGTGATAATGATGTAAACTAGTTTAGGTGAGAAACTTGGATCAGGAGCAGTACATGAATATTTCCTATTCATCACCTGCTGTTTACTTTCCATAAAATGACTATCTCAAGTAGCACCTTCCTTGAATCTCACACTTTCTATTTTCACCCACAGGTGAAGGCCTATTTTCTCTTATAGTAAATTTATAGTTTTAGCAAGTGGTAAGTGTTTGGGTTTCTTTATTTGGAAATGTTACTGCCTGGTAGTTGTTTTGTTTTCCTTTGTCTGCATGAAGATTTTTTTTTCTTTGTGTCTTTTTCTCCCTTTGCTTTCTACTCCCGACATGTCCCCAAGTCGTTCAAGCCAGTGAGGCTGTGGTGACACCTTCTGGGCAGTGCTGGGAGTGAATTACAACCATGAGTTCCATGATGGTGGTGTACCAAAGAGCTGATGTATAATAGTAAATTTGATTTGCTTCATCAGAAGTAGTGATACAGCATTCTGCTTGTGCTTAGAGTTTCTAAAAATTGTTAAATATCAATGCTATTTCTTAGTAATGATCAGAATTTTTAGTTAGTTAAATAATAAACCAGGGGCTTGCCTGCTTTATTATTGTAAGGGTATATATGGTACTTGGTAAGGCCTGAAAATTAATGTTAACAGGTGAAGATTCACAACTCTGTGTTTTGAGAATATCACCACTGTACTATATTCTGTGTGTGTGTGTGTGTGTGTGTGTTTTATACAAAAGTATCTGCTTAACACGCCAGTGCTTTATGGTAGTGGTAAAATGTTTTATAGTCAGTCTTGGTAGATACAGTGTTATCTTGTCATCTGTCTCCACCATTCTTTGTCAAGCAGTGTAGGTTGAAGTTTCTCCAGGCTGGTACAGATGCATAAGGAGTCTTCTATGTAGCTTCTGTTGGAAATTAGCCTTTTTCTGAACAGACTCCTGTTTCTTCCACCTCTTGTTCAGTTGATTTAACTCTTATTTTAAAAGATTTTAAATAACTTTTTCATATAGATAGCATGAAAATAGTGCACACTAACCATTGCCAATTTGTGTTTGCTTGGCCTTTGCTTGGACTGTGTACATGTTAAAACTATAGGTTCCCATAAAATCAATAGGTAATTCTAGCAAAACTGTTATCACTCTCTCTTCAGGAAATTAGCTAATAATAGAGAAACTCATGAAGTTAGGTATTAAATAATTTTAAGACTTGCGAGAATGTTTCCTCTGCTATCTTACATAACTGAATAGAAATGTAGAACTATCAGGCAACAAAAGTGTGACTGTCAATGTAACTATAGAACTTCCCATCTCTATAATGTCACCTTAGAGTGGTATGAGATGGGGAGTATCCAAGAGACTAAAGATTGGTTAAAAGTGAGTGAAAACTGGCAATAAGAACATACCTACTGAACATATGATTGGAGCCAATTTATGAAAATCTATGGTTTATAAATGTGGTCCTACCATTATCTTTGCAAAAAAGGTATAGCATATAAAAATGAATTTAGAAATAAAGTAATATTAGGTTGTATTATTAGCAAGCTAAGCTCTCATAAAATTACACAGAAAAATATGTTTACATTATATACCTTATGCCATATCTTAGCTCTTTGTCTCATCCTTTGCTCAAATATTGCATATCCAGTGAGTAATATATGTATTTATATTTAGTTCAAAACCCATTACTTTTATTACTACTATATAATAAAAATCAAGTCAAAGACACATTGCAAACTGATCTCCAAACAGATGGTAGATAGCTGAAAAATAGACTAAAGCTATAATAAAATGGGAAAAATGTGTTCATGAAATTAAAAGAAAGCTTAAAATACTCAGGGTGTCAATGAGTAACAAAATATCATGTAGTAACCGTGGAGATGATGGTTTTATTTGAAGTGGGGGGAGGGAGGAGAAAGCTAGAAGGAGGCAAAAACACAATTTGGCCTAAAATTGAATTTCTCTGATAAGGCATTTCAGAAGCAGCTTGTCTTATTCACTCAGCAGCAAAATAATCATATGCGCTTTAATAATCTTTATTTTACAGGAGTGCGTTGCCAGGGTAACGGAATGTAAGCAGGGGAACAGCACCTTGCAGATCACAAAGGCAAATCTGTGGAAAGAAATTTCACTGAGTTTCTCTTTTCCTTGCCAGGGTAATAACGGCTCTTATTTTTCCTGCACTATTTAATAATCTCACATAGACATTCTTTTTCCTTTCCCTTTTTCATATCTGTTCAAAAATGGACAATAGCATAAATCAGGAACTGTCAAGCTCAGTGGGCTAAGCAAAAAACAGATGTTATATCTTTAGCATTTTTATATAATTATTTTTATTGCTATTTTACCGCTGTCTCCAACCCTTCCAACATTATTGTTGTTTTCTTCTCTCTGTAAACCAATCTGATGATAATATTCCAAGAAAGAGGGCTTAAGGTGGGAATTGGTATTCAGCTATGTTAATCTATATTTATTAACTAAGCTTGCTTGCATGGAGATTTTAAAGAGGAGATGATTGAAACTGAGGCACTATTTTTAGAAGGAAGTAAATTGAATTATAGTGAGTGGACTAAAATGCATTTAGGCCAGAAGCTGCAAAAATAATCATTTCAATATACTCGTGAACACACACTCAAGTATACATACACAAGGGAGAAGTTATAACCGAAAGGAAGCAGAGTTAGGTTCTTTCAGCTGTCTATAGGACACAGAATCTAAGAAATTGGCCTTTTTTAAATATTAACAAAATGAAAGTTTCCAGTGCTTTTTATAAAGAGAATAAAAACTGGCAATAATAATATGCCTACTAAACATCTTATGGGGGCAATTTATGAAAATCTATGGCTTATAAATGTTTTCCTACTATTATCTTTGCAAAAAGCTATAGCTTGTACAAGTGAATTTAGAAATAAACTATTATTGGACTGTAGTATTAGCAAGATAAATAAACGAACTTTCATGAAATTACACAAGAACATATGTTTACATGATAAAGGTTTGACTTCCACCAAGAATTTTAAGTTAATGCTCCTCTTAGTTTTAACATGCCCTCTGAATGCAAATCTGTGTAGTTTATATAGTTCTTTCTGTGGGTATGAAGGACAAGTATCATCCACAAAGTAAACTGTGCATGGTTTCATCCTAACATATTCTGAACTTTGATAAGATTTATTAAAGTGTAGTTTTTAGAAATTATTCTTTCTTACCAGGTAAATCTTGCACAAATACAAAACTTAAATTTATAAAAGCTACCCTAGAAATAGTTAATGGCAAAAGAAAAAGTAAAATTTGAAAATGCCAAGCAAAAACATGTTAAAATAGCAAATTACATGGAAAACAGTCCACAGTGTTGTAGCTAGCGTGTCTCTGATGTTCATGGAAGTGGGAAAGGGTCATGTTGAAATACTAAGATTTCTGCTATTCCAGAGGAATTCCAAACCCAAATGCTGTGGAAGTCAAAGCCTGATTCTCATTAAGCACAATTCAGAGTTCTAGAGATTTTTAAACCTGGCAGATTCTATTTTAGATTGTTTCTCCATATTACAAAACTATTGATTTAAAATCAGCTCCTGATTTTCATTTTACATAGAGTCATTTTATTTTGGGCTTTCCGGGAGCCACTATCTTCTTTGATGGAAAATCTATTATTGGACCTATCTGATGTTAATTATTTCTTAAGAGCCTATAAGTTCCCTAAGATAGTATTACCAGAAAGGCAGATATCCCCCTCCTTGAGTTCTTCTTGACCTGTAGATTCTCTAAGGAGAGTCCTCTGTGGAAGTAAGATTATTGGTTTTGTGAAAAGAGTAGCATATCTGTTTTGTTAGGATTTGAGCCTTTATCCCTGTTACATGAAAATCATCAACTCCACCACATTTTTAATTGTTATAAAGATGAGCATGTGGCTGCCAATAAAAGCTTGGAGATAGGGGAATACAGGTCAAATGGTGATCTCACTTCGGCTGTAAATATCTTCAGATCATCTGCTGATAGGGCGAGCATTTAGCCCAGGGAAAGAAGCTGTTTATAATGCCCATGTCCCATACATGCCTGAGTTCAGTGCCCAGCTGTGGCTGCTGACTCCAGCTTTCTGCTAATGCAGACCCAGGGAGCCAACAGTGACAGCTCAAGTATTTGGGCTCCTGCCACCCACATAAGGTTTTTAGATTGGGTTTGTGGCTCCTAGTTTTGGTATCGGCCAAGCCCTGGCTGTTGGGACAACTCAGGAGTGAACCAGCCAAAGGCAGCTCCCTGTCTTTATGTCTCTCTGCCTCTCAAAAAAAAAAAAAAAAAAAAAAAATCACCTGTCACTGTTTGGTCTTCCTCATTTAATAAAAAAATAATTATTTTTCCTTCTTGAATTGAGGCAGTTTTGGAACCACATGAGACAGAATCTTAAAATGAGACTCCCTATTTATGTTAGCTGAGGCCCTAGAGAAAGGATTTGAAGGTGAGAGATGAAAACACCATCTAGTTCTTACAGGAGGAGGAGAGGGAAATGAGTTATATGATTTTCAAGATATTTAACTATGTCAAGTTTAAAAAGGATTGAGAGTGTATGAATGAAGGAACAGATTGTTTTTAGAGAGACTAGCTACTGTGCTAAGTGTCCTATCATGCTTCCAAGGGGAAGGAATGGAGATGCATCTCTCTTCATATGAATTAGGAGAGAGGGGCTTTCAGGAGATTATCTGGAGAGCATAAATAGTGACTCCTGCCATGTCGGACTTGAATCTGACTCATGTCCGAGACTGATTGGCCACGTGTTTTGAAAGTGGAATGACAAAGAGATGGCTTTTTTAAGTGACCTGTATTCTTAGAGTTTGTAAGAACAATTGTTGCTTAAGTTTATGTCATGGAACAGAGGTGGTCCATGTGCACAAGAGAGATGATATAGATTGTCTTAGACCCATAGACCTGACTAGAAAGTGCCAGTGATCCCAAAAGTCAAGTGAATTACCATCTTTTCTAGAATAGTAAATGAAGAGAGAGCTTAACTAAATCAGATTATCTGCAGGTACCTGTCACATCCCACTTCTCCTAGTGTAGATGGTCAGCCTGTATTAGGACTGAATTGGAAAAAGAAGGTAGCTATAATTTTGATATTTTAAAGTTTTTATTATTTTGCTAAGATTAGATGTGCCAATGGTGTATTTTGATTACCTGTTAATGAAGAAAAACATCATCTCTATCTTAAATTTCATGATCAGACATGGGAAGCCCCATAGAATGAATTAAAAGACATTCTGAAAGTCAACAGTAAAGTTTCTTTATTATCCCCAAAGTTTTGCTTATTCAACTTAATGAGTGTGTGTGTGTGTGTGTGTGTGTGTGTATGTTGGAAAATGGTGATCTTGAAAGAATAGAAAAGTTTGGTGTTGGGAAAAAAAAAACATTGCCAATTTCTGTTGATCCTCAGATTATTATCTCTGGCTCCGGGGCCAGTAAGTCAATGCTTTATTCTTGGCCCTGTCCATACTTTAGTGAGAAGGTACTAAAGTCAGACAAAAATCATAGTTGTCAGGAAGATTTTCATTAGATTATTTTATCCATATACCCTTTTCTCTTCTTCAGAAGCCCTTCTACAGCTTTACTTGATGTAATATTTCCCTACTTTCTGTTTTTGCCCAGAGCTCAAGTAATGGAATCAAAATCAAGAAGCCTTGATAAACCTAAAAACTTGATCACATTTTTACTAGGTATCTGAACGTTCCTGATAGTATTTTTTAAAAATATTTATTTATTTATTTGAAAGGCAGAGTTACAGAGAGGCAGAGGCAGAGAGAGAGGGAGACAAAGAGAGAGATCTTCCATCTGCTGGTTCACTCCTCAGTTGGCCACAATGGCCAGAGCTGAGCTGATCCGAAGCCAGGATCCAGGAGCTTCTTCCAGGTCTCCTACGTGGGTTTAGGGGCCCAAGGACTTGAGCCATCTTCTACTGCTTTCCCAGGCCATAGCAGAGAGCTGGATTGGAAGTGGAGCAGCTAAGACTTGAACCCATGTCCTATATGGGATGCTGGAACTGTAGGTGGTGGCTTTACCTGCCACACCATAGCGCCTGCCCTCCTGATAGTATTTTTTGAAGGATATAATTGAGTTAATGCAGCTTTTAAAATTACATAATTAAAATAGATAGTATATATTACTGCAATGTTTCCATGGGTTAATACTCTAAATAATTTTTGATAAATTTTAAATATATAAACAATCTCTAAAACATTATCAAAACATTTGTTGTCATTATTGCTTCCAAGTTGCTTTCCTCAGGACACTTGATCTCTGAGTTTTGCTGGGTTGCTTGAACTATTGATATACTTTTTATTTAATTTCTCTGTAATTTTGTGGCTCCTTAGAATGTAAGAGAGATAATAACAGAAGAATATGCAAAGTGTGAGAAAACAATTAAGAGATGTAAGGAAAAACAGTAGTAAAATACAAACATGGAACTCTTTGGAGATTAGATAGTTGGAAAACACCTGGCCAGTGTGGCTGATGTACAAAAGGAGAGTTAACTTGAATGTCTACCTTCATAAATTAGGGCTCATCGAGCCCCCCCCCCTTTTAAGATTTATGTATTTTTATTTGAAAGGCAGAGTTACAGAGATAAAGAGATAGTTAGAGAAAGAGAGACCTTCCATCTGCTGGTTCACTTCCCAAATGGCTGCAATGGCCAGGGCTGGACCAGGCTGAAGCCAGGAGACAGGAACTTCATCCAGGTCTTCCACTTAGACCATCTTCTGCAGATTTCCCAGGCACATTAGAAGGGAACTGGATTGGAAGTGGAGCCAGCCAGGGCTTGAACCAGTGCCATATGGGATGCCAGCATTGAAACAACTACTTAACCTGCTGCGCTACAGCACCATCCCTTTATCAAGACTTTGAAATGGTTTTATAATGCCCTCTAAAAATATACTATCTTAATTCATACAGAACAATCAACATATTGTGTAAAGTCATACACACATACCCTGTAGGGGTACCTATAAGGCAACAGGGAAAAGTATATTATCTCATTCCTCTTATAATGTTTAATAATTCTTATTAGATGAATGAGACTTTTTTTATAATTTGTGAGGTGACTTATATTACAGTCTATATAAATGGTATGTATTTTCCTCCAAAGTTCATTTGTTTCATACAAATACAGAATTTTACTTACTATCAAAATTAGTTGCTACAGATATTACTAAAAATTGTATTTGAAACATGTAATCAAGGAAATTGCCTAAGTCTGTTCAAACATTTCTAAATGCTATTTTAATTGTATCACAGTGGAGCATACTAAAAAGAATGTCTGACTAGTTCAAGTCTTGGCTCTGCCACTTACTAGCTATGAGACTTTGCAGTAGTCACTTAACCTTTCTGAGTTTCTTCCTTATCTCACCAATAAGATGGAAATTGTACTTCTTCTGCTTAAATAATAGAAGTATTATAAAAATAAAGGTAAGGGTTAATATATCTACAGAGCTCTATATGTACTTTCTTACTCTAATAAGAAGATATATAAATAATATCTTCAATAAAATATTTACATATATCAATTTCATTAAATTAAAATATATATTCTTTTTCATGATGATCTTAAATGCACAGAAGTATCCAGTTGTGCTTTCTCCCTTCCATTACTGAGAAGTCTTTGTTACATGAAGATAAAAAGCATATTTTTAGTCAGCAGAAGGATTTGTCAGATCCTATAGTAAAGGGCAAGCCATGGATTTGAGGAGAAACCAGAATTTTAGGGATTTTCATTCATAAAAGAGAACGGGGTCAACATTGCTAGAACAGGGACAAAGGAAGGAATAATATTATTTAGAAGATTTCTCATAGAGCTACAAAGAGCTTTTCTGAGTATTCTACGTAGATACTGTAGCTTGCATTTGACTTTGGGATGATAGACATTATAATCACAGTTGTAGAAAAAAATGAACCTTTAAAAAAAGAAAAAATAATATTGATGTTGCTCATTTATTAAGGAACCCATATGCCTCCAAGAAAGACTATTAAGGAGCTGGTGCTGTGGTGTGGCAGGTAAAGCCACCACCTGCAGTGCTGGCATCCCATATGGATGCCGGCTCAAGTTCTGGCTGCTCCACTTCTGACCCACCTCTCTGCTATGGCCTAGGAAAGCAGTAGAAGATGGCCCAAGTCTTTGGGTCCCTGCACCCACATGGGAAGACCTGGAGTAAGCTCCTGGCTCCTGGCTTTGGATTGGCCCAGCTCCAGTCATTGCAGCCAATTCAGGATTGAACCAGCAGATGGAAGACCTCTCTCTGTGCCTCTGCTCTCTCTATGTAACTCTTTCAAGGAAATAAATATTAAAAAAAAAAAGAATATTAAAATAGGGAGGTTGTAATGTCTTTAAGCGTGAGGAGAATGTATTTCATCACAGACAAAAATATACGAACACTGGGGCCTGGCATTTTGGCACAGCTGGTTAAGCCACTCTTTGTGATGCTGTCATCCCAAATTAGAGCACCAGTTCATGTTCCAGCTGCTCTGCTTTCCATCTAGCTCACACTAATGTACCTGGGAGATCAACAAAAGATGGCCCAAGTACTTGGGCCCCTGCACCCACCAGAAGAAGCTCCTGGTTCCTGGCTTTAGCCTGGCTCAGTCCAGGCTGTTGTGGCCATTTAGGGAGTGAAACAGCAGATGGGGAAATCTCTTTCTTTCTCTGTCTTTCCTTCCCTCCCTCCCTCCCTCTCTCTCTAACTGTGCCTTTCAAATAAATAAATATAAAAAAAAGAAACAGATTTTAGAAATAATGTAATATTTTTTTTTTTTCACAGGCAGAGTGGATAATGAGAGAGAGAGAGAGACGGAGAGAAAGGTCTTCCTTTGCCGTTGGTTCACCCTCCAATGGCCTCCACGGCTGGTGCGCTGCGGCCGGTGCACTGCGCTGATCCGAAGGCAGGAGCCAGGTGCTTCTCCTGGTCTCCCATGGGGTGCAGGGCCCAAGCACTTGGGCCATCTTCCACTGCACTCCCGGGCCACAGCAGAGAGCTGGCCTGGAAGAGGGGCAACCGGGAAAGAATCCGGCGCCCCGACTGGGACTAGAACCCGGTGTGCCGGTGCCGCTAGGTGGAGGATTAGCCTACTGAGCCGCCCTGAGTGCCATTCACCCTATCTCTCTGTCCCTTCCTCCCTTTTTTTTTTTTTTTTTAAGATTTATTTGTTTTATTTGAAAGGCAGAGTTACAAAGAGAGACAGAGAGACAGAGAGAGCATCCATCCGCTGGTTCACTCCCCAAATGGCCACAAGGGCCAGAGCTGAGCTGATCCAAAACCAGGAGTCTGGAGCTCCATCTGGGTCTCTCATGTGGGTGCAGAGGCCCAGGGACTCAGGCCATCTTCCACTGCCTTCCCACGTTCATTAGCAGGGAACTGGATCAGAAATGGAGCAACTGGAACTAGAACCAGCCCCCATATGGGATGCTGGTGTTGCAAGTGGCAGCTTAACCCGCTGTGCCACAATGCGCAACACCCCCCCCACCCCCACCCCCTCTGAATCACAAGTAGTTGAACTTACTGAATAATTAGTTAGTAAACTGAACTGATAGGAAAATTATCATCTTGGCTATAGTTTCAGTCCAACATAAAGTACAAATAGCCAAAATATTTTAAACCTTGCAAATAGAAAGTATGCCAGAAATGTCAGCTAAAAGATACAAATTAGTGACTCCCTGAGTCATCAGCAAGTACTTGTCCACTTCCCTTATTTTAAGGATCTTAAACTAAGAACTGTTATCATGAAGTGAAAACACCAGGCCAAACAAGGCAAGGGCCTTATTACATCTTATGTTCAGTTAAGCAGAAGATTTCACAAAAAATCACATATTTGCATTCTTTTGCAGCATACCCTCATAATGCTTCTTCCCTTATTGAGGAATGGTAAAGGCTTATAGGACTTCCACACTCCTCCATAAATTAGCTTAGGAAATGTATGTACAGCCAATGAAGAAAGACTGATAAATAATCTTCAGTTCCATCATTAGTATTAATTATTACTTTATAATGTCTTCTATATGAATGATTTAGAAATTGTTTTCCAAAGGGTGGGAGAAATATCCCCCATGAACCCTAGAAATTTACAACTTGAATAGTTATTTTTATTTTTATATCCTTTTAGGTAAGAGAAATTCCCTGATATCTTCAGCTTGAATTCATGCTTTCGTAGCCCTTCTGTTTTCACTAAAGTAATAGAATGATGTATCATGGGCTGTGAGAAAGGCAGATTTTTGTTAATATGATCATTTTAATATTTTAAAGGTGATTAACTGAGATATTAGTAACATTATAGCTGAAAGTCTAGGTTGCAATTCAAAAGTATTAGATTATGTATGCCATTAGTGATTGCAGGGTCTTTGTGGCTATTGTGTTTGAAATGTTTGCTGACTTGTATGAGATCTCTTGTAATTTAAGGATGGATTTGGCATGACCTACTTCAATATAATTCCTATTAGTAACTCCATTGAAGTGTTAAATGATAAATCCTTTCCAATTTTTTCCTTGGATAATCAACTTTACCATATTATGAGAATGGAAATGGCTGTTGAAAATGTGTGTGTGTGTGTGTGTGTGTGTGTGTGTGTTTAGGCACCCATGCACACACACATGGACATTTGTGAGTTTAGTATTTATAAAGAGCATATATTTTGGACTTCATTTTGTCTCAAAGAATGCTATTTAAAACTGCAGTTGATCTTTTCCCTCATAATACAAGGATTTACAAAAATTCATTTTCATTTCAGGGCATATATATATAAGATTCAAAGATAATCACAAGACTTAAAAGAAATGATCTAGTTTCTTACTCTAAAGCAGAGTGACAATACATCTGTATCCTACCACAAAGTATCATGATGAGGGTGATTTATTCCAATTGTGATGATTCTTATCAGAAATAAAATAGGCTGTCTCTAAACATTAAATATGTTTATACCAAATTTTTGTATAGTAGAATCAGCTGAAAGTATTATAAGTGATCAGATAATATTTTCTTTGTTGAAGCAAAGATAGCTATATATCTTAGCTAATTACAAACCACTAAACTTAAGAATGTTTTATAGATCATTATATCTGAGAAGGAATGCAAAGAAGGAACACTAATGAAATTATACAAAGGAAATGGATGCTTATCATCATTATAACCAGTGTTTATTACTGACTGCCTTACCTCCTCTTCTTCACCTCCACTGCATCTTCCCATTTCAGGAGAAGGAGTGAATGTTTTTATGATTTTTTTTCTAATCAAGCTCCATTCTCTCCTATATGAACAATGAGGTGACAACCTACTTGTACGTGGTGGAGATTCTTAGCTGTTATGCCTATTGAGGGTATGCTCCTCTTTTTTTTTTTTTTTTTAATTCTCCTTTGGCTGAGAAGGAATTAACTCATAATCTACCTTAATTTTTACAAGGAAAGGTAGAAGTTGTTTTTCTTTGAATAAACTATGATATTTTCAACAGCTTAAATTAAATGATTTACTTTTTCCTGTCATGGTAACCCAGATTCTTCCATCTTTTGAGATGGAAACTGTCCTAACCCCATAACCTCAACATCACTATGAGTAAAACTCTCTAATTAAATGACTGTGTAGTGTGCACATTAGCATTGCTAATCAGCTCTCTGCAGTGGATTTGTATCTTCAGTACTGATGTTCATAGAATGTCCATTGACATAATTGCAGTTCTGTACCAGGACCTAGAAGTTACCATATTTAAAACCACAGGTCTGAATTTCTTAGTGTATACTGCAGTATATGGAAAATGTTTAAACTGTATTCAATTTTTATCACTAATTTGAGTTTTTATACAGTCTGTTTATCCAAAATGTTCACAGTGCTTAATGTTATGGTACACTGGATCTTTAGCTTAAAAAAAAAATCCCTTTCACTTATATTTAATGTATTTTTGTTTCTTCTGTGACTGAAAGGTAACCCTCCCTTTTGGGGGAAGATTTCTTTTTTTTTTTTAAAGATGTATTTTATTATTTGAAAGACAGAGTTACAAAAAGAGGTAGAGACAGAGAGAGGTCTTCCATCTGCTGGTTCACTCCCCAGATGGCTGCAACAGCCAGAGCTAAGCTGATACGAAGTCAGGAGCCAGGAGCTTCTTCTGGGTCTCCCACATGGGTGCAGGGGCCCAAACACTTGGTCAGTCTTCTACTACTTTCCCAGAGAACTGGATCAGAATAAAGAAGCTGGGACTCAAACTCACACCCATATTGGATGCCCGTACTGCATGCCTGCACTTTAAACTGCTGTGCCACAGTGCTGGCCCCAGAGGTTTCTTAATCTGTGTCCAAGAATAGCTTATAATTTCTGAAAATCACTTCCACCAGGCCTTTTGAATTCATTATCATTGTCACAAACAAATATTATTAAATGTCTACTGAGTTCTTGACATTATGTTGGGTGTCTCTGAGATAACACTAAAAACAGTAGTATTGAGAAATAAGAAGAAGATTTGTGTGAATATAATTTTATTAATATGTATATGTGTGAATATAATTTTATTCATATGAAGAAAATCATATGATTAGATTATATGTATATTCTTGAGTGAATGTGTGATATCTTCCTAATGGTTATAATCATGGCAAAAATATGATAAAGAAGTATATATGGAACATTTTCTATATTTGCTTCTAGAAACTAAAACAAATCCTTATGTAAATCTTTCTTAAATTAATGAGTTAGCGAGAACAAAGCAGAATATAATCACAGCAAATGACTTTAGAATCATTAGTTACTCATATTTGACACATACTCAACAGTATAGTTGAGTATAACTACTGAAGGAAGAAAAGAGCTTAAGATGATGTAAACTATCAAAATTATGTTTTTAGAAGCTCATTGGCAGTAAAATGACATAGCAAGGGTTTCACTGTATAAAAGATGACTGGCAGGGCCGGCGCCGCGGCTCACTAGGCTAATCCTCCGCCTAGCGGCGCCGGCACACCGGGTTCTAGTCCCGGTTGGGGCGCCGGATTCTGTCCCGGTTGCCCCTCTTCCAGGCCAGCTCTCTGCTGTGGCCAGGGAGTGCAGTGGAGGATGACCCAGGTGCTTGGGCCCTGCACCCCATGGGAGACCAGGAAAAGCACCTGGCTCCTGGCTGCTGCCATCGGATCAGCGCGGTGCGCCGGCCACATCGCGCTGGCCGCGGCGGCCATTGGAGGGTGAACCAACGGCAAAGGAAGACCTTTCTCTCTGTCTCTCTCTCTCTCACTGTCCACTCTGCCTGTCAAAAAATAAATAAATAAATAAATTAAAAAAAAAAAAAGATGACTGGCAGGTCCTTGTAGGGCAAATAGATGGGGAAAGAAGGTAAATGTAGTGTAGTAGTCAATATGAGAATATTGTGATTGTCTAAATGAAATCCTTAAATAATTAAATTCATGGATTTTTAGTGGGAAATAAAATTTGAGAAAAAGAACTAATGAAGGAAAGAAATGAAAAACAGGAAATAATTTATTCAGTTAATGCACTTCACATTTATTATGTACTTTTTTCTACCAATACTATGAACTGTGTGAAAAATACAAAGAGTTCTAAGAAAATTCCTGGATGAGCAAGTTAATCTAAATTTGAAAGCTTCCCCAGGTCTAAACATCTAGAAGTGCTTGATAATATGTAAAAAATACTTTTTTGAAAGCTGTTCTTGCAAGAAAGAGAGGAATATGCTCATGATGTGAAAATTGAGAGGGTTTTCTACATGGCGTGGTAAGTATGAATAATGATATAGGCTACCATGGGAATGGGGTTGGGAGTATATCTGGGCTTAAAGATATAGATTTTTTTTTTTTTGACAGGCAGAGTGGATAGTGAGAGAGAGAGACAAAGAGAAAGGTCTTCCTTTTACCGTTGGTTCACCCTCCAATGACCACTGCAGCCAGCGCACTACAGCTGGCACATCACGCTGATCCAAAGTCCAAAGTCAGGATCCAGTTGCTATTCCTGGTCTCCCATGCGGGTGCAGGGCCCAAGCACTTGGGCCATCCTCCACTGCACTCCCGGCCCACACAGAGAGCTGGCCTGGAGGAGGGGCAACCGGAACAGAATCCAGCGCCCCGACCGGGACTAGAACCCAGTGTGCCAGCGCCGCAGGAAGAGGATAAGATATAGATTTAATAGCCAGTCAAGGGCCAGCGCCGGGGCTCACTAGGCTAATCCTCTGCCTTGCGGCGCTGGCACACCGGGTTCTAGTCCCAGTTGGGGCGCCGGATTCTGTCCTGGTTACCCTCTTCCAGGCCAGCTCTCTGCTGTGGCCAGGGAGTGCATTGAAGGATGGCCCAAGTCCTTGGGCCCTACACCCCAAGGGAGACCAGGAGAAGCACCTGGCTGCTGCCATCAGATCAGCACAGTGCGTCGGCCGCAGCGCGCCAGCCACGGCGGCCATTGGAGGGTGAACCAACGGCAAAGGAAGACCTTTCTCTCTGTCTCTCTCTCTCTCTCTCATTATCCACTCTGCCTGTCAAAAAAAATAAATACATAAATAAATAAATATCCAGTCAAGATTGAGAGACATGGCTGGCGCCGTGGCTCACTTGGCTAATCCTCCGCCTGTGGCGCTGGCACCGCGGGTTCTAGCCCCAGTTGGGGCGCCAGAATCTGTCCCAGTAGCTCCTCTTCCAGTCCAGCTCTCTGCTGTGGCCCGCGAAGGCAGTGGAGGATGGCCCAAGTGCTTGGGCTCTGCACCCGCACGGGAGACCAGGAGGAAGCACTTGGCTTCTGGCTTTGGATCGGCGCAGGCTACCAGCTGTAGCGGCCATTTGGGAGAGTGAACCAATGGAAAGGAAGACCTTTCTCTCTGTCTCTCTGTCTATCTCTCACTGTCTAAATCTGCCTGTCCCCCCCCCCCCCAAATGGGAGACAAGATGTGGTTCCTACATGATGAACAAAGTTATAACTGAAAAGCTCTGTTAGGAAGGAACGCTAGGAGGATTATCAAATAACAGGGTATTTTTAAAAAATCATTCTCCAGCATAGGCAGATCTCAGGGAACATTTTCTTTTTTGGTCAGCCTGGGCTCTGTGTCAAATGGGTGGGAAAAAACCCCCATCATCATCAAAGATTTTTAATCATAGATGTACCCATTTTAGGTTTTAATATGCTGAAGAATTGACATAACTATAGTTACTGAGTATTAATTCTCCTGAGGTCCCTTATAGAAACTAAGATGAAAGTTATTTTTTGAAGGATGCACCCTCAAACCAAGGCTACACTGTTACTTTCTCAGAAAATGAACTGCTTAGCCTGCACTCCTTTTCTAAAAGTTATAAAATATGCAAGGCAACAGCCAACATAAACAAGAGCCAGTAGACCAAATACTCTATAATTAACTTCTAGTAAGATAATTGAACAGAGAATATAAATAGAAAAGTATAGGATTTTTAAAAAAAGAATAATCAAAACATAGAAGAATTTCTAAAAAAGAGAAACTATGATCAGTGAGAGAAACTAAGGAAAGTACACTGAAGACAACGTAGCTATAGAGACAGAAAATAGGAAGTGGAGCCCAGCAGATACCTCACAGGAGTTCCAGAAGGAGACCATGGAGAATGAAGGACAGATAATACTTTATTGAAAAGTAGAGGTTTTCCCACCAGTATTGAAGTACCTAAATTTCTATAGTGCATTCCCTTTAAATTTGGATATTTAGTGTGGTATCTATTTTATTGAGTGACCCTTGATTTAAACGTGATCCCACCTAGCTATTATTAAATCATGATTGCTGTTTAAAAATATTTTCAAAACAACCTAAAAGTAAAAGGGTCCACTTACTTATAGACTCTCTTTGAAAATATTACCAAATATGTTCAAGAATACTTCAAAATGTTTGTGAAAATATGAAATTAAGAAATGTTGGGCCGGCGCCGCGGCTCACTAGGCTAATCCTCCGCCTAGCGGCGCCGGCACACCGGGTTCTAGTCCCAGTTGGGGCACCAGATTCTGTCCCGGTTGCCCCTCTTCCAAGCCAGCTCTCTGCTGTGGCCAGGGAGTGCAGTGGAGGATAGCCCAGGTGCTTGGGCCCTGCACCCCATGGGAGACCAGGAAAAGCACCTGGCTCCTGGCTCCTGCCATCGGATCAGCGCGGTGCGCCGGCCGCAGTGCACCGGCCGCGGCGGCCATTGGAGGGTGAACCAACGGCAAAGGAAGAACTTTCTCTCTGTCTCTCTCTCTCACTGTCCACTCTGCCTGTCAAAAAAAATAAATAAATAAATAAATAAAAGAAATGTTTATTTTAGTGCAAAAATTTCAATCTATATATACTATTTTTATAATTTGAATTTTACACAAACTTTTTGAAGTACCCTCAAACTTCAAGCAATAGAATGTACTACAAAAAGAAGGACATCACGCTGAGTGAAAAAAGCCAAAAGTTGACATGAAGTATGATTCCATACACGTAGCATCCTCAAAATGGCAAAATTATAGTAAAGGACACATTCATGGTTGCCATGAGTTAAGGATGAGGCAGGGATGGGAAGAGAGGATTAGAATGACTTTAGAAATAGCATGAGAGATAACTTTGGGATTTTGAGCATTCCTTAACTTATTTAAAGTGATGGTTGTATAAATTTACACTTGTGGTAAAGTGATGTAGAACTATGCATACGTATCACACAGTGTAAGCTTTATGGTTTTGTTATTTTATGTGACTATGTAAGATGTAACCATTGGGAGAAAGTGAAGGGCGTCTGGGACTTTCTTTTGCTACCTTTCCATTCCTATGAATATATAATTATCCCAAAATATTTTTAAAGGAAAAATAAAAATACTGAACAATAATATCATGTAGGAAAGGGAAAAGATTTTGATTTAGGAGTCACTTTTAATGATAAAAGCTTAAATATATGTATTACAATATAATGTTAATGTATAATTTCTAAACCAGTATAAATAGAAAAACAGACTGAAGAAAATTGAGATGAATTTTATTTCTGGCAATGTAGTTAAGTAATAGTACCAACTTTGTACTATAAAAAGTTTAAATGAAGAATAAAATTTTTCAAAAACTTAATTGTCTTCATAAGTTGGTAAGAAAATAAGGGATATTCAAATCTAAAACTAAATAAAATGCAGAACCTGAATCAAGCAAGCAAAACAAGCTTTCACCTTGAAGACGTTTGTTGAGTTGAACCATGAGCTTGGGTTTTTATGACTCTCAAGGTGTGAGAAACAGGAGCCAAATCCAACTGCCCAAATAAATATCTTCTTAAAGCTGGAAACCCAAAAGAGAACGGCAATCTAAGATGAACTAAAAATAAGCCTATCCCATGTCCACATCCTCAAGGAGCCTGGATAGAAAACGCTGTCTGTAACCTTGGTGCTTTGTGAGAGGCAGGGGAATGCATATATCCCCTGAAAATTCACAACCACAAGCGAGGCATGCCATGAGTCTGTATCCCTAAAACTTAGAAAAATACTTCAAAAATTTGGCTGAAAATGAAGTAGAAGGATTAGTTTACTTTGATGTGAAAAAAAATTTGAAATCTATGCATATGAGGAATCTTCAAAATATTCACAGAAAGTACATGTTATGAAAAAAAATCAGTGATTTTCAAAAAATTTTGCATCAAAATAAACTTACCTTTTAATTCCATTTTTCCATGACTTTTGCAATACAACCACACTTTTGTGGTCGGAAAATCCTCAAGCCAAAATTTATTTTGAAGTATATTTACTTAAAATGCTTCAAGAATTAAAAAAGCCTTGAAAATAACCAGCAAATAGATTTGAAGAAAGCAACAGTTTTTAATAGTTACTAATATAATAACTGAAAGATAAAAATCTTTAAATAGATTTAACTGAGAAAAACAGATGATGGGAGACAATGCGCATTAAAAATATGTGAAGAAATTACTCATAATTGAAAAGAAGTCATAGATATTTGGAAAATAGCAAAGAGTTTAAGGGACATGACAAATGGAATGAAAAAAAATCTAACTTACATCTAATCAAATATTTAGAAGGGAGAATACAAGGAATGGAGCAAAAATAATGGCTGACAAAAAAATCAATTTACTGATTCAGGAATCCCAATGAGCAAGGGGAAATAAAGGGAAGTAAAGAAATTCCCTGCTAGAAACTTCATAGTGAATCTGTGGAACAATAAAGTCAAGGAGAAGATTTTAGAAACAGCCACGGAGAAAAAGATTAATGTCAATGAAGCAACTGTTAGGCTGACAGCCAATTTTCATGTACCAGCAGTGAAAGCCAGGAGACTGTAGAGTATCTTCAATACATTCAGAGAAAACAACTGTCAGCCAGAGTTCTATGACCATCAATGTGTTCTATGAAAGAAGGAGGAAAAGAAGACATTTTTAAATACTAGGAATTAGGGGTGGGAGTGTGGGTGGGAGGGCAAGGATAATGGGAAGAATAATTATATTCCTAAACCTGTCCTTATGAAATTTATATTCCTTAAAAAATAAATTTAAAAAAATGAATACTAGGCCGGCGCCGTGGCTCAAAAGGGTAATCCTCCGCCTGCGGCGCTGGCACACCGGGTTCTAGTCCCGGTCGGGGCGCCGAATTCTGTCCAGGTTGCCCCTCTTCCAGGCCAGCTCTCTGTTGTGGCCAGGGAGTGCAGTGGAGGATGGCCCAAGTGTTTGGGCCCTGCACCCCATGGGAGACCAGGAGAAGCACCTGGCTCCTGGCTTCTGATCAGCGTGGTGCAAAGGTCGCAGCACGCCAGCCGCAGTGGCCATTGGAGGGTGAACCAATGGTAAAAGGAAGACCTTTCTCTCTCTCTCTCTCTCTCTCACTGTCCACTCTGCCTGTCAAAAAGAAAAAGAATACTGGAAATTGATGGAATATGACACTGGTTAACTGTCACTAAAGGATATTAAAAACAAACTTTTAAGACTATAGAGTAATTATGCCCGGCGCTGAGGCTCACTGGGCTAATCCTTTGCCTGTCGCGCTGGCACCCCGCGTTCTAGTCCCGATCGGGGCACCAGATTCTGTCCCAGTTGCTCCTCTTCCAGTCCAGCTCTCTGCTGTGGCCTGGGAGTGCAGTGGAGGATGGTCCAGGTCCTTGGGCCCTGCACCCACATGGGAGACCAGGAGGAGGCACCTGGCTCCTGGCTTCAGATTGGTGCAGCACGCAGGCTGTAGCAGCCACTTTGGGGGGTGAACCAACAGAATAAAGGAGGACCTTTCTCTCTGTCTCTCTCTCTCACTGTCTAACTCTGCCTGTCAAAAAAAAAAAAAAAAAAAAAAAAAAAGACTATAGATTAACTATAAGTAGGAGATCTTTAATTCAAGAATGAATGAAACACACAAAAATGATAAAATTGTTTATGAATCTAAAGGGAAATTGTATGAACTGACACTAGTAAACGTTGTATAGTTGCAAACAAGATAGAGCTAAAACGCATGAGAGCAAAGCATATAAAGAAGGTACAAAGTGATAAAAATTAAAAGTCCCATGGCTGCCATATGGCAAGCAGATTAAGCTGCCACTTGCAACTCTGGCATCTCATATCACTGTAAAGATTCAGGTCCTGGCTCCTCAGTTTCTCATCCAGCTTCCTGATAACTTGTTGGGGAGACAGCTCAAGTGGCTCAAGTGTTTGAGTCCTTGCCACACATGTGGGAGACCAGGATAGAGTTCCTGGCTTCTGGCTTTGGCCTGGTCCAGACCTGGCTGTTGTGGCCATTTGGAGGGTGAACCAGAGAATGGAAGATCTCTCTGTCTCTTCCCCTCTCTCTGTTGCTCTGCCTTTCAAATAAGTAAATAAAGTCTTTTTTAAGAAGTTCCAAGGCTGCTGCTGTGGTGTAGTAGGCTAAGCCTCTGCCTGAAGCACTGGCATTATGGGTGCAGATTTTTGTACTGGCTGCTCCTCTTCCAATCTACCTCTCTGCTTATGGCCTGGGAAAGCAGAGGAAGATGGTCCAAGTGCTTGGGCCCCTGCACCCACATGGGACACCTAAATTAAGCTCCTGGCTCTTGGCTTTGGATCGGCTCAGCTCTGGCTGTTGCAGCCATCTTGGGAATAAACCAGTAGATAAAAGATGTCTCTGTCTCTCCCTCTTTCTGTCTGTAACTCTGCTTCTCAAATAAATAAATAAATCATTAAAAAAATTACCTTTAATATACAGAAAGCATTTATTTATTGATTTGGGGCTGTGAAAAAAATGATATATGTGCAGAAATTTCTATGGAATCACAAATAGAAATATAATGACAGGCTACTTTTTAACTTTAAGGAACATAGTAATTTCATATAGACTTTAAAGAGAAAGTGTTATTAGAGGTAAAGACAATTAGTGTGTAGTATATGTTTCAATCCACTAGAAAAATAAAACATTTCCAATTGTACATAATAGGATGCTTTAAAAATAAAAAAGCAAAAACTGACAGAAATTTAAGGAAAATATATTAACCAACCATTTTACCTGTTGTATAACATATCTCAATTTGTATGATTCATATAAATTAATAGTATAAATAACTGTGCTATTAAAGAGAAAGAACCCCTTACACATATTTTATAAATTTTTTTCCTCCTCAATCTTAATATGAGATTTTTTTTAACTAAAAAGAAAAAACTTTGTCCAGTTAACAGAAAGTAGGAAAAGACAAGGAAGTTCTAACAAAGAACAAAATAAAAGTAACAAGCAAAAAATAGACTCAAATGTTAGTTTCCAAAAATGTAAAATATGCTAATCTTCAGATTTAACATAATATAGTAATATTGTTTTGAAATTTACCTAGATTCTGCATTTATGAGGCATGCTTGAAATCTTAACGCAGAGAGAGAATAGGAGAAAAAACATGAGGCAGGCACTAGTAAAAAAAAGCTATAATATTTTTATATGGTCAATATTCCTTTTTTATAAAGATTTATTTATTTCATTTGAAAAGCAGAGTTAGAGAGAGGAAGAGAGATATCTTCCATCTTCCAATGACTCCCCAAATGGCTCCAATGGCCAGAGCTGGGCCAGGCCAAAGCCAGAAGCCAGGAGCTTCATGCAGGTCTCCCATATAGGTGTAGGGCCCAAGGACTTGGACCATCTTCTGCTGCTTTCCTAGCATACTAGCAGGGAGCTGAATCGGAAGTGGAGCAGCTGAGACTCAAACCGACACTCATATGGGAAGCTGACCTCACAGTGGAGGCTTAACCCACTGCACCATAACACCAGCCCTGCAGCACAGCAGTTTAAGCCACTGCTGGCTACTCCAGCATTGCATATTGGAGTGTTGGTTCAAGGAATTCCAGGCTCTTGGCTTTGGCCTGGCCCAGCCCAGGTCATTGCAGCCATCTAGGGAGTGAACCAGTAGATAGAAGATTCTCTCAGATTCTGTGTGTGTGTGTGTGTGTGTGTGAGTGTGTGTCTGTCCCTCTCTCAGCCACCTTTCAAAGATATAGCACAGTTAATCCAATAGTTAATGAATATGCTTTTCAAGTAAATGTGTGGTATTTGTAAGAACTTACCATATACTAAAGCACATGCAAGTCTCAACAAAAGTAAATATATCTGTATCTATATATCTATATCTAATTATATATGTATATATACATAAAGAGAGAGATTTAATACTGTTTTTCTAACCAAAATTAGAAATTAGAAATAAAAAAATAAAGGATGATCCAAGTACATCTTTTGGCCTCTAAAATTTTAAAACACATTTCTAAACTCATGAGTCAGAAATAAAAAATTATAATAGAAGTGTATAAATATTTAGAATGAAATAGTAACAAAACATACTATTTCAAAGTTTGTGAAGAGAAGCCAAGTAGATATTTAGAGAAGAATTTATGGCTAAATATTCAACTGAAGAAAAAGTAAACCTAAAAATGTTTAAGAAAGAGGCCAGTATTTTGGCATAGCAGATTGCTCCACCTGCGATGCCAGCAACCCATGTGTACACTAGTTCTTGTCCTGGCTGCTCTACTTCCAATCCAGCTCCCAGCTAATGGCCTGGGAAAAGCAGATGGAAGATCTCTGTTTTTGTGTCTCTGCCTCTCTCTCTGGAACTCTGACTTTCAAACAAATAAATAATATTTTCTTTAAAAGAAAAAGCTAAAGGAAGTAAATAAAGAGCAGAAATTAATGAATCCAAAAAACCAGAAAACATTGTTCTTTGAAGATGCTAATATAGTAGATAAACACACAGCAAAATTGGTCAAGGAAAGAAGAAATCCACAAATAGAATTAGGAAAAATAAGAGAGATATAAGTACATTAACAGAAGGAAATACAATTTACCAAGCATTGTTATCCTACAAACCTATTGCCTCTGTTGTCCAAGAGTTAAAAATAATGGCAGCTGATTTTTAGAATGTGAGCTGTGTTTGCAAGGCATTATTGTTTATGTTAAAAATGACACTTGAGGGGCCGGCACT